>NW_019734322.1:586388-705219 GCF_002891405.2 Cryptotermes secundus
ATTATTATTATTATCATTAGTGGGGTGAGACTGAGTCCCTTGTACTGCGGCCACTACTGGCCAATTGTACCAGCCTCAGATGACAGGTGAGGGTGATTGTGGGGCAATTGGTGGAATGAAGATTGGCAGGGGAAACCGAAGTACTCGGAGAAAACCCGCCCCAGCGCCACTCTGTTCACCCCAAATCCCACTTGACCAGACCCGGGATCGAACCCGGGCCGCCGCGGTGGGAAGCCTTCGACTAACCGCTTGAGCTATTTTCTCATCACACTTCAATTTTCTTCAGCGGTTTTCCTTTACGAAACGTCTTCTCGGCAAGTGTTCGTGAACAATGTCTCTCATACGTGATTCGAGCTTGTCCAGTTGTATTTCATATCTTGTGTCGTCATAGGATCAGACTAAGTGGCTCAGTCAGAAATATTAAACAGTTTATCAACCAAATAACTCGGCTTCGGCCCTGTCCTTGCAAGAATGGAGTTTGAAAAGTACCTATCTACCACACTAAACGGCTTCGCAGTGCAGGTGCGAGTATGCAGAATCACTATGTAGGACTACATTGTCTTTCCGTCTCTTGAGTATTTTCCTTTTCTCCTTATTTTAACTTAGGTTTCGTTGCCCCTGATTTATATTTTCAAAAATTCCTTCGTTACAGTAACATTAGCCAACGGCCATACCATGATGAAAATACCGGTTCTCGTCCGATCACCGAAGTTAAGAAGCATTGAATGTGACTAGTACTTGGATGGGTGACCGCGTGGGAACACCACGTGCTGTTGGCATTCGTTTTGAAGCCGAGTTAGCGTATCGGTATAGTGACTGGCTACGGGCTGGATGACCGAGGGGTCGGAGTTCGAGTCCCGTTAAGGTCAAGAATTTTCTCTTCTCCAAGTCGTCCAGACCGGCTCTGGGGGTGCACCCAACCTCCTATCCAATGGGTACCTGGGGCTCTTTCCATGGGGGTAAAGCGGCAGGGACTCACCTCCAGCTAGTGCCGATGTCAAGAAAATGTGGATCTATACATCCACTCCCCCATACGCTTTCATGGCGTAGTGCTTAATGAGTTGCACAAGGACAACTTCTTACCTTTACCTTACACCAACACTGTGCAGCCGCTGTTTACAAGTCACATGCATAGTTCTTAATGGAAATCACAACACTGTTTCAATTCATGAAATACTCCCTTTACCACTGATGTGGTGTTGTCACAGACTAGTCTCTACATCTGTACACCTGGCGACAACTACGAAGGAAACAAGATGTGACGCGCCGTTGGTGGTAAATAGGCAAAGGTACAGTGAGAACCTCAAATTTCACATATGAAAGAAGCGTTACGTCCACCTACTCCTCTGCACTGTTCATGGCCGTGCCTCTGTCATTCTCGGAAGCCAGCCGCTAGTGTTTACTTTCAAACTACCAAGGTCGACCTATCTCTGAACAACGAAACAAATGAAATGGCGGAAACAATCTCAGCACCAGATGTTGCGGGGTGGTCAATTGCGTGAGAGAGACGAATCGACATGCTTATCAATGGGACTGACTCAGTGGATGCTGTTATGTCATTTCCGGCCTCTCTCCAGTTTCCACAACGTTGTCTCGGCGCGATACTTGTCACGTGTGGGAGCATCACACCAAACTGCCTATTCCTTTGTTTTTACGGATCGCATGACTTTTGAGAATCTAGCTGAGAGAGTAGTTAAAGCCCTAGCTCAAGCGATTCCTCGCTGGCATCCCACCGCGGCGGCCCGGGTTCGATCCCGGGTCTGGTCAAGTGGGATTTGTAATGGACAAAGTGGCGCTGGGGCAGGGTTTCTCCGAGTACTTCGGTTTCCCCATGCCAATCTTCATTCCACAACTTGCTCCACAGTCACCCTCACCTATCATCTGGGGCTGGTACAATAGGCCAGAAGTGGCCGTAGTACAAGGGACTTAGTCCCACCCCACTAGCAATACAAAAAATAATACACTTAAATCAGTGGAACAATGAGCAGGGGACCCACACGTCAAAACAAAGCAAGTGGCTTGCCGCATGATGTGTGATGCGTAGCTAATAACAGGTTGTGCAGACGTGTGAAACTATCTCTTATCTGTCCTCTGAAATACAGTATATGCTACGAGTATTCAATTTTATTTATGTATTCCAAAGTATTTATTCACGTAAGAAAAGCCGGTCACGGTAGCCGAGCGGTCTAAGGCATGCACTGTCTTCGCTCGCTCGGAAGCCGAGATCGTGGGTTCGAATCCCACTCAGGGCATGGATGTTTGTGTGCGTTTTTCTGTGTTTGTTTACAGGTAGAGGCCTTGCGACGAGCTGATCACTAGCCCAAGGAGTCCTACCGTATGTGTAAGATCTAGAAAACCGAAGTGAACGGAGTTCATGGAGGTAGGCCTAGGCCCACTGGGGCTGTAGTGCCAAGGAAAAAAAAAAGAAAAGCTGACATGTGCGGACTTCGGTGACATAAGACTCTGTATACGAGAATAAGCAATAATCGTAGTGTTAATTTAAGCGTTACCTTGATTACCATGAGCTTAAACAGCTGCAAACATTTTTTTTGCCTATAAATCAGTCCCTAGTTGTTAGTTATACAGTTGTGCGGATAGCTGGCAATAGTCATGAAGCTCGTTAATTTGCTAGTCAGTAACGCAACTACCGTAATTTAGTTATGTATAGCATAGTTACCTAGTTAGCGAAGGAAATACTTTGAGGAACAGTATGTTTTCTGCGAGTCTCATTTGATCCCTAGATTACAGTTTGAAATTTTGACCAAAGATTACACGCGGTCGAGGCTTCCAGGAGTAGCCGTGGACAGACGAGCCGATGGATGGAGCAGTCGTGTGGTGCCACTCTGAGGAGCAATCGCCCCGCACCGGAAATGCCAGCGAACATTCCCAGAGTCACGTTACACAGCGACCTAACCCTTTATGTGCTGATCTATTATATGAAAGAAACCTCTCTGTTATATTTCCAGAGAAGATACTGGAATCATAACAACGAAACTGAAACCGATCCCTTCACTGACCTGAAACACCCAACACAACAGACCGGAAGTACCAGTGTTGTGTAGGGAGGTACATATTGGTGTATCATGGAGAAGACTGAGTATTTAAACTGCCTTAGTGATAGTTCTGTGAAGGTTCGAGACAGCACTTCTGTTTTTACACCAGAAGTTCATTTAATATACGGTAATTTATCGTCTGAGGTTTATTAAATACCTAGTAGCATTCAAGGTTAAGAAGGGTTCTGAGTTCGATTATGAAAATTGTCACTGCCTAATATCGAAAATAAAATTAACAGTAGGCTCAATCGCAATAGTGGCGGGCTACGGGCTGGACGTCTGAGAACTCATGGCAGGGGCAAGATTTTTCTATATTCTCCAGCTTACAGTCCGGTGCTGGAGTTCACACAGCCAATTGGTACCGGAGGTAAAACGACTGAGGCGTGAAGCTGACTACTCACCTCCATCTAGTGGCGAAGTAAAGAATGGTGGAGGTATACCTCCACGACCCCATATGTCGTCATGGTCTAGTGCTTAATTAGTTAATCATAGGGACTTCACCTTTATTTTTTTTAAGTTTGGCAGAATAACACAACCAGTCGCCTCAAGATAAACTGGGGCTAATACTCGAAACGTAGACCTGTACCTCAGATAATGGTCAAATAAGGTTTTTTTTCTGGATCCTTCATTTCTTTGTCCTGAGGTAGCCTATGTTGACTGAAGTCATGCGAGGTTTTCCTCCGTTCCTCCAGGTGAGCCTTGGTATTGAACAGTAAAATAGGCCACGATCTCTTCTTTCCACATGCTTTCCAATTCACAGTTCGCAATCATTCTAGAGTCGACACCGTATAGAACATGTAGCTGCAAGAAGCGTGATTCAATAATCCAGGCACCAACCAATGCGAGTGCACTCGTATGAGAACAGCACAGAGAGTGTCATGAAGTAAAAAAGTCACTTAGCATACTGTTGCCCTCGGAATTGGCCGTTGGCTGATGCCCACAAGATGGGGCAGTCGGCCAACACTGAGAGTCTCGCAGACAGACATCTGTCGGGTACATTGCCCTTACTTCTCAGCTGACTCTTGAATTGTTTGAGAATCCAGGTTATTTTCTTTCATGCATTGCCCCTTCTCGCGAGCAGTGGGAAGGTAGACGCCAGTTCTGAAAGCCGTTCTTTGCGATTATGCATGACTCTGCCTACCTGCATATTTGTATACACGTACGTAAATGCGTAACACTCATATGCCAACTAATTCCATACAAGCTTACTGTGTGACTGACTATGTATGCGAGGAAATAGGATTGACGCTAAGAATCGCTTAAACACGCTCGTATATACTCGTAATTAAATAAATAAATGTATATTTTTCTTTTTGAGGTTGAAAGTGATATTGCAAATTTGGAAAGATATAAATCGCCTGGTGGTGCTCCAATTCTGGCAGAAGTTGTTCAGGCAGGAGGTGAAATATTATATTCTAAGATCCATAAGGTAATTAATTTTATTTGGAATAAGGAAAAATTGCCTGTCAGTGGAAGGAGTCTATTATTGTATCAGTTAAAAAGAAAGGTAATAAAACTGACTGTAGTAATTATCATGGGATATCACTGCTATCAACTTCATACAAAATTTTATCCAATATTATTCTCTCAAGGTTAAGTCCATTTAATTTTAATATTCTCTTTGTTTATGGTGCTGCGTTAGCGCAGTAGCGACTGACTACGGGCTGGACGACCGAGGGGTCGGAGTTCGAGTCCCTGTAGGGTGAAGAATTTTATCTTCTCCAAGTCGCCAAGACCGGCTCTGGGTTCCACCAAACCTCCTATCCAAGGGGTGCCGGAGGCTCTTTCACAGGGGTAAAGGGAAAGGGGCGTGAAGCTGACCGCTCACCTCCAGCTATTGCCGAGGTCAAGAAAATGTGGCTCTATACATCCACTCCCCAATACGCCTTCATGGCGTACTGCTTAATTCGTTAGTCACAGGAACAATTTTACCTTCTACTTTATTCTATTCTTTTTATTGCTAGTGGGGTGGGACTAAGTCCCTTGTACTGCGGCCACTTCTGGCCTATTGTACCACTCCCAGATGATAGGTGAGTATGATTGTGGAGCAATTTGAAAGCGTTTTTCACAACCATTTTTTTTTTCAGACGTTTGGCAATGAGGTATTTTGTTATCCGTAGTTATCGTCTCTCCCTCGAACTCCCGGTGATACTGCTGTAATTTAGTTTTCTAACTTACTTTCACTTTAGGCATGACTACAAAAAGATAAACAAGCTTAACCACAGACTAGTCACCACTAATATGAATGACCCCCAGCTCCAAATGAAGAAGCGTAGCAAACCTGATTAAGACTTCGGCAATAAATAAATGAAGTCCTTTATCGGCTGAATAGTATTACGATGCCAGCAGCTACAGCCACTTTGATGGTATGCAGATGATGCAAGTTAGGTATAGAGGGATTGTGGAGGTTCCGTCTTGGGGAGTCCCGTCCCGGTTATTGCATCAGAAACACGAATCCATACTCAACTTGCTGTTTGTATGACGAAATGTGCGAGTCAAATATGAAGCATATCCCAATAGGGAAACGAGAATTTGTATGCACATGACGATGATTGAAATTTTAAATATAAAATAAAAAATATATAATAATAAACATTTTAAAAAGAAAACATGCAGCACAAAAAGGGTTCGTCGATAACATTATGCTTATTCATAAAACAGGCAAAATGTGCATTTATATGCACCGTCCAACCGTGTCTAAAATTTAAGAACTACTTTTTGGTTTCAAAAAAGAAATATGCATTTGCATTAAAATCCGATACCGATACCGATACCGATAATATAGATACCACAAAGAAAAACACAGAAACGTCAATTGACGTTAATAAGGAGGTTGGTCTAAGAGTAAACGCATAGAAAACTAAGTATATGTTGCTATCTCGTCACCAGAATGCTGGACAAAATCGTGACATAAAGATAGGAAAGAGATGTTTTTAAATGTGGCACATTTCAGATAACATTACCGTGTTCACAAGAGCCCTCCAATGGTCCCTATTCTGAGCCAGAACAATCCAATCAATATCATCCAATCCTATCTCTCTAAGATCCATTTTAACATTGTCCACCCACCTACGCCTAGGTCTTCCGAGTGGTTTCTTTCCTTCTGGCTTTCCCACCAATATCCTATACGCATTCCTCGTCTCCCCCATTCGTGCTACATGTCCTGCCCACCTCATGCTCCTTGACTTGATCATTCTAATTATACTTGGAGAGGAGTACAAGTTATAAAGCTCCTCATTATGCATTTTTTTTCCAACCTCATGTCACTTCATCCCTCTTCGGTCCAAACATTCTCCTCAACACCCTGTTCTCAAACACCTTCAGTCTGTGTTCCCCCCTTAATGTCAGAGACCAAGTTTCACACCCATACAGAACCACAGGCAAAATTATAGTTTTGTATATTCTACTTTTTATGTTTTTGGACAGCAGACGAGAAGACAAAAGGCTCTGGACTGAATGGTAGCAAACATTACCCGAGTTCAATCTCCTCTTAATTTCCTCCTGAATCAGGTTTCGATCTGTTATCGTTGTTCCCAAATATCTGAACTGTGCCACATTCTCAAAACATCTGTTTACTGTCGTTAGATCATGATTATGCCCTGCATTTTGTGACGAGAAAGTAACATTTACTTAGTTTTCTCTGTGTTTACTTTCAGACCAACCTCCTTACTTGCGTCAATTAAAGTTTGTGTGTTTTTCTTTATGGTGTCTACATTATCACCCAGTAGATTCACGTCATCGGCATAGGCCAACAGCTGATGTGTCCCGTTTAATTTCAGTCCCACCTGGTTTCCCTGGAACTTCCTAATCGCATATTCTAAGGCAAAGTTGAAAAGGAGTGGCGATAAAGCATCTCCTTGTTTTAGACCATTCAGCATAGGAAATCTATCAGACAAATGTTTACCTACACGGACCTCACTATACGTTTCGTTTAAACACATTTAATCATCATCATCATCATGGGTATCCCAAACTCTATCAGAATATTGTACAATACTTCCCTCCTAACTGAATCATAGGCTTTCTTGAAGTCTACAAATAGCTGACGTACTGTCTCATCGTACTCCCATTTTTTCCTCCAATATCTGACGAATGCAAGAGATCTGATCTGTAGTTGATCTGTTACGTCGAAACCCACACTGATGATCCGCAGTAATTTAATCTATAAATGGATTTAACCTTGAGAGAAGAATATTGGATAAAATTTTGTATGAAGTTAACAGCAGTGATATCCCTCGATAATTACTACAGTCAGTTGCAACCACTAACAAATATTAATACCAAAAATCTTTTTGGAAGTAAAGGGCGGCCGGTGCGTAAGGCAGACAGCCTCACCGCCGTCTGTGAGCCGATTGTCTAGAGCAGGCATTTGCAAACCGTCGATCGTTGGACGATTTTTGTTCGATCTCATAGACCTATAAGGAAATTATACGTCAAAAGCATGTAAATTCACTTGCAGTATAATATGATTATATTCATATTTTGTGGGGAAAATACGTATTAAAGTAGTCTGTACTTTTAATGTATGTTGCTTTTACAACAAACACCATGTGTCGTGTTATTTTTGCCAATATTTTTGCTTAAAACGAAGTACGACCATAAGAGGGCGTGGTAGATCACTGGCAGTTTTGACACTAAAAAGTCGATCACAACCTCTTTGAAGTTGGACATGCCTGGTCTAGAGCGTGTGTGGGCCTCGACGTTTCACAACCCTATGGGCCTCCACAGCCTGTTACAGGGATACCTATATCTTTTACATGGCAAGGATAACATAAATATTGCTGCATATAAGAGCTAGTACGTGTATCTGCCCGGGAGGGGCACGGTCACCCTGTGTCTGCAAGTATATTGTGATTTTTCCTTTGATTTTCTTTGTGTTGGGATTGAAAGCTTGTAACTATATTGTATTATAGTGTAATAAACAAGCAACCAATAACAATATAAAGCTCTGGTCTTCTCTGTTGTTATCAGCGATTCGCAGGAGCTTGCTGTCTCCTTCTTACACCCTGGAAGATGTAGAGAGACATATGAAATGATAGAAGAGGCAGAAACTGGAGGTAGCAAATTCCTTCATAACCACATAAGACACTACACAGTGTCAATCTTAATTTTCACTGCTGTGAAAGCTTCAGACTTGGTCAATAAGAATAGAGTTTATATAACAGAGGAGTGGATTTCTGTTGAATTTAAGAATAATGTAATTTAATTGTGTAACAGATGTAACAAAGAAAAATATCTCTGTTAGCGGCTTGTCGGAAGGTTGATGTAGAAGTAAACACAGTAGAACAAATGTTCATGTTTTTCTTCAGGATACAGGACAAAACCACATAAATTACAAGGATAGATAACAAGTCCTTCAGAGATGTAGGTTAGTTAAAATAAGTTTTATAGGAGTCTCATTAAATTAATTTTGAAATCACAGTGAAATCAAGAGTATATAGAAGCCAAGGAATATGTTGTCGTGTCTTTCATTTCATAAGCCTCTGTACAATGCGGAGAAGACACAGATGTGTTCCTGCTGGAAATCGAACTCTAGTTCAGTGAATCTGTTTGTGTTGTACTCCAAAATGTTAGTATTATTGTAAGCGTTTTATTCGGATCTTCTTGTCCTCAACGAACATTTCACGTAGGAGATTCTCCTTCTAAAGACGGTTATACACGTACTGAGGGATTATATTTCTCCTGACGCTACATTAACCTGTTACTTACATTTGGACACTCGCCTTCCTCTTATTCTTACACAAAAAGTTTCCCGCATATATCTGACACGTGGAACATTTCACAACAGACAGCTGCAACTTAAAATAATGATCACAAACCAGAGATTATCAACACACAATGATAGCAGCAACATCTGGAGGACGGTAGACCTACTACGTCCATTATTAAAACAGCCTCCACTTCCTCAGTACTACACTGTTCGTTGTCGAGAATTTAGGCGAAACTGTATGCGTACAAATTAGAAAATGTGTGTTTTAGCGTAACGACTCCGGTTCATTCTTTCTGTTATTGCCTCTGATTTTTCAAAATGCCTTTTCTTAAATCATCTGCAAGCTGAAAATCCTTGTTGTTCATGAACCGTTCACACAAAATTCATAGATATCACGTCAGTAATTACTAGTTATTTCTCTGAAACCACGACATGAAAACGTATTAGTGAAATTCTTATTAATAACTTTCCTACAGCTTGTAGGTTTTATCCAGTTTCATTGAGGCTGTACATGTATCGGGGAATTGCTATATGTAATAAGTAATTGCATCTAATATTTTTAAAATTATGCAATAAATTTTTGAATATGACTTGAATGAATAGTGGTGCAGGTAAAAGGTAAAGTTGTCCCTGTGCTTAACTAATTAAGCACACCACCATGAAGGCGTAGGGGAAGTGGATGTATAGATCCACATATTCTTGACCTCGGTCATTAGTTGAAGGTGAGTGGTCAGCCTCACGCCGCTTTACCCCCGGGGAAAGAGCCCCCGGTGCCCATTGGATAATAGGTTGGGTGGGCCCCAGAGCCGGTCTGGGCGGCGTGGAGCAGGTTCAGTGCTAAAAATGGTCCAGCAACATTGTTATGCTGTCATTTATGTAACTGATCACTGACATAATCCGTTACGCAAAATATTTAATGTACAAAATAATGCATAATATGGGTATGTATATATACATACTGCTTTGGTTGTGGTGTGTGAAGATGCAGCTAGCTACATTGAGAATGGCTCTGCTGATGCATTCCTTTTAAGTATTGTGGCATGTAGACCCGTTGCTAGGCAATTACCGCGAAATAAGCAGCTATATGACTGCCGCTGCTATAAACAACGGGAGTTCCTAAGCAGTGGCTGAGTAGCGATCACGTGAGCATTCCAACAGATGCTAACGCAACAGAGGAACGGTGTTTTCTACGCGTTCCATGCCGAGATATTATACGCAGGATAGTTGAAGCAATGAGTTAGTTGTAGAGCAGTCGCCAGCCAGTAAAAGAAAACGTGAGCATGGAAGCAGATGATATTCTTGGAATCCGTCACCAGGCAACGACTGGTGAAAGCATAGCAGACTGTGAAGACTTAGTACGTGCTATAGTAAAATGCAGAGTGTGCGAATTAGCGATGGCGCTGTAGTTACTTGTAATTACAGTCTGTAAGGTAAAGGTAAATTTGTCCCTGTGCTTAATTAATTAACCACTACACCATACAGGCATATGGGAGAATGGGTGTAAAGAGCCATATTTTCTTGAACTCGGCACTAGTTGGAGATAAGTGGTCAGCTTCACGCCCGGCCGCTTTACCACCGGGGAAAGAGCCCTTGGTATCCATTGGGTAGGAGGATGGGTGGATCCCAGAGGGAAAGACGTGGAGAACAGAAAATTCTTAACCTTACCGGGACTCGAACTCCGACGTCTTGGTCGCCAGCCAGTAGCTAGTCGCAATACCGACTACGCTATCCCAGCTCTAATTGCGGTCAGTAAATGTTCAATACATCCAATTACCAATCCAAACCCCGTCTATAGTCACTCGTACGCTTCAAAGGTAAGATAAAAATGGTGAAGTTATCGCCGCTGTGGTATTAATGCAGAATTTTTGTGAGTCTGGTAAATTTTGAGGATGGCGACGGTATACTGTGGGAGATATACAGTATTTCTGGTTGTGTTACTGAACAATCTGGCCTGGTTTAACTGGACTCCAGAAGCTGCACACTTGATCGTACCGTATTCCAGTAAGCTGTGAAACATAGGCTATATTTAGTAGAATATGATAGAAATAGTCTCTGCGTTGCTGAAAATGTTTTGAATTTATGTATCATCCGAACATTCCTGTAAGTAACATCATAATGGAATTTGAGTGTCTCCAAGTTCCATAAACTTACATATTCTGCCATTAGTCTGTGTAAGAGAGAGAGAGAGTGGGCGAGAACCGTTCATGACTGGCCGGCGCCAAGTTTATCACCGAATTAGTTATCACTGGCAACAGTCAAACAGGTTTTGTCAGTACTAACATCTCCAGTCTCTTAATTGTATATATTGTAAAAGCATACCCCAAGTAACAATTGTTTCGTCAACTAGTTATTCTATGTAAGATTTGAGGCTTTCACGGCGGTGACTATGAAGAAAGCANTCTATCTATGAAATATATACAATCAAATTTAAGAATCCACCTCACGGATGAAATGGGTGCCGCTTGAGGTGCATTAATAGTCTCACACAAGTTAAGGGATAAGTAAAGACGTGCAGCAGTAGATACCTCACAAAGGACACAGGCGGTATTGGAGCAGCGAAGACTTCTGGCACCACTTCTCTTTACATCTAAGTGTCGAAGTGAATCCAATGTCAAGCCATCCCTCGTGTAGAACTTCGAGAGCTGTAAGACAATGCGTGGCCTCTAGATCCTCGGCTTACCATATGCTACACACGCAGCAGGGCAGGCTGCGACAGCCCGGCCTCCACCTATCCTTTGTTGCTCGAGACAGAGAGCGCAAGTCGGAATTATGTAGGAAGGGTTAGGTGCTCATTTCTCACAGGTTCAGCTGCTAAGCCTTGGTGCTCTAGGCACGGCACTGTATGGCACATGGACGCCATCTAGGTAACGCTCCTGACGTTCTCAGCCTTTACTTGACGAAGCAACTAGCAACAATAGTCGGGTAATTCATTCCTTGTGCCTAATCACTGTTTAGGGGATATAGAGTCAACGATCCATGTATTCCAAATGATAAGAATGCAGGGCAGTAATTTGGTCGGGTTCATAACCACACGTCCTTTACTGCCGATATTTATTGAACAGGACCAAATTTCGCGTTACTGTCTGCTTCATACTGGTCTCAGATTCGAATTTCTGCCTTGGGATAGGCTATTCTGAGTTTTTAACACTGCTTTCGTCCATATCCTAGGCAAATGGTGGAATAGTTTCTTAAAACAGGCAAGTCATCACTTCCTTCCACATTCTTGCAATTGATCATTTGTAGTCACCGTACAATGACCTACATCATAATCTATGCAGTTGGTAAAACACCGTGATGGAGCTCAAGGGCAGATGGATTTATTGTAATTAAATGTAAGTATTATTCGTGTCTGTCTTTCTCCTCCTAATAAAAGTCTGGACTGTTTGATGTATTTTGATGCAACTTCGTATGCACATCGTGCCATTAGAGACCACACCATCTTTGTCTTTGTTATTAGTAATAGATCTACCGGCATGTTGTGCAAACTTCTGTGTTGGGAGTAACACCGATGTACAATTTCATCTCGCATTAAACGGAGTTGGTACTGTTTCTACTTCTCAAATTAACATGGTCTCCATGTTGTTGAATACAGGGAGATGAAAAGCTTCCAGTCTCATGACGTTCTCGCAGAGGGTCACGAGTTTCTCTGCCCGTTAACGTTCATGTCATACTGAAGCCTGAGGTTCAATCAGGGGCGCACACACACACACACACAGCTCTTTATTGCGATTTCTTGCGGTCGGTTGAGACTGAGTCTACTTGGTATGTCGGCCACTGTTTGGCCTCTTGTACCAGCCCCGAATGATAGATGATGATCCATGTGAAGCAGTAGGTATAATGAGAATTGGTAGGGGAAACTGAAGCATTCGGAGAAAACCTGCCCCAGTGCCACTGCGTCCACCACAAATCCCACATGATCTGACCTGGTCTCGAAACCGGACAGCCGTGTTGGGAAGCCGGCGACTAACCGCCTGAGCTATGGCACGGCCAAGAAGGATTTAACGAGCACGTTTGCATTGTACGAGTATCTGGATATTGGGAAGCGCTGTCTGGTACGTTTGGGTTGAGCTTGGGCAGTTTAGTGTGACTTTCCCACAGGCCCGAGTGGCTAGACAGTCTGAAGAACGGAAGATGCTGAGTGCAGCAAAAAGTGAGATCGGCAGCTGCTGCACCTTGTTTGGCTACCGGGTGCATACAATTTCACACGATGAACAGAGAAACAGTTGTCTACGTTCCCATTCGGTGTCGGTCCGTAGCTCACACAGCGAGTGTCGCATTAAAAGCTCGCTCAGAACACAAAGAAGAATTTCCTGATTTACAAATATTGTTCATTATTCACAGTCGGTCGTGGTAGTTCATTATTTCTTTCTCATTCTTTCTCTCTTTCTTCTTTCCCTTCCCCACTTTTTGTTTGCGGTTTACGGCATTTGCTTATTTGTTTATCTATTTATTTATTCATTCATTGAGCGTAGTCGGCATAGCGACTGACAACGAGCTGAACGACCGAGGGGTCGGAGTTCGAGTCCCGGTAGGGCCAAGAATTTTCTCCACGTCGTTCAGACCGGCTCTTGGGCCCACACAGCCTCTTCTACAAGGGGTACCGGTGTCTCTTTCTCCCCGGGTTAAATAGGCCGGAGCATGAGACTGACTACAGCTGGAACTAGTGCCGAAGTGAAGAATATCCGGCTCTATACATTCTCTCCCCCATACGCCTTCACGGCGTAGTTTTAATGAGTTAAGCACAGGGCAACTTTACCTTTTGTTTTATTTATACATTCCTTGAGCTGGGATAGCTCAGTCGGTATAACGACGGATTACGGGCTGGACGGCCGGGCTTCGATTCCTAGCAGAGTTAAGACATTTCTTCTCCAAAGCTTCCAAACCGGCTCTGGGGCCCACCCACCCTCATTCAGTGGGAACAGCGGGAGCCTTCTCGAGTGGTAAAGCAGCCGATGCATGAAGCTGACAACTGATCTCCATCTAGTGCCGAGGCCAAGAATGATGGAGTTATACCTCCACTCCCACATCGGTCTTCATGGCTTGAGGTTTGATTAATTGAACAAAGGGACAAATTTACTTTTACCTCGAGGTTAAAATTCCCGATAAAATAGAAAAGCGCAGCGTCGTGATGAAGAGACTGCAGGTAATTTGTTCGTTTTCCTTGTGCGTGAAGGACCATGCCATGAATACGTTTAGGGGAGTGGAGATAGAGCTCCACGCATTATTTACCTTGGCACTAAGTGAAGGTAATGTTCAGCTTCTCGTCCCAGCCCTCTTTGCCCTTGGCACCCACTGGGTAGAAGACTGGAGTCATTCTGGACACGACGATAAAGAGAATCTCTGCCAGTGCCGGGAGTCGCAGTCCGATCGTTAGGGTTTGGTGTAAACATAAATACAGATGAAAGAAAGTTTCATCTGTGTGTGGTGACAAACTTCTGCTTGGTCTACACTTGGCGCCAGATGGAGCTCAGTGGCCGATCTTACTTGGAGGACAGCACCCTCGGCAAAGTAAAAAAAATCAAAGTTGTCCCTGTACTTAACTAATTAAACACTACGCCATTAAGACGTATTGGAGAATGGCTGTTTAGATCCACGTATTCTTGACCTCTGTACTAGTTGGAGATGAATTGTCAGCTTCACACACTAGCCGCTTTGTCCCCGGGGAAAGAGATCCCGGTACCCATTTGATAGGAGACTGGGTTGACCCCAGATCCGGTCTGAACGACGTGGAGAAGAAAATATCTCACCCTACCGCGATTCAAACTCCGGTCCCTCGGCAGTCCAGCCCGGAACCAGCCGACAAGAACATTTCTGCTGGCGTAGGTAAGTGAACCCGATCGTTAGCAGTCTCTTCGCTGGCTGGGGTATGTCGGTTCGAGTGCCGTATGCGGTGTCACTGACGTCCTCAGTATCGTCGATCTTGACTTGGCTTACGCTTTGCGAGACCCAGCTGTAGTTCCTGTCGGTCACGTGATGCAACATCTGCAGGACGAGCACGTGCCCATCGTAGACACTGGCGGACTCGAGTCCCAAGGGCGTCTGGGCCACAAAAATTTAATAGTGTCTCGCCGAAAACCTTGAGGACTGCAAACTTCTGCTCAGTTCTCATTTCGCAAACTGGACGCCAAATGAAAATTTCCGTGTAGATTTTAGCGTCAGTTCTCTGCTGTAGGACAGTCGTCGCGCAAAAGCCATGGCATATGCCGGCTAGTGTCACCTCACACTGGGAGAGTGGACTTGAACACTGCTCGGGACATGGTTGGGTGTCACAGTTTTCTCCGTGTTCGTATTGTCCTATAGATAGGGGCCTTGCGACGGGCTGATCCCCGTCCAAGAGATCATACCAAATGTCTATAAGGAACTGATAAATCCGACAAATGGGAGGCCTTCGACATCAATAGTCTGTCATCATAAAAGAGGGGGGAGGAGGAGGAGGTGATGTACCCCACAAACTGGAGTTTACAAATGCAATATTATGGTTTGTAACTGGCTACGCGGTGGGCGGTTGAGGGGTCGGACTTCGAGTGCCGGTAAGGGCAAGATTATTCTCCTCTCTACGTCGTCGAGACCGGTTCTGGGGTTCACCCAGCCTCCTATCCAATGGGTGGCGGCGTCTCTTTCTACTGGGGTAAACAGGCCGGAGCGTGAGACTGACAACTCAGCTCAAACTAGTGCCGAAGTGAAGAATATCCGGATCTATACATCCACTCCCCCATACACCTTCATGGCGTAGTGCTAAATTAGTTAAGCACAGGGACAACTTTACCTCTGAGTCATAGATTAAGTAAATGCGAAAGTGTGCAGTAGTTGGGTGATATACAGCCTGTATCGGAAAGGAAAGGAAAGCAACTGTCAGATGCTGGTCTGGTGGAGGCCCAAAGAGAGAACACGAAACACGTGTTCATTCTCGTCGTCACAATAAGGAATCACAGAAGTATTGAAGAAACTTCGTAATCCGGGAAGGTGCAAAATACGTACAGAATCTTCTTCAGCATCTGAAGGATGTAGAGGGTGAGGGAGACGTAGACGAAACTTGGAGGACGGGGTTAACATGAATCCTAGAGAAACAGAGTGTGACTGTAGGGGCTGGTCCCAGTTTGTTCAGTCAACATTGGCCTACAGAAAATGAGATCAAATGCAATAATACAAAAGGCTATGCTGAAGAAAAGGAGATTCATTTTTTGACCTTTTGTGTGACTGTCGGATCGCCTCTGTGGTCTAGTGGTCAGAGCTCCTGGCTACATATCCAGAGTTCCCGGGTTCGATTCCCGGCACTACCAGATTTTCTGAGAAGTTGTGGGTCTGGAACGGGGTCCACTCAGCCTCGTGAGGATAATTGAAGAGCTAGTTCAAGGAAATAGCGGCTCCGGTCTAGAAAACCGAAATTAACGGCCGTGGGGATTCGTTGCGCTGACCACGCTACACTCCTCTATCCGCTAAAGTTGGCACTAACTTCGCTGACAAGCGGTGGTAGCTCGATCGATATAGTTCGCTTGCGGACTGAAGCCACGGAGTTTGTATCTTGTGTGTCTGTCGGCATCTCAAGACAGACCTTGCACCATGGAGCTGATCAGCAAGCAGGTACCAAACGGCATTTCGAAGAAGGTTCTCCTGGTTACGAAGCAGTACCACTGATGTCTAAAACCCAGGAGTCAGAAATAAGTAGGTTGGTCAAGAGTGAATTCATGGTGATCAAATGGAGGTGTGGTTTGAATTCATCTGTCAAATTAATTCGAATTAAATTATTTCAAAACATTAGGAAAACTATAAACTACGTAAATGCATCACAGTGGTGCTGGAAATAGTTGCACGTCGCATTCCAGCAGACCATTCTGTGCGTCTGCACACAATTTCATCAGAATGGGGTCGCTTTAAATGTTTCGTATCTTCCATCTTCCGGGTCTAGTTTTTGTGGAGTGCAGACAGACACTTGGTTTGGGCGCAAGCGACTCAGAATCGAAGTAAGAAGAACGGGATTTATCAAGAGAGGATTTAAGTGAACAGTGGTAACAATGGGAGTTATATGACGTCCATAGTCTACGTAAGTAGTCTCACTTGTACAGCCCTGCCGGAAATGTGACAAGTTTCCCGCCAACTGCATCTCGTTCAGGGCCACACAGCTAATGTGAGGTCACCAGTAACATGGCGGGACCGCGTACCGATACTTGACTGTTGCAACTCATTTTCAATAACTTATCCTGGTACAGCATCGGCTGATAGTTGATGGGTATCGTGACAATGCTGAGCAGATGCTGTGTGTCTGGGAGGTGCCGTGTTCTAACCTCTGCCGGCTTACCGAGTTTCTGGGCGAGATTTTTCGTACGGTTTCCTAGTGTCACCAGGCGGATGGCAGAATAAGACCTTGAAGTAGTCTAAGATCACTGTCTTGCATAACCTTAGTCTACAGAAGTAAAAAAGGAAAGTTATCCCTGCGCCAAACTAATTAAGCATTACGCCATAAAGACGCAGGGGGGAGTTGATGTATAGATCCACGTTTTCTTGATCTCGGCAATAGTTGGAGGTGAGTGGTCAGCTTCACGCCTCGACCGCATTACCCCCGATACTCATTGGCTAGGAAACTGGGTGGGCCCCAGAGCCGGTCTGGACAACGTGGAGAGGAGAAAATTCTTAACCCTATTCGAGACTCGAACTCTGACCCCTCAGTCGTCCAAGCAGCAGCCAGTCACTGTACCGACTGCGCTATTCTGGCTCCAATAACCTTAGTCTACGTGATAATTTCTTCACCAGTTCAAACTGCAAATAATCTCTGCAGTTGCAACACCTTCGTTAAACAAGCAACTAATAACGTAGATGACGAAAATTCCAGTATGGTTACGGAATTCTGCTTCATGTTCTTCATGTACTTCGAGTCAAGTCGTTGGATTTGGTTTCCTTTATTAGATTCGTGTGGTCTTCCTCAATTCCTTCAGCCACGTTCTGGTGTGCTGCTTTCAGATAAGCCACGACCGCTTCCTTCAATATCTTTCCTAATTCATAGTTGTCTGGGTACTGGATGCCAATAGGCGTAACTATGTAACAGGGCCGCGCCATAGCTCAAGCGGTTAGTCTCTGGCTTCCCACCGCGGCCGCCCGGGTTCGATCCCGGGGTCTGGTCAAGTGGGATTTGTGGTGGACAAAGTGGTGCTGGGGCAGGTTTCCTTCGAGTACTTCTGTTTCCCCCGCCAATCTTCATTCCACCAAATGCTCCACAATCACCCTCAACTATCATCTGGGACTGGTACAATAGGCCAGAAGTTGCCGCAGTACAAGGGACTTAGTCCCACCCCACTAGCAATAAAAAATAAATAAATAAATAATCTTTGTAGCAGATAAAATACTGTGAAATCGATCAAGAAAATAAACTTCCCACTAGTACAACTAATTGTGCCAAGATTTAATGTTTGATCCTTCGGAACACTAAATGTCCCAACGACGGACGACGTTCATTCATTCATCAG
The DNA here is from genome assembly GCF_002891405.2 of Cryptotermes secundus. Classification (NCBI taxonomy): domain Eukaryota; kingdom Metazoa; phylum Arthropoda; class Insecta; order Blattodea; family Kalotermitidae; genus Cryptotermes; species Cryptotermes secundus. Next base: position 604,610 of record NW_019734322.1, read on the forward strand.
TAATCTGTCAAGACGACAGGTCCACAGTCTCTTCCAAAACAGTTCCTCCACTTGATGCGATCTAGAGCTTTCTCCTTCAAATGACAGTATCCTGTTCTGTCCCCAAGGTCATCCAGCATCTTCTTACGCCTTCTTCCTCGTCTTCTGGTCACTTCTATCCGCCCCTCTATTAACCACTTTCCGCACCTTCTGTTTCAAAATGTAAGGCCTTCACAGTAACGCTCTAAATGTTAGTGACAATGTTCACTTTTAGATCTTATTTACAATGTTCAGTAGTCTAGTCCTGGAGTAGTCCTTTTGCTTTGGACATTATCTCGTAGTTGACATTGGCCTGTAGTGAGATACACATGACAATTCTGAAGTTGGCTCTGCTCCTGTCTTCAGGAGACTGCCTGTCATTATACTGACAGATTTCCTGTCTCTTGTTCCGATCGCGCTGGCGACGACTGAGTTCCAACTCGGGACCTTTCGAATACTAACGCATATGCGAAGGATAATCACTGGATGACTAGCTCGATGACTGGTAATCTAACAGCGTTGTACTCTATTATTAAACAGTCAAAGTTTTGATCCCAGTCGCCACCACACGCCAGTCACGGTGAAAAAGTAACGACAGTTCTGTCAGTATAATGATGAAACAGATGATCTGAAAATGAGAGTACAGCAACGTCAAATGCAGTATTTGTATAAAGATCATCACAGGTACAAGGAGTATGTAACTGGCATGAAAACCATTATGAGCTACCGCGTTATATGGGGGCAAATTTCAGGGCAACCCTTTGTTGTTACATACGCATATCTGTGACTCATAAAAGAAGGGTAGTTACCTCTCAGTCATTATATTTGTAGAAGTCATGATTCACCACCACTCATGAGGTAGGGTTGAAAGGTCATAGGTCGCGTCCTTCGGCTGTCTCGTTAGGGTTTATCTCTTCGAGAAAGAAGAAAACGGAAGGAGAATCTGCTGCAGGAGTTCAGTTGTGGCTTAAGGGTGAATAAATAAAGATTTAAAGTTTGTTAAGAAGTGCGTCAACATTAGTGGAATGTGAAGAAAGCAGCCTTCTGGGATTTGACACCGTGTATATGTGGTGTNGGAATGTGTTTGCTCACCTTTCACATAATTCCTAGTTATTGCCTTCTATAAGCATATGTTGACTGACCGACCGACCGATCGATAAACTAAACTAACTACGTGCGTACTGTTAATAGCTTTCCTTGAATAATCAATTGCCTGGTTGTCAAGGAAATCCCCACTTGAGTGGAATCAGAAGTTTCTTACCGGTGTTAGCAACAGCAAACTATCTGAGAATGAAAGTCCAAGATCAGTCTGTGAAAATATTGTAGCATTCTTGTTTTTAGGGTCCGGGCATAATACCAGCTTTCCCAAAACCAAAGCTGGAGAAAATCATCTTGTCAGCTGTCCCCGACTACTTATTAAATATATTCGCAAATACATGGCTTAATTCTGGAATCCACATCTTAGTTTTTTAATCAGATAGTTCGGTGTATCATCAGTCTTTTGACGTAAGAATTTGTTATTCAGTTAGCCAGTCAGTTAGGTGGTTGGAAGTAATTTAGATTCGAAATTTATACTTTGGTTATTAGCTTTTTTTTTTCCTTGGCACTACAGCCCCAGTGGGCCTAGGCCTACCTCCATGAACTTCTCCGTTCACTTCGGTTTTTCTAGATCTTACACGTTCGGTAGGACTCCTTGGGCGGGTGATCAGCTCGTCGCAAGGCCTCTACCTGTACACAAACACAGAAAAACGCACACACACAAACTAAACATCCATGCCCTGAGTGGGATTCGAACCCACGATCCCGGTTTGCAAGCGAGCGAAGACAGTAATTGCCTTAGACCTCTCGGCTACCGTGACCGGCGGTTATTAGCTTAGCAGCTAGTAAATAGTTGACTTAGTCACTCATTTAATTATGTAGTTAATTAATCAGTCAGTCAGTTATTTATTTATGTTAATGGTTAAACTGCGTAAAGCTATCCCTGTAACAGGCCGAGGACGACCACAGAGTTGAGAGACGTCGAGACTCCCAAATTCTCTAGGTAATCGGCTCACAGTTGGCGCTCTTTATCCCAGGAAGATTCATGATACTCTGTTCTGTTAGGGGCTGTCGACCCCAGGGCCATAGTGCAGCTAGAAGAATTATCTAGAACATGTGGAAGCCTTGACGTCTCGTGACACATATAAAAATCAACACGAAATTCTATAATATCCCTTTCATGACTCAATGATATTATCTGAGATAAGACACTAAGTGGTTTGTGTTATATGCCGCACTAGGCCCTGGTGTTTACTCAGCCTCTAACAGAAATGAGTACCAGGAATTAATTAAATAATCTTCCTGGGGAGTAAAGCGCGGCCGGCGCGTAAGGCTGACAAACTTACCGCCATCTTTGAGCCGACTGTTTAGATAATGTGGGACCCTCAACGTCTCACAACCCTATGGGCCTTCACGGCCTGGTATGGGGATACTTTACTTTACTAATTCAACAGTCCCAGTACCAATTACAAAATGAGCACGAGTGGAAGAAAGAAAGAAACACAAGCAAAGTAAAAAAAAAAAAACAAGGCAACTTGTGACATCTGAGTAAAGATAATGATGACAATAATAAAACAGTAATACACGTAATAAGAAAAGTCAAAGCTATAATTTAGAAGGCGATGATAATTGTGTCACTTGTAGGGTGGTACGCGTGACGAAAATAACGGGTTCTAGTTCGGATGATTGGCTTTATTAGCACTTCGGTTACACACTCTCTCTTAATTACAATTATACAGCGCTATCGCTGATTTACACACTTTCCAGTTCACCGCTGCACACGCATTAGGATTCCTAGTCTTCACTAGTCGTCTCCTGGCAACGGATCTCAACACAGAAACTAGCACATCAAATCGCTAAGTCTTCTTGTTATTTCGTCTTCAGTCACTCTTGAATCTCGGAACTAAATACTCTTCTGTACTCATTCCTCCAGCTTACGTGTCACTGGTAACTGCCCTGAACTGAACGTGCTTCTGCATTCACTTCTCTTATAAACACTCTGCACAGACCCCATGGAAAACGCCGTACTTCATATCCTATATGCGTTCCTCTTCTTCCCAATCGTTTGTGAATAGTAAGTTTGTGAAGAGTAAAGCAGGGAAGATGCCGTTACGGTAGCCTAGCGGTCTAAGGCACTGTCTTCGCCCGCTCGGAAGCCGGGATCGTGGGTTTGAATCCCACTCAGAGCATGGATGTTTAGTTTGTGTGTGTGTGTGTGCGTTTTTCTGTGTTTGTGTACAGGTAGAGGCCTTGCGACGGGCTGATCATACGCCCAAGGAGTCCTACCGAATGTATAAGATATAGAAACACCGAAGTGAACGGAGAAGTTCATGGAGGTAGGCCTAGGCCCACTGGGGCTGTAGTGCCAAGGAAAAAAAAAGAGATAAAGGTAAATTTGGATAGAGAAGATGAGGAATAGAGAGCAGTGGAGGCTGGTTGTAGAGGAGGCTAAGGCTCACCAAGGGCTGCAGCGCTGAGTGGTTCGGGTATGAGTTATGAAGCTCCTCATTATGCAGTTTTCTCCAACTTCTCCTCAGCACCCTGTTCTCGAACACCCTCAGTCTATATTCCTCCCTTAATGTCAGAGACCAAATTCTACATCCATACAGAACCACAGGAAAAATTATAGTTTTGTATATTATGATTTTTATGTTTTTAGACAGCAGACGAGAAGACAAGAAGTTATGAACTGAATGGTAGCAAGCCTTACCCGAGTTCAGTCTCCTCTTAATTTCCTCCTGAATCAGGTTTTGATTTATTATAGTCGTTCCTCAATATCTGAACTGTGCCACACTTTCAAAACATCTTTTATGTCATGATTTTTCCCTGCATTTTGGTGACGAGACAGTAACATATACTTAATTTTCTCAGTGTTTACTTTTAGACCAACCTAATTACTTGCGTCAATTAATGTTTTGTGTTTGTCTTTATGGTATCCATATTATCACCCAATAAATTCACATTATCAGCGTAGACCAACAGTTGATGTGTCCCGTTTGATTTCAGTCCCACCTGGTTTTCTTGTACCTTCCTAATAGCATATTCGTAAGCAAATTTGAAAAGCAGTGGCGATAAAGCATTACCTTGTTTTAGACCATTCTGGATAGGAAAAATTTCAGAGAAATATTTACCTATATGGACTTTATTATACGTTTCATTTAAACACATTTTAATCAGCTTAACTTCTTTTATGGTCCCCCAGACTCAATCAGAATATTGTACAATAATTCCCCCTTAAATGAATCATAGGCTTTCTTGAAGTCTATGAATAGTTGATGTAATGTCTCATTGTACTCCAATTTTTTCTCCAGTATCTGACGAATGCAGGAGATCTGATCAGTACTTGATCTGTTACTTCTAAATCCGCACTGATGACCCCCAATAATTTCATCTATGCATGGACTCAACCTTGAGAGGAGAATATTAGATGAAATTTTGTGAGAAGTCGATAGCAGTGATGTTCTCCGATAATTACTACACTCGGTTTATCGCCCTTCTTGTGAATAACAATAAAAAGGCCATCTCAGAAACACATCTGTTCCAGAACCGTCTTCTGATTTCAGCTTTAGCGACACAAAATCTTAATCCTAAGATGTATCACGCCAAAGGGAGGGCCTTTTCATACATGTTTCTTCCACAGCTGTTCAGAATCGGTTCAAAGTTATCATCTATTTTGTAGCACTTTCGCATGCTGAACTTCTTTTCTCTTTGGTGGAGTGTGATATGATATGACGGTGAGGATGGAATCCAACAAGATAGAAAAATATCTGAGGTAAATCCACTTCCGCGAGGCAGGCAATGTACCACAATTAATATATTTCATAGCTGATCGTGCAACGAACTGCTTTGTTCAGCAGCAGGTATTTAATCAGATGACAGAGAAATTTGCTGTCATGAAACTTGATTATTCATCACAAGATCGCGGCTGAACAACATATCAATATATAGAACCATGTTCTATATATTGATGTGTTCATACAGGTCTCCCAAACGATTTCTTCCTAAAAGTTTCTCTAGTACGCGTTTCGTATGTATTCGCAGTAAATATCCGCTCATTTCATCCCTCTTGACTTCATCACACTAACAGAATGAAGTGAAGAGTACATATTGTGAAACTCATAATAGCTGCAAAGTGCAGGTTCATTTTTGAGAAGCTGATGTTTACTCATCTGGTCAAGAAATTCTCCGTCATACGTGGAACCGGAAGGCTCATTATCGTGTTCACAAGAACCTGAGATAAGACCATAATTAAAAGTCAGCTGAGTCCACTCCATGTCACACTACCTTTAAGAGCTATTCAATGTTTTTCTTCCATCTACGCGTGGACTTCTCAAGTAGTCTCTTTCCGACTACAATTTTTCTGCCTTCTCGTTGTGTAATTCTACCACTTTCCCAAAGATTCTCGTCTTCCTGCTTTGTTCGCAAATATATTGAATTAGCGTTCTTTGCTCGCAACAGGGACTTGAGTTTTCGAACTACAGGTACAAATTAAAACATCAACATAAAAGGTAAATCATCTTCCGTTTTTGTTTCACAGAAAATCGCAAAGAATAAATAACAAAAGGAGTAAGAATCGGTGTAAAGATATTTCACTTTCTTTCTCACGTACCCCTGACCAGTAACAGCCGTATATATATATATATATATATTTCAGTGGCGCTACAGCCCCAATTTTGGGCCAAGGCCTACCTCCATGAAACTCTCCGTTTCACTTCGGTTTACTAGGACTCCTTGGGCGAGTGATCAGCTCGTCGCAAGGCCTCTACCTACAGACAGACACAGAAAAACGCACACAAAAATCCATGCCCTGAGTGGGATTCGAACCCACGATCCCGGCTTCCGAACGAGCGACGACAGTGCATGCCTTAGACCGCTCGGCTACCGTGACCGGCATATATACTCGTATATATAAAGGAAAAGCTATCCCTGTAACAAGCCGTGGAGGCCCATAAGGTTGTGAGACGTCGAGGCTCCCACATTTTCTAGACAGTCAGCTCACAGATGGCGGTAAGCTTATCAGCCTTACCTGATGGCCGCTTTTTTCCCAGGAAGATTCATGGTACTTAGAAAGAGTAAAAGGTTAAAGGTATCTCTGCAAAAGGCAACGAAGGCCCATAGGGTTGTGAGAGGTTGAGGCTCCCACATCTTCTAGACAATCGGCTCACAGATGGCGGTAAGGTTGTCAGACTTAAGCGCCGGCCGCCCTTTACCTCCAGGAAGGTCCCTGGTAATTTCTGTTAGAGGCTGAGTCGACCCCAGGGCCATAGTGCGGCTGGAAGGATTAGGTAAATTGAAAAAATCCACCTCATCGGAACTCGAACCCGCGACCTTCCGGTTTGTAGCATAGTGCCTCAACCAACTACGCTACCGCATACCCTCCGTCAGAAAGAGTATCTATTGCAAATATAAACAGTGTTTTAAGTTCGTAGTAATAACCCTTAGACAGAACACTGTTTCCTTTCTGGAAAACATGACCAGTGAAGTTTCATTTGGGAACATCGGTACCAGAAATTTGCGAAATTTAATCGAAATCGCTAGAGCCAGTTTTAAGGCAAATATTTTATGACTGGTGAGCCTAAGCAGAGAAACCATTGTCAGAATCTCTTAGATTTAGAATAGTTTGGTCTCTATATGATTAAAATGTAATCACAATTGATAGAGCCGTTTACGAGAAAATGAAAATTCTGTGTTTTTATTGTTGGTGGATATACCATGAATGAACATCATTAGAGACGTTTATCAGAAAATCGCAGATTTATTTTGTGAGTTTCTGTGAAGAGCCCATGTTTTTGGAACTAGAATGTTTATATTCACCAGGCACATATCTATGACAAATAAGCTCTTAAATACCGAATATGCCTACGTCTGTCCATGCATTCAGGCACTAGCGAGGCGCAAATGTACATGCATACTTGTTCAAATATAGTATACATTCCAGCAACTACTTTGTCATTTTAATTGGTGCTAAGAAATCTCTAGATGGATTTTTTTCACGATCTGCATACTTTCTCGTGTATTACATATATGAGAAAGCGAAAGGAAAGGACAGCGAAATAACGAAAATATGAAGTGTGGGAACTTCACAGCCGTTACTAAAAAGAGTGTTGTCTCCTGGGATGTGACGCCGTGTTGGTTGGTGTTGACTCCATCTTTTGGGTAGAAGAGAACTCGCATTCCAATAATCTTAAAAAAAATAAATCCCAACTTTGCTAGTTCTCTAATGACAGTCTGGCAGTATCAGTATAACCGGCATTAATCGATTGACGTAAATCTAGAATCTGTTAAAGATTTCCAACAACTGTCTAGTTTGCAACCCCTCCTCCAGGCGCCTGCCCTGACTGGTGAAATGGCCCCGCTCTGGCCTTGAGAATTCCGTGCGGAAGAAGCAAATTCCCAGTTTGCCACAAGTGACGGGTCGTTCATGGTCATCCCTACGCAAAAGCTCGCTCCAGGGCCTCCTCCTACTACTACGACCGGTTTACACATCGTGCTACAGTGAAAAAGTAGTTCGCCGGTTTAATATCAAATTTGCGTTACAAGTACACTTCGACAGCCGTGAATTACTGTCTCAAGTTGGTGATTGTACTCATTCATACGAATTGCACTGACATGACGAGCGCTTGGAGGGGTTAGGTCACGAGACAATGACCCACATCAGAAGGCTGGCGATAGGGCGTCGTGCGTGGAGGGATACATTGGAATGGCGCGCGGGTACGTCAGCTTACCGGCAAACTCACTCGCGCCCGCTCGGCAGTCGGTGGGCTGAAGTGATGGTGAAAGGTTGTGTTACGTCTTGGTATAATATGTCTTGCAATCGTTATATCTCTTCGTCGTATATTTGCAACTGTTTCCTACCCACGTTCTTAATAGCTACCCGGAGAAAAGCAGTGTAATTATTAGTGTGTTATAAGTGTCACGTCTGAGATCAAGGTAAGTACGAACTTACATACGAGGTGCAGTTGTCATATGGGTGCCGTTACGTGGCATCTTATACGTGGCGTGTTACAGATGTACGAAGATTCCATGTACCCTGGAAATGAAGTATGGGAAAAATTCGAGTTCCCTCCTATGTCTTCGGATTGGGAGGGAGAATTCGATTTAGAAGCCGCAACGGAGGAGCCGCAGGTGGTGCCCAGTCACGTGATGGGTGGCCGGCATGACTGCATGTGGTCCGGAATCTGCAGCAGCGAAAAGCATAAGAAGCCGTGTTACGCAGTGGATCCTGTGGTAGCTGTTACGCTAAGAGTGCGCCCCGTTAAATCTAGCCGCAGCCTTCTGAGGACTACTCGCGCCAAGGCACCAACCACGTCCCCTCGTCCAGACACTCCCTCAGAATCTGAGGAAGATGAGCCCCCCGTGTGGATTGGTGAAGTGTGTGATAATGAGGACCTGTCAGTTTCTGTGTCTGTGTCAGAGGTCACCGGTCAAATCTTGAGGACAGGGAGTGAATTCAAGACCCTTTCACCTCCTCCTTCCCCTGCCCGTGCATTTTATACGGACCATAGCTATCACATAAGCAAGAGTGCTGTGACGTTGGATAATCTGGGCGTTCAAACCCCTTCGGACTCGGGTGAGTATTTCAGAAACTTAAATATGACGACTTAAATAAAATTAATGTATGCATTATAATAAAATATGTAAATCGTTTCTCAGCCGCACTAGATTATAAGTACAGCGGTAATTCGCGATTTTAGAGGCTGTTGCTGTTATGGCAGAAATTTTACAATATTGCGTCACCACGCCCCAGTCCGTGGCCAAGACAAGGTCGACGTCTGAAAGTGCAAAGCGCGGGAAAATAGTTACGCTCAGTCAGGGCCTCTCCATACCGCCACGTATCATCATCACTACTGAACGCCGTGGCCTTTAAACATCTGGGTGCATTTAAAAGGGCTTGTTTCGTTGAATCATTACGTCAGAGTGTTTGGGGATGTTACTGGTACTGTGTTGCATTACTTTGTGGGTTCGTTTCCAGATACGCATTGAGGATTACTTGGAAATGTCTTATCGATTACAATTTTTTTTGTCAATGGATACGGCACTGCGTATTCAAGCTTTCTCATTATGTACGGTACAGTTCCAAAGCTGTAGTTTCTTTTTACCACAAGTTGAATTTCCGGGAACGATTTAACTATTATAATGCGAGAATTGTTTAGTTATTTTAAAGAACAAAATGCAAGTTCAGAAGTTTCGAGTATCACTTTCCGTTATCATTTTTTTTTCTGTATACCATGGATGTATTTCACTCGGTCTTAGATATTGCTCATTGGAGGGGGAAGTCGTTTTTGAGAAATCGATTTGAGCCTGTGTAAAGTATGTTTTTTATTGGTCCGATATGAATTAAAATTAGAAATGCCCACCAACTTTCAGTGTAGATTCATCTCCTTAATGTTAAATTTAAAGCCTTGTATCACTCTTATAAAGTCGTTAATGTATCAGTTGCCAGTATGATGTGAGTGCCATATGCTGGGATTTTCAAGGGTTGCCTCATTGTGGGGAGAGTGGATAGCATTTCAGAGTCGTTCTGACATTTGATACTCCCTCGGGGTAACTTTCATGTCAGTGCACCACTTTCTAGGACACCATTTTTTTTGTGGGCAACTAGTTTTCATAATTCATCTCTGTGCTCTCATGTGAATTGCGAGGTGTCTGATGACCTGGAAACTCGCCACTTTTAAAGATTCTTCTTGGTTTCTATATTTCACCCTGAAGTGAACATTTATTTTGTATTTGTTTTGGAAAAATGTTGGTCCATTTCTTTACAGCATTGATTAAATGTACCGTATGATTCATTGTTCATCTCTGCACTCACAAAATACAATTTCATCTGGTTATCAGAATGAACATCGACTCCCAAAACATTAACCGACCGAACTTTCTAACGAAAATGATCCCAGGGGAACAAGAGCTGAATACTTAAATATTATTTCGATAAAATTCGCCCTCGCAAGGCTGGAAAGGCTGTGCAGTATAAAAACACAAATTAAATTAAAATTGAATATTGAAGTTTTAGAGGAAATTAACAAGTATGTAATGAATTTCCTCTGAACCAAGGTCACAATATTTAAACCGGCCTATCATTCGCCGAAAGCACTGATGGCCACTTATGATGGTCTCTACAACCTGTATATGGCCTGAATTTTTATTATATTTATCGTGTATTGAAAATCAAGGAAGTAAAACGACGTTTTGGAGGAATATATCGCGTTCATCTTCAGGGTCGAATGAGATTATCAAGTTACCAGCGTGAAAGCAGGTGGCTACACGGCGTTGTATCTCAGAAGAATGTACTCTTCATAATTACTACCGTGAGAACCTCAAATCCTACAGAATAATATGCATCTGATGATTATTTTTTATGAGTTTCAAATGATTATAAATTGGCAAAGCTTTCAGTAGGTTTTCCATTTACATTCTGGGTCCATCTAAATAATATTCACATTTAAAAGGCCACTTCGTATCTCCCAGTAAACATTGCATTTCTAATTCAGACATCAATGGATCATTGTTTGAGAAACAATCATTGTTCATTTTAGAACGAAACACATCAAAATACACTGACAGGAATCGAATTCTTAAACGCTAGAGCAGGTTGTGCGCGTACGCGTGGAGCACAGAGCCTCGTGATAGCTTTGCGCAATAGGTCAGCACCACGCGTCATGGCCATCTTGTCGGCTATTAGCGTAACTGTCGCTAAGCGAATTCCAGACCTTGGAGTTACGTAATTCTTGAGAGGCCATTGACTGGGATACGAACCTAATATAACGAATGCTGAGCCGGTGCTGAAAAATCCGACTTGCGTTGAAACCGGTTCTGGAGTTAAACTTCCAGTAGATGCACTTCCGATTTTTAATGGGGCTATTTAAAGGCGCGTTAGTGGCCACGGCAGTTTGCGCCTTCTGATACATGGAAATTGCCTATATGTACAGGAAACGGAGGCAGCTGTCCTTTCCGTCCGGACGTTTTACGTTCTCGATACATGTGGTGTTTCTAATTTATTTTAATATTTTCATCTATAATTAACTCATTTATGAGTACATGTTACAGTGTCTGCAGGCCTTATGTGTATTTTCATTATGCTATCCTGTCATTGTTGACATTAGCGGTCCTTAATTTCTTGTAACTTATTTTCTTAATGTACGGCTCTTCAGAAAATGAATTGCATAACTTTTTTACGGTTCAAGATCTATCTGTTGTATTGCTGTGTTGTTTCTTTTAAGCCCTGTTACTATTTACCGGTAGGTGACTTTATTTTGTCAAGCATTTTAACAGACATCATTATCATAGAGATCTATATTGACTTCACGATTAATCAGAAATTTTAATGGAGTATTTAGAATCACAGTTGAAGCAGTCTGTAAGACGTCTGACTACACAGAAGCAGTCTGTGAATTGCATACTTTACTTATGGCCTCTCCTGTGTTTTGGTCGCACTAATATGAGAAACAGTCAACTTATATTCGCGATCCTTTGTATGAATATGGGTCACCATATTTTTTTAGCAGTTTTGTCAGACGGAACAGTGGATGAAGTGACCCGTTACGCTCTGGACAACCCTGATTATTTTCCGAATAGAAATTAGCATTTTCCTCTTCGCCATCTTGTATTCATATTGGCCCCTCGCCTGTCCTTTTAAATTGGTGCAGGGTTGTCTTTCCCCGGAGGTAAACCCGCAGGTTAGTAGAGCACGTGGATTCTTACTTCCACTTCCCATATGTCTTCATGGCGTGTGCCTAGGCACGCGGACATACTTACTTTTCATTACTGCTAGCTACGTCACTGCGATAGTATAACCAGGGCTTCAGAAGTAATGCGGCGTGATTGCCCAGTTAGGCGTCACGGACGCTGATAGACCGTATCGTAATAACGTTTGCATAGAGCATCCTGGGGGAAGATGAGTTAGTATATTTTAAGTGTTTTAAGAGAATTGAGTTGTATGCCTATTTCTAGAGCCCTCACTACAAACTATCATTTACTGTATATCACATTGTTTATTTGTAGCTTTAATTTGGTCTAAGGCCGGGCAGTGTTTTACTCAGGCGCGCATGCTTGTATGTAGCAGACAGCGGCGAGAATCCGGACTTCACGTACCCAGACAGTCCCGAATCTTTGGAATTTGAAGGGCCCCGGACTTCGGCCAGAAGAAGAGTGACTCCTAGATTTTATGATCCTAGGGCGTACGACACATCTTCGCAGTTTTCGGAAGGTTTGTAAAATTCGTTCCTGTGACGTGACCTCGGAATGACCATAACGAAATGTCTCCTCCGAGCTGGACAAAGGCGTTTGTGAAAGTTTACTTTGCATTTTTGTAAGGTATTAATTAAATGATTTTCCTCGGGAGTGAAGCGCGGCCGGCGCGTAAGGCTGACAACCTTGCCGCCATCTTTGAGCCGATTGTCAAGGTAATGTGGGACCCTCAACGTCTCACAACCCTATGGGCCTTCACGGCCTCTTACAGGGATAGCTTTACTTACTTTTACTTTTATTGGAGAAATGAATTATTCTGTGGGGCTCTTGTTGAGTTGCAGAGCTGTGTACATAATTTAGTTCAAAGGCACATTACAAAGCCCTTCGTGCTGTGCAGAGTACGGCCCTAAGCATTATTTGGTTCCATAGAATTATTAATTATATCAACTTTTTTCTAATCTTTCTTTGTTTCTTTTCTGATTGTAAAGCCAGTTTTGATTCCATAACAAAAGTGCAAGGTATAATTTTCACATAGAGTTTTCTTCCACTCGTTCTTTTTTCTTTCGTGCATTCTTTACTTGTTTTGAATGGGTGTGAAATTTGGTTCTTCACAGATTATTTTGAAAACAGTGTCGAGGAAAATATTTTGAGGAACTAAGTGGAGGTTTGAGAAGAGGCAAACGAGGAGCTTAATAATTTGTTGCATATACTTGATATCATCAAGGTGGTCAAATTGGGGATATGATGGGAGGGGAATGTAACACGCACTGGAGAGATGGGGTATGCACACAAATTTTGTTTGGACAATCTGAAGAGAAAATACCCGTAGAAGACCTATTCGGAGATGTGAAGATAATATTAGATGTGTGGGAGGATGCGGACTGGATTCATTTGGTAAAATACAGTGAAAGGTTTCTGTGAACACGGAATGAGCCGTCACGTTCTGCAAGATACCGGGAATTTGTCTTACAGACTATTAGTTTCTCAAGGACACCCCATGGATTTGGAACTCTTTGCTTTCTCTCTCACCGTCGTTGTGCCTCTCTTTCCTTCAATATTACTATCTTTCGCCACCCTCCACGATTGTCCCAGCGCATCTCCGGAGGAGACATCTGTTAGGCCTCTCGACGCTTCACTTGAGATACTCTGATTTCTCTGCAGCAGGAAAGCCTCGCAGAAGAACGCCGGAGACTCCCTCCGAGGTCAACTGTGAGACCCCTTACTATCATCAAAACTCTCTGATAGTGGACGTAGATGACGGCGAAGGTTTGTCGTTCTTATCCTTTACACGCATGCGTAGTGGGTTCATTTCTAGGGATTGTAGTGAGGTTGGAAAAGCGGCGATAAAAGGACACTAATTTTGCTTGAGAGGTACAGATTTGTGCCAGTTTTGAGTCATACTGCATGCCTGCATGTTTCCGGTATTTTGAGTTGATACTGAGTTTGTTGTACCCAGTTTGAAGTAGAGGATTGTAGCAAACAATCTGATATCTGAAGAAAGCAGTCTTCTGGGATTTGGCACCGTGTATATGTGGTGCCAAATCCCAGATGACTGCTTTCTTCATAGTCACCGCCGTGAAAGCCTCAAATCTTACAATCTGATATCTTTCTGTACGCTCACTGAACTGATTTCCCTGCAAATAGATTGGGTAGGATCAGGTTTGAGTGTTCCATAAAATTTAATTTTATGTTGGTTCAATGTAAGACCTAGCTACAAAAGCTACACATTGTTCAGAAGATTTGTTCGCGACATAAATTATGCGCTCTATGTAATTAAGCAGTACAACTTGTGTTTGAAACATTCGATATTGTTTATATTTGATCCTATGTGACACAAGGATAAAATACTTGCAGAATTTGAGTTTCTCACAACGGTAATTATGGAAGATTCTGTTGTCTGGGATATAACGCCGTGGAATTTATTAAAGGCCAACTGACGTTTCGGGGGAACGTGTCACCTTCCGTTTTCAGGATCCAAGAATTAACCTAATAAACGAACTTGAGGCCTGTAGCAAGTTCTGCCATTAACTGCCACTCAATATCTGCTATATGTCCCATGTAATAGAACTGTTAAAATGTTTGCCTCTGTACGTTGTAATATTAGTGTTGGATGACGTCAACAGAATCTATAAGCCGCCCTCCTACTGCAGTATTTTCTTTTGCTGTCAGTAACATGTCCCATATGTTACGAGTATATCTGTAATATTGTATTAACATTAAGATCACTTAGAGAGGCGGTGTTGGAAGGTAGACGTACGTAGTATTTCTTTTTGTCGTCCGCTGCTGGAAAACCTGAGGAAGATCTAATGAAGCAGCATGGAGTTCCGTAGGACGTGACGTCATAAACGAACGTCTGGATCGATGGGAACGAATGGCTCGAGCGTCGACCCGGCCGGACGCTTGCGGCATGCGGGAACTGGTGAATCGAAGTTTATGCGCGTGGGGTTAGAAGAATAGGGCCACTAGTCCGTGTCGGTGGGAACAACTTCCACTTATATGTTTAATTAAGACAGAAAACTGAGTTTGAAGCTGATAGTCGCAAAGCCAGTCAGCGAGTTACCCTTCCCTCTTCTATATCGAATCATTATCGGGAATGGAGAGAACTACGGAAAGAGGCGCTTCTCAGTTCTTAACCACAGCTATAAACCGTGGCCATGCAGGTGTAATGTGATTGAAGATTGTGACTGCCCTGTGATTCATTTGTTTATATACGAAATGTTGCTATGAAAACTGCCTGGGTTGTGTAGTGGCGAATGACGTGTGACAGGACGATGATGAGTTCCTGACCCTGTGACGAATCTTGTGCTGAGTCAGAGAGATGAGACCCCCGCCCCCCAGCTTACAGATTGATGATACGATAATGTGCTGTTTGGCCAGGGCCACTGCACACTTTGAGGCTCCGTTAGATGAGTGTGCAGGTGTAGGACGAGGATTGGCAGAGGAGGAAAATTGCTGCATTGTCACTTTGTCTGCTTTCCTCGTTTTTTGAGTTAGTTATTGGAGAGGGTGGGTTTCCCCATGCACTGAGACCTGTATTGGTCCATTGTGCTTTCCCTCTATGATTTCTACCAGTCTCTATATCCTACCGATATTGGTGCGTACCATCAGTCCCGACCGAGCCAGCGAGTTCGGCCTCCACTAGCTTGGCGGTATCTATAATGCTTCCCCCATCTATCAGAGGTATTAGAGACTGCTGTTGGGCGGGAAACGTCCGTTAATTTGGCTCAGTGACCTCCTTTGGAGATATGAGGTTCTTTTACGTGCCGTAAAGCTACGACACGGGATCCACGGCTTAAAGTCCCTCGCGGAGGACCTGTTCCCTAAATTTTTCCGCCCTTAAAAATTCGACGACCTCCGCCGGGTATTTGAACCCGCGTACTACGAGTCATGAGGTGGGAACGTTACCTCTAGACTACGGAGGCCGCTTCGTTTTTTGAGTTACTGCAGTATCCATCGACATATATCGGGGTGGTACCTGTCTTGAAAAATGCCATGTCCGCCTCCTTTGCAATCCATACCTACCGCCATTCATACAATCGTTCCGGTTTCATCAACGGTATAGGAACCTGCGAACCAGTAGCCAAGGAAGTGGTCTTCACTTATTTTAAAGCATTCTCTTGCGTTAAGGAGCTGAGGAATACGACATATCTCGGGAGGCTGTGACCTTGACATCATTTTGTGACTGCTGGCATTACGTCTCCGCCACTATTGACTGGCGTCAACCCAGGATAAAGTAACATGGCTTCTCTCACATGAGACATTCTCCCGGTTTCAAGAGACATCTCACTTTTCATACCAGTCTTCTCGGAAAAAGACCTACCTACGTACCTAACGTTTTGGCTCAATTAGGCCACCTCTCTTTAGAATCTTTCCAATTCATAGATCCATCCAGTCGACGGTATGTAGTCTGACTACTGAAATTGTCGTTAAAGAAATGACATACTTACATAGTGGGAAGGAAAATGGGAACCTTTGAAAGTGGGTTCAGAATAGGGCCCAGTTGTGGACAGCGATGAATCTTCAGATGTAACTGCTCAAGGAATTAAGTGGTTATGAAGAAAGCAGTCTTCTGGGATTTGGCACCGTGTATATGTGGTGTTAACCGACGTTTCGGAGGAACGTATCGCCCCCATCTTCAGGGTTGAAGAAGTATAAGTAAATCTGCAAGCGACAACACCGTGAGACACGGTCAACGGTGTTGTCGCTTGCAGATTTACTTATACTTCTTCAACCCTGAAGATGGGGGCGATACGTTCCTCCGAAACGTCGGTTAACACCACATATACACGGTGCCAAATCCCAGAAGACTGCTTTCTTCATAGTCACCGCCGTGAAAGCCTCAAATCTTACAATTAAGTGGTTAGTTCTCGGAAGGAACACTGCTCGGCTTTTGTTCGTTACACGCCTATCCTGTGTCAGAGTACCAGTTGTCAGGTGGCAGAGGTTGAAAAGTGCTACCACTCGGCTACATCTGATTTCAAGATTTCAAATGACATTCATGTCATTGTTTCTACAGACGCGAGACACTACAATATGGTAACCTACATTCAACATCGAAGACTGGTTTATTGGCATAAAATATTATTATATTGGATGTTGTGTTAACACAGATAAGTAAAGTTAATTGAGTTATTGTTATTAACTTCTATGCGTGTATGTACGTGTATTGTTCTTCCTCGCCACAAAATGGCATAACAATTGGAAATTACTTCTTTTATTTTTCTCGGCTGTTAACGCCAACTTCAATTTTTCTTGGAATTATTATTAATTTATTGCCATTATATAAACTCATATTTTGTTGTTTTTTTAATTATTTTTGCGTATTTCTATGTACTCGTGCTAACTTTGTATTCGGCCTCTATGCTGTTAAGTTTGCACGTAAATAAACATGAATTTAATTTAATTATTACTACGGAAGGCTGGGGTACGTGGTAGCGTAGTGGTTAAGGTACTATGCTACAAGCCGGAAGGTCGCGGGTTCATCTCCCGATGAGGCCATTGGATTTTTTTTTTCAATTGACCTAATCCTTCCGACTCAGCCTCTTAACAGAAATGAGTACCAGGAATTAATTAAATAATTTTCTTAGGGAGTGAAGCGCGGCCGGTGCGTAAGGCTGACAACCTTACCGCCATCTTTGAGCCGATTGTCAAGGTAATATGGGACCCTCAACGTCTCACAACCCTATGGGCCTTCACAGCCTGTTACAGGGATAGCTTTACTTACTTTTTTACTACGGAAGGCTGCTTGGAACAAACTTATGATCCCGTCCTGTGACAGCACTGTCTTAACGCCAGTATTAAGCCAGCGCCGACTGGTAGGACGGTCAGTGAGTAGTAAATTGGAAGGGGTGTGGAAAGAAATGGGTCGTCTAATTTGAGATAATATTCTTAAATTTGCTTGGAGGAACTAAGAGCCAACCTTCCGGCCGAAACTGAAATCGCGACACCTCCCAAATTGGACGCAGTGATGATATTCACCGACTCGGTTGATACTTTGCTGTTAGTGATGGATTTGAGGTTTTCACAGTGGTGACTGATGAGTGCGGTCTTCTGGATAGTAATGTGTAGGTCGAAGAGAACCCGACGTTTCAGAAGAAAATATCGCTTCTGTCTTCAGTGTGGACAAGCAAACCACCACCAGAAGCAGGCGGCAAGCTTCTACCACCGAAAAGCTATTATTATTATCATCACCATCGTCATTAGCTTATCACGTAGGGTTTTCATGGCACACACAGCCCTTCATATTCCATATTCTCTTAATTTCTATGCTTGAGCATTTAAATTTTTTTTCCAGCCTAATTTTATATTGTATTCCACGGTAGCCGAGCGGTCTAAGGCATGCACTGTCTTCGCTCTGAAGAAGGGATCGTGGCTTCGAATCCCACTCAAGGCATGGATGTTTGTGAGCGTTTTTCTGTGTTTGTGTACAGGTAAAGGCTTTGCGACGAGCTGATCACCCGCCCAAGGGGTCCTACCGAATGCGTAAGATCTAGAAAAACCGAAGTGAACGGAAAGTTCATGGAGGTAGGCCAAAGCCCACTGGGGCTGTAGTGCCAAGGGGGAAAAAAAAGGTAAATAAAGTTAAAGTCCCTGTGCTTAACTAATTAAGCACTACGCCAAGGAAAAAAATTCGTGTCCAGGAGTACTACATCTATCAGCATGCATGTCGTTTCTTGTTTTTAATTGCTTTGCCCAGCCTGTTTGCCAGAACCACTTGATTTCTTAGTACTGTTATATCTTCATGTTCACATATTGACTGGGTGGGTGAGTGCCAGTTTTCTGTGTTTCATTGAATAATTCCCTGTAATTCGAATAATGTAGTTGTGTACAGATTCTGACCTTGTCTTATTATGTACTAATTTTATGCCAGAATGGGACACCGCCTTGTTAAGCGGTCAACAATCTCTTCACATTCCTTACATAATCGGCTTTTAGCATCAGTTTCTTGTTTCAGAAATTCTCTCAATAGCTGTAGTGATTGCCTCATCCTGAGTGCCACTCTCACATTTTCTGTTTCCCATTTTTCTCATTAGTGTTCTTTGCACTGCAAGAGGTTTACTTATAACATAATTTTCATTATTTTGACTTTTTCACGACATGTTATTGAGTGCAAGTACGTTGCGCAGACTCGAGTTATGTTATCACCGCCGACATGCTTATGCAGTAGGCCACAATTCATGTGTTAAGTTCAATGCCAGGGTTCGTCGACCCTCGGCTGTATCGATCCCGTCTCCTGTCGCATTGAGAGACCACACCCTCCCGACTAGTAACCTTGTTCTCATTCCAGACTAAGGGGCATACACACTGAGCATTGCATGCCAACAGAACCAAGGACATACATTACTAACATATCACGCCAGTGTACAGTGAACGCAAGCTAGACAAACACTCAGCGAATTTCAGTTGAAATGTGGATTTGGGAACCTATATTAGAAGCTGTCGCTCGAATTCACTTTTGGTCCATATTAATTTACATCAGAGACTTCTAAATATCTTAACACGACTGTCCTTACATTTTGATTTATACCAAACTTTCATAACCTAATTTTATATTGAAATAAATGTAACCATTAACCTTAGCTCAAGCCGTTAGTCGCTGGCTTCCCACCGCGCCGGCCCGGGTTCGATCCCGAGTCTGTTCAAGTGGGATTTGTGCTGGACGAAGTGGCGCTGGGGCGGGTTTTCTCCGAGTACTTCGGTTTTCCCTGCCAGACTTGATTCCACCAAATTCTCCATCATAATCACCCGGGGCAGGCTACAATAGGCCAATCAGTGGTCGCCGTGCCAAGTGGACCCAGTTGGACTCCACCCCCAACTAAGCGAAACCATTTGCATTCTTAATTTTTATTATTTGTGATAACAAATTCTGATCTTTACAATAAAAGTATTGCACGGCGCTCTTTATTCGGCGATGAATAATGCTGACATGTTGAAATATAATCGCCCCGGTTTTTGAATGTCTGGATTATCGGCTCTGACGGATGTTTACGGAAGAGATGATTAAATATAGTCAGAATAGTTATCTGAATTCAGGGTTATAGATTGAATATTGGGTGATGTTTTCACGCCCCCTCCCTCCCCCCGTTTGGAAACCTCTGCTTTACATGAGTTTTATCAAATTTCTCAAAAAGTAACCCATTTTACATATAGATACCCGACAAAAATTGACACACACACACACATATATGTACAGTGTTTAACTTGTTTCGTCCTGGTGCTGGCCTTCCCCAACACATACTAAATAAATGCCACCAGTATGAACTTATGACAGAAATTGTGTAAATGGCTGATCATGCTAAAAAGGGAATCTCATGAATATTTTTTTTTTATTTCTCTGCGAATTTACAATTGCTCACTACATTAAGGAGCAATAAGTAAATTGGTTAAAAGTAGGAACGTGAGTAGAGAATCAACCAGCGTCGATGCTCTTAAACACAATTGATGCTAGAATTTATTGCTTAACCAAATTTTGTCTTTTCGGAAGGTCGGATGGCCACTGTCTCTTCAGTCTCCGTACAACGTTGGGAGGGTTTCTTATTTCTTCAATTAATCTGTTGTCATGGTCTTGTCGTCGTTTGTAGAGTAGAGCCAATCTTCGTATCTCGTCTGTTACATATGGGACTTGCAGGTCGTTGTGGAGCGTCCGATTGGAGACGTACCAGGGTGCGTTGGTGATTTGTTCGTAGAACTCTGGACTGTAGCCTTTGGATGATTTGTGTATTTGATGGCTTTGCACAGCCCCACAGTTGAACTCCATATGTCCATATAGGTTTAATTATGCATTTGTACAGTATCAGTTTGTTCATCTCATGAATATAAAAGAAAATTTTGACATTATCTTTTTAATTGATAGAAGAGCAAAAACATGAGAAGGAGAGCGACACTCAGAATAATACGTTCGACATCATAATAAAACATGAGTACACTCCCACACAAACGTCATGAGGCACAGGGGGTGTAAATACGCGACACAACATACGGTAGAACTGTATTACAAACAGCGTAGCCTGTATAACTGGCACAAGATACCAAAGGTAAGATCAAAAATAAAAAGTCATACTTGAATAAAATCTGAATTATAGAAATGTTACATAATACCCATGATATAATTGCAGATATTTTATCATCAGATAACGATACCACACTGAGGAATATATTCATCTTCCATTAAGGAGAAGTGTAACGACTCGAACCAAATTGGTTCTAGTGTACAAATATTGTACACCACTTTGTAAACAGATTTATTGTAATATTTTTAGATGTTTTAACAAATCTGTGTACATCTTAGCGTCAGTTAAAAGATATAATATTTGCATTTATGACATTGTAATATTAGTTTCCATATGTGTTTATAATATCTTCCTGAAGATGGTCGTTTTGACCGAAATATATAAAAGATGAAAAATTAAAAATGCAGCTTTTATCAATCACATTGGACTGTGGTTAAAAATCTTATATCGTGAACTCGTCAACCCGATTAAAATTATCCCTCTCTACACATAGAGGGAATATTTTTTACTCACTTGACGAGTTCACGGCACTGCGCTTCACGGCGACCGGTGAACTGCTTCCCGCGAGGCGCATGCAAGTTTTGCCAGTGACTCAGCGTACCTTACCGCCGATACCGTTCGGATCGAAGTAATTACATACAATTCACAGATCACAGGATCACAGTGCTGCTCTCTCTGTACACGTATAAATTTCTCGAAATTGTTTCATTGAGAAACACAAGCACAGCAATCCTTGCACTTGCACCAGACACCAACTTTCACTGGATGACTTCAGCAATTGTGTTGCCGTTCATGCACTAGACACCCCAGTCCCTTGAGCTAGACGTTTTAGTGGTTTAATAGGTTTATATTGAAGTCGTAACTTCTCAGGAAGCACTTGACGCATGTGTTTCATGTCTTTCTCCGTTCCAAGTTTATTATCAAATTATGAATTGTTTGTCTGCTGAGAACTCTTTCATCACGAAATTTTCGTCGACATTTCTAGCAGAACCGTATTTTACATGGGCGACAGACCGCCTCTCTGGTCCAGTGGTCAGAGTTTCTAGCTACAGATCCAGAGGCCCGGGTTCGATTTCCGGCGCCACCAGATTTTCTGAGAAGTAGTGGGTCTGGAACGGGGTCCACTCAGCCTCGTGAGGATAATTGGGGAGCTATTTCAAGGAAATAGCGACTCAGGTCTAAAAAACCGAAATTAACGGCCTGGGGGATTCGTTGGGCTGACCACGCGACACCCTCTATCCACTAAAGTTGGCACTAGCTTCGCCGGCAAAGGGCGGTCGCTTGGTCGGTATAGTTCGCTTGCGAACTAAAACCACGGAGTTTGTTGACATATAGAAATGCATGTTGCTCTAAAGTATACCACACCATGACGTACCACACTGCTCACTAACTGTAACTGAGAAGAAATGGCTAAAGGAGCTCATAACTGCTGCCTACTGCTGACAAATCATGAAGAATCTCCCACGCATGAACCGTACCGCTCGCCGTTTAATATAACACCGTCAAGCTGTCTACAAGTTAATTACTTCCCTTTATTCCAGAAGTCGGCTGATTCATCGGCAAGCTTCTTAATTACTAATTTTATGTTAATGGCGGGAGTTCTGTTGATCATTTTCAAAACATTGTTCATGTTTGCGCCGCTGTGAAGCACTAGGTAGAGGAAAATTATCCAAACACCAGTATTGTTCCTGTTTGAGTTTGGTGTAGGCACTTCAGCTTCCTGGAGGTTACCTAGCAGAGATATGCCCCCCTTCACCAAAGTGAATTATTTTAGTAAGAAGCTGTATTTAAGGGTTTTACTGCATGAGATTTCAGGTTCTCGTTGTGATATCAAGATTACACTGTCACACCGGTACTGTTAAAGGTCTGGGATGTAACGCTTGGTAATCCGGTAAAAGTCACCCAACATTTCGAAGGAACATGTCGCTTAAGGGTCGAGGAGTCAACCGAGCAAAGAACCCTTCTACTTTGAAGCCGGAGTCAGTATGTTCTCAGAAACGTCGTTTGACTTTTAAAGAACTACACGGAGTTACATCACCAGAAGATCATAATATTTATTGTGAAGTTAAAGACGGGATGTTCCGTTGAAATATTGGTACGCATCTGTCGGAGTGCAGTGTGACATGTCAGAAGACCGTAACCTTAAAGACTGGGTTTGTAAATACTGTACTTGACGGTCCTGTTTCCCGCACGTAAAGACGACCAGTCGATACTGGCGTATCTAAAGAATTGCGTGTAAATGCCATATCCTGCATGTGGAACTCGATTTAACTACACGGGGTTTGAGGTACTCAAGACGGTATCAGGTTTTTATATTTACCCTGGAAGTCAGATTCCTTCAAAACGTCGGTGCTTGTCTTCCAAGCCACATAGCATACATCTCACTTGAGCATAATCGTTAAGGGTGTTTGTGGCCACAGTAGTTTCCTGGTAAACATTTTACCTGAGGGCCCCCCCTACCCAGAATAAGAGGTCCTGTCGGTGCTGGCAGCTTCTATACAGTCATTTCTATGGAAATGCCTTTTCCCGCAAGTGGAACAAGATTTTACTGAAGGGAAGCGAAATTTTCACTTCCAGGGCTACAAAAGCAAAAGGCTAGAAAAGATTATGTTGACTGGTTGATTAACTTACATTGGCGCGTTGTCGAATGCAGTTAATATAAACAACGTTCTAGTTGACTGTCATGTTTCGCGTTCATTTTTTATGATTTTGAGACGTTTATTGCAGATATATTAATTTTGCCTATATTTTATCTATTTTCACCCAGATGTAATCAATGTGGGTTTCGACGTAACAGATGAACTACGGATCAGATCTTTTGCATTTGTCGGATACTGGGAGATGGAAGTACATTGAGAGTACATCGGCTATTCATACACTTAAAGGAAACCTATGATTCAGTTAGGAGGGAAGTATTGTACAATATTCTGATAGAGTTTGGGTACCCAAGAAACTACGAGTAGTTAGGCTGATCAAAATGTGTTTAAACGAAACATATGGTAAAGTCCGTATAAGTAAACATTTGTCTAATAATTTTCCTATCCAGAATGGTCTAAAACAAGGAGATGCTTTATCGCCACTGCTTTTCAACTTTTCTTTAGAACAAGGGTATCCAAACTACGGCCCGCGGGCCACATCCGGCCCGCTAAAGAATTGTGCAGAAATGCGCCAATTGAACTAATTTTCCAGTGAGTACTGGTAAATGTGATTCCGAGCTTATTGACCAGACATATTATACTGCAGTTCGATGGCTTAGCTGTGGAAAGGTTCTTTCGCACTTCTTTCAGCTCAGGAATGAAATTTATATATTTCTTACCGAGAAAAACCATCACGAACCACTTTTATCATATACCGAGTGGCTTTGGAAATTAACATTTTTTGCTGATCTGGTGAACCATATGAACCATTTGAATTTAAAGGCAATCAGAGCAAAGTTGATACTTCGGGAAAGCCAAGTGAAAAATTGTAACTTTGTTCATATGCAATACTGTGCAGAGTTGCATAAAAAGGATGAAGCAGAATTTCCTTCCTCGTTTGCAAATTTAGTCATTTCAGATTTGAAAGAACAATTTCGGAAACGATTTGCTGATTTGGATTCCAGTGCTCAGGAAATTAGATTGTTTCAAAATCCGTTTGACTGTGACGCTGCAGATGTCCCAAGTCAAATTCAAATGGAAATTACTGAACTTAAGGAAAATTATCATATTAAAGACAAATACAAGGAAGGAAATTTGATCGAATTTTATAAATGTCTGAACTCTGAGCCATTTCCAAATTTAAAGAAATTAGCTTGTAAATTTATCTCCATTTTTGGGACGACGTATCTGTGCGAACAAACTTTTTCCCAGAAGAAGTACATCAAGTCGACATACAGGACAAATTTATCCAGTGAACATTTAAAGTCGCTATTTGTGATTAGCGTTTCAAGATTTGAACCTCAATTTAATCAGATTTTAAGAATGCAAAAAGAGTTTCATCATTCACATTAATTGTTTTATTATAATTTGTGATGAAAATATGAGCATTTGCTGCTGTCTGTTGTCATTAATATACGATAATTTATTCTCACTTACTTTGTATTTGGTTTATGAAATTCTGTGCTTTAGATAAAACTCATATGCCTAGAGTTATTAATTTCTCGTTTTATCCGGCCCGTTGAAAGTGCTGAATTACCTAATGTGGCCCGCGGTTCGAAAAGTTTGGAGACCCCTGCTTTAGAATATGCCATTATGAAGGTCCAGGAAAACTAAGTAAAACTGAAATTAAATGGGACACATAGCTGCTGGTCCATGTCGATGATGTGAATCTGCTTGGTGATAATGTAGATTCCTGTTTTAGAATATGCCATTAGGAAGGCCCAGAAAAACCAAGTGGGACTGAAATTAAATGGGACACATCAGCGTTGGTCTAAGCTGATGTGAATCTACTGGGTGATAATATAGGTACCATAAAGAAAAACACAACTTTAATTGACGCAAATAAGAAGGTCGGTCTAGAAGTATATGTTGCTGCCTCGTCACCAAAATGCAGGACAATATTATAACATAAGATGTTTTGAAAATGTGGCACATTTCAGATATTAGGAACAGTGATAACAATTCAGTACCTGATCCAGGAGGAAATTAGGAGGAGATTGAGCTCTGGTAATGCTACCATTCAGTCCAGAATGTCTGCTGTCTAGAACCATAAAATATGGGAGTGAAACTTTGCCTCTGACAGTAAGGAAGAAACATTGTTAAAAACGGTGCTGAGGAGAATATTTGGGCCGGAGAGATGAAGTGACAGGTCGGAGAGAACTGCATAACGAGGAGCTTAATAATTTGTACGCTTCTCCAAGTATAATTAGAATAATCTAGTCAAGGAGGATGAGATGTGCAGGGTATGTAGCAAGAATGTGGGAGAGGAGAAATGCATATAGGATATTGGTGGGAAGGCTGGAATGAAAGACCAAGACGTATGTGGGTGAACAATATTAAAATGCATGTTAGAGAGATAGGATGGAATGGTATTGATTGGATTGAACTGGCTCAGGATAGGGATCAGTGGAGGGCTCTTGTGAACACGGTAATGAACCTTTGGGTTCCATAAAATGCCGGGAAGTTCTTTGTGGCTGCACAATTGGCAGCTTCTCAAGAAGGGCTCAGCTCCATGAGTGAGTGTAACCAGTGCCTCGGTAGTGGACCATCGTGAACTGTTTATGTATTTTGCAACCGTAGGCATTTCTGTTCTGATTGAATGTGCCGTCAATGAAATATGAGAATATAAACGTTTTTGGAAAATTGTGTACTGCTATCTACGCACATAATTGCGCGGGTGTAGGGAATGTTATTTTCGATGATACCTGTATTTGTTTGTCATTGCTGGTATCCATACTTATTGCTTTGCAGTTCATTACTATAACCTGCCCAAATATCTCATTCTCCTTTCGTCTTCCTCAGGCCCGCAATTGAATGACTGTCTGTATGTTATGTTGCAGAGGAAGAGATTGACGTAGTGTCAGTGGTGGATAGAGAGAAGCTGACCACTCTGCCCACGAACCCCACCGCCAGGGACCGACAGCAATTGCAACGCACAGTGGCATCCGCCATCCACCAACGTGCGTCGCGCGGCCATAAACGGCCCTCCTCTGATGATGAGAAGCGTTCCTACAAAAGGCGTCGCGCGGGTGAAGACGGGGAAGACTCTAGCGAACGGCGCAACCAGCACAACGACATGGAGAGGAAGCGCAGGGTAGACATGCGCGACGCCATCTCCAACCTGCGCAAGTTGGTACCCGCCGTCTCGGACAACAAGCGCGCAGCCAAGGTGCTAATCCTGAACGAGGCCGCCGCGTACTGCCGGCAACTGCACGCAGTGGGAGAGCACATGTCGCGTGCTAGGGAGGAACTGTATAGACGCCAGAAGGTGCTGTCGGCCCGCCTCAAGGAGCTGCGCGTTCAGAATGCGAAGATACGTGGCAGTGTCGAGAAATCACCCCGCAAAAAACGCATGGGCAGCAGGTAATGGGCGCGTTATTCCAAGAAGTTGTTCGTTTTAGGGAATTTTGTGCCGGGTCATGTGAAACCCAGGACTAGTTCCTCGACTTTTGAGGTGTTGACAGAATTTTTAGTCATGACCACAGGGTTGGGCATGAAGTGTATGTAAATGTATTATATGGAGTGCTTATTGTGTGACAAGTGAAGGAGGGGAGGGCAGCTTTTTATTTTAAAAAAAGCGATGATTATGATGATATGCTGCAATGAAAAATCTTTATGCATGCTAGGCATACCCATCCGCTGTTAGTATATTAAAAATATGCCTGAATTAAATTAACATGGGACAAATATTAAAAAGTAGGGTAGATTTATGGCTTTTGTAACTGAATTTGAATGGCTATTTTTTTTATTGTTAATGGTAATGGTCTTTGGTCCCATTTTGTTGGAGTTTTGGAGTTTGAAAGACGATAATAACGTTCTCTTATTCATGACCCACTGATAGTATCTTCCTTGAAATCAGTCTTGAAGGAAATTGTATAATTTCATGAAACTGCTTGGTGTATTCTTTATGTGCCAAAAAGTTTGTATAAAACGTTTGCCTACTACACAGAAATGTACATCAAATGCAGTCCAGTGTGAAGGGACTTATCTAGAAGTCTAATGCTATGATGAAATGTTTGCTATTTGTAGGTCATGCCATAACTTAGTTGGCTACAAGCTGGATTCACACTACAGAAGCCCACATTCAATCCCAGGCGATAACATGGGAGATCTGCAATGAACAAAGTGGCACTGGAGGTAGTTTTTCCTTGACTTTTTTTTTTTTCAGTTTTTGTCTGTTTATGATTTCACTATGCCCCCTCAGATGTATAATTGTCTTTACAGTAAGTACATCATCACATCCATGATCTTTAAGTCTGGGGCTTCTTCGCTGACCTGACACTTGGCTGTGTACAGTGTAAGAAAATGATTTTATAAGCTCATTGTGTATCATTGAACTACAACTGAGAATTTTCGAGCGTGCACAGAGATTTTATAGCTGTTACAATCTGTCGATTCTGATAAGATAATATCACTGATCACTATCCAATTTTATCAGAAGTTTGTAGTTAAGCTCTGTGGATTTGACACTAAAATTGTCTTTAGTTTATTCTGATATCTTCTAGAGCATTCCTAGAATTTGACTTCAGTATTTGTCATATTTTCAGTTTGCCTATTTTGTGACCTTTATGCTAATATGGTTTCCAATCCGTACAAACCAGGCAAGCAGAAAGTACTCTTTCACTATTTTAACCCCAGTTACATATAATTTTTTAGTCTTATAGCGATTATGAACTCTGTCTCTTTAAACTCTTGTAACTGAACTTCTGAATTCTGGGAACAGCTTCAAGAAACTTAATTTTAAAAGTTAGTAAACAAAATCAGAGGTAATAGTGTTTAGTTTTAAATGTTGTATGAGGGGACGTTTTAAGTGCTTGTTAGGGTTAGTAGTGAAAGAGTTAAATCGAAAATTTGCTAGATCATCAGAACCATGATCGTTATCATAGCATGGCTGTAGGTTGGATTGCATTCTTGCTCCATATTTTCATTGAAAGGCTTCACTTAAGCAGAAATACAATTTCAATGTTAGCAGGCCTTCCTGATTTCATTTAAAATTTATAACAGTATAACAGTAGCAGGATCTATATATTCACTTCTGTAATTAGCAGTTAAGTATATGCAACCATCGTAAAATGGAAAATATCTGTAAATAGGCTGTCATTATTTTAGTGAAGTTACCAGTATACCATCTGATTCTTGTTGTAAGTCTGTTATGTCCCAGTAAATTATTGTTGCACATATGGGTGTTACACCAGATTGCTAAACATTTGCTGGTTCTATTTAATTATTACTAAACAGCAGGAGGTATCAAGGCTATTGCCAAAACGCATTTCTAAAATCTAAAAAAATGTAATAGTGAACAACCATAAGTACCAGCAGCTTGCATTTAAAATTGTTAGAATTGTTCTTGTTATGAAGTCAAGGGGGAACAGCTGCAGAAAGTAGCAATAATGGGGGGTTGTGCAGTTTGACTGGCTGCCATGAGTATTCTCACAACTTTCAGATGCGGAACTGCAACCCACCAGTGAAGACAGGCTGCAACACAGCGGATGTTAGCAGCATGCAGAAAGAATAAAAAATTGGCATTAGAACACAGAAAGAAGCAGAGATTGTGTTTGAACTTGAGATAGCACACAGTAAGTGAGAGGTGCAGCCACTGGAATGTTTTCTGCAATACTGATGCATTCCACAGTAATATGAAGAAAACTATATTTTGATAGTACAGTATGGTTCCTCATCCCATAATTAGTCACATGAACAACACATTTTAAAACTTGGAGTAGCACACAACTGTGAGTCATTGACATAATTTGGAACTGCCCAGCATTTGTCATCTTAATCTTTGGAAACTTATTGCCCATTCTTTTTTTCTGTTCTTTCAGGAAAAACAGTGCAAGAATTTATTATTTGGTAGTGCAGCAGAAAACCAGTCTGCATTAATTGTTCTGAGATGTTGCAGCAAGCTTTGTTTTCTCTTGTGAACAGTAGAATTGTTTACAGTTTATAACTAACATTTCTGTCATTTGGTTCTGAAATGGAAGAGAGTTGAATTTATTAGGAAGTTGCAGAATTAGATACCACCTGTTTTTATGAACTTGTGTGTTGGAAAATGATTTTGAACACAGTCTCCTACTTTATTATTTCTCTAAATGAGACATCAGAACAAAACAAGGAAAGTAATTTATTTTATCACTGTTGTAACAGTATATCATTTTATACAGTTTGAAATAAATTGACATTATTTTATAAGTTGTAAGCTCATTCTTATATTTTGGTTTTGGGTGTTCCTGAAAATTTGTGTACAAAATTCATATTATCTTATAATTTTAGATATATTTTGGCATTAAATTAGGCATTGCTTGTGTTATTTTCTTGCATTGGTGACAGCTGTCATTGTCTCTTCTAGTGGATTAATTCCTGTTGAGAATTTAAAATGACATTCTGTTTTGTCTTACTTTGCCCACTTAATTTTGCTTTCAGAAGAACACTGGGAATAAGCAAGTGTGGTGGGAATATATATGTAACTGTAGTCGATATGCTAGATGCCAAAGTATGTTCGCTCACTGTAGGCGACTTAACACATTGTATATATTGTAATTAGTGTTGCAGCTTCTACATGCATTTTTCTAATAACTGCCTCAAGCTATTTAAAGATTGATGTATGTTAACACTTGTTTTTAACATTTTTTTTCAATTTCACATACTGGTTCATATCTCACTTTTCCGCTTTGGCAAACATCGTTTGTTGAACACAAGAACGTATGTTTTGTTTGAACCTTGTATAGTCTATTAAATGCTAGTAATAACAATTTTCATATATATATATATATAAATAAGAGCAGTTATATGATATATATTATTTATGTTATCTTGTGTCCTGTGTACAGATTTTATATTTGCTGTGAATGTTGAGGTAGAAGGGGATATAATTTGATCGCTTGTGTTTGGGTTCACAGTATTTTGTACTTTTTGATATAAGTAACATTTGATTATATTTGGAAGTTAGATGAGTTTAACTTCCGATACAGTTATCAGTATGATGGCTCATGCCAATTCCAGGATTGCTCATTGATTTGATTTGTTTGTCTGTGAAACATCATTTTCTGGTTTGAAAATTTCAGTGTCTATGTTGTAGGGAACACATTGGTAGGGTTTTGTATCCATCTGCCCCATTATTGACATTATTGCAAATGGGCAGTGTTTGGATTGCAGATGCATGTTAAATGAGGAGTTTCATCCCTCTACAGAAATTATATTAGTATCTGTACAAATTTGGATATTTTTGTGAGTGAAATGTGCCTTGCAGCTTTGTATGATACAGGTGAGATGCATCATCAGGGTTCCCTGCCAGAGTGTCCACTGTAACAGCAAAATTAAACTAACTTAATTGTGATATATAAAGGACGATTTTGACCCATTTCCTTTACAGAAAAATACAAAACAATGCAATACCGTTTGCTGTATATGTATATCCATTGTTGAACATTACTTTGAGCATCATTTAGAACATCGCTGGAATGCATATAGGCAGATATTTCCAGACTGGTTTCACACATACAATATGTTGGTCTGCTGACAGAATTCAGTGACAAGTGCTCTATTGTGGCTAGTAGTGTGCTGTCAGACAACTGAAAACAGGGAATGTAGAAAAAGTTTTCTCCTCCATTTAACAAAAGCTTTATGCATTTTGTACCTAAATATACCACAGTGTTAGTTTCGGATGTGCTAAGCCAGGGAGGTAACAAGAAGTGTGAACACTCCTTTTGCACATAATTGCTGTGAAAAAGAATATGCTTCTCTTAATACCATGCAGTTGTATTTCTGCTCCGACTTACAGTCCAAAATTTTGCATTGATCTAATATCTTTTGTGAATGTGTATGTAGCAGTGTTACAAACATTGGAAATTAAATTATCATCATAAAAGAATCTTAAATGGTAACATCACCTTTTGATCACTTTAAATGAGAAAATTAGGAAGACATAGCCACACAATGAGACACTGGTGGAAAGATTATGGACCCATGCTGTGTACAATGATTTCTTTAATGTGCAAAATATTAGTATGAATATTTTTATTATGTCTCATCTCTGCCATTATATAGCATACATATAATTCCTGAATCTCGCCAGTCTGTACCAAGTAACCACATCGTGGCCTGGATGGTATTGTCTGTCTTTGAACTGTTGTCAGGTGCGGTTGCATTTATTGAAATATTTTGATTGCAAGAATGTTTGAAATTGATGCTTTTTTATTATTTTAAATAGTGTATCATGTTAAGGCACATTTCTACATATTTGTCATTTTTTATAAATGAAATATAAGTATTGTTAAAAAATGTGCTTATTTTGTGACAGTTGACAAAGGTACTTAAGATTAGTGGCCTGCATATGAGTGAGTGGAGTATTACTGTAAATCAGTTTCGTTGGTTTAGTTCCTGCATAAATATATAATTAATGCAATACTGTTTATTTTAATTACACCAGTCATCATCCTAGCTGGGGGCGCCCACACTTCTGCCCTTTAGTACTAGCATTATTGATTTTTCTGAAAGCTGTTCATTCAGAAGTTTTTAATGGTTACTACAGACATCATTTGAATGTAAGATTTGAGGCTTTCACGGCGGTGACTATGAAGAAAGCAGTCTTCTGGGATTTGCTCCGTGTATATGTGGTGTTAACCGACGTTTNAAGCGAAGAGACCTCTTGCGGATTTCTTATATTTTTCCTTCTACCCTGAAGATGGAGGCGATACGTTCCTCCGAAACGTCGGTTAATACCACATATACACGGTGCCAAATCCCAGAAAACTGCTTTCTTCATCATTTGAATGGTTCCAAAATTGTTGTGGCTTCTTCATGGTCCTTTCCCAATGTCCCAGAGACAGTGTTGCATGAAACTTCAGGGGTTCTGAGGGTTTGGTAGAAATAAATTACAAGTATAAATTTGAAAAATACTGTGCCGTGAAGTAAATATTAGGGGCACGCCGTAGCGTAGTTGGTTGAGGCACTATGCTACAAGCTAAAAGGTTGTGGGATCGAATCCCGATGAAGTGATTTTTTTTCTCGATTTTTCTAATGCTTCCAGCCACACTATGGATGGCCCTGGGGTCGACCCAGCCTCTAACAGAAATGAGAATCAGGGATATTCTTGGGGGTAAGGGCGGCCGGTGCGTAAGGCTGACAGCCTTTGCGCCGTCTATGAAGCGACTAGAAAATATGGGAACCTCAACATCCCCTAACCCTATGGGCCTCCAGTCTGTTACAAGGATACCTTTACTTTAATGAAGTAAATATCTGCAGCATTTCCATACTGTACCCACAACTGCAATCCTTAGCATTTCTTCAGTAATCTGTTGTGTATGTTTATTGTATTATTTACCAATCTTATTTTATGCTGTACAACATGAAGCCTTGTCATTGGCCCTTACTCTAAGCCAGATTAGGTAATTCAAAATTAATTCATAATGATGCCATTTAATGTTATCCTCTCTGTGCTTATAGCTCTTCTCTTGGAGGTGTCCAGCTAAATTTCATATTAATTTGGGTTATTCTCATGTATATATTATTGCCAATGTGGACATGATTACGACTAGAATCCTGGCTCACGTCTCAGAAATAAAATCTTATTTTGGCCTACTTGACAGAGTGAGCTATGGTGGCTTTTGTCTTGTTTGTCATCTTGCTTCTTCCTTTCATCAAGGCAACAGTTGCGCAGCAATCCTTTATTCATGTGTCATAAAGTTTGGTTAATAGGAAATGCTTGGGGCTAAATATAAAAATGGTATAGAAGGTACAGGCATTGTAGATATCTTCACAATGTTGAAATTAGAAGAGCTTTTGTGTGATATTTACATGCTTCTCAGGCAGTGAGAGTTAACCAGACAGCATCAGGCAGGTATGGGTACTGGACACGGAATTGGCAAGTACGTAGCGTTTGATGTGTAGCATAATTTAGCGTTAGGAAATGAATAAATAGAGCAATGCAATCTGATAAAATTAATTCTGATAAACCATAATACCAACTGACATTGAAATTAGACAGTTCTTTGACCGTTACTTATCAGTGTCCTTGTTTGCTTGTAATGTTCGATGGACACCGCTTTGCGATGGGGAAAGGGTTCTCGGAGCCTGGAGAGCCCTCAGAGACGGTTTGGACTTGGTTTAGCCCTTTGCCAGTCAATGAGCAGACACTTACGGCTCCTAACCCACAACGTTAGAGCAGGGTTTGTCAGACTTGGCGAGTGGTGCTTCTGATCTGTC
Source organism: Cryptotermes secundus (assembly GCF_002891405.2). Lineage (NCBI taxonomy): Eukaryota > Metazoa > Arthropoda > Insecta > Blattodea > Kalotermitidae > Cryptotermes > Cryptotermes secundus. The sequence goes on from NW_019734322.1 coordinate 638,196, forward strand.
CAGACCTTCGCGGTCTGCGTCTTGACGTTGAACTGGGAAAGCATTAACGCAGACAGGACTAATTTTCCAAAGAATATAAGTTGTGTTGCCATGCTGGGACAAATGCAACTTGACGCCATGGCTATTCAGAGGGCACTGCTCGCTCAGTGGAGGACCGTGTAATTGAAAGCTATTAATACGGCTGACTGAATGTGGCAAGGTTAGTTTCAAGAACGCGATTTGCAAAACATTCAGTTGAATGAGCTGGGCAAGGATCCAGCTTTCCACGCATTCGCCCCACAAGTTGTCGCCCAATTTGTTCGCGCTGAGTGAAACAAAGGAAAGTAAAATGGTTTCTTGGTATTTAGCTTATACAGTACTTATTCACAGTGTTATGCAACCTTATCCATAAATAATTACCTTGTAACAACTCGAACGTTAAATCCCGATAGCACCGAAATCTGCCGTTCGTCTCGTTACCATGTGAAAAGGTGGGCCCAAGGACGAATAAAATTTGGCCCCCGCCGCCGTGCCAGAAATTGAGTAAGAGGAAAATGTTCACATTTTGAGTATTTATCAATGACAGTCCCGGAAAAGTTGCGCAGTGGAGGGGAAAGTCCATTCGTGAACGTTGAGGGGTGTTGTGATTAGTCATTCGTCTGTTTTCAGTGCGAGCAGACGTCTCAAATTCAGTTAAAAGCAGTCTTCCTTGTACAGTCAAGTTAAAAAAATTTGACTCTTGGTGTCTTATTTGAGTGTATTTCTTTACTGTATTAATATTTTATGTTATTGTTTATTTTTATTCATTGATTTTCTTTTTTGTTTATTTATATTTGTACATTTTTTCTATCTCCTTTAACATGCCACCTACATGAAATAAATTGAGTGGGAAAATGTTGCATTCACAATCAAGAGAAATTGTTAGTAATGTATATAAGTATATGAAAGAGGCTGGGCCAAATATTACAGTGAAGAACATAGGAGTAGAAGTAGTAACGGCAACAGGTGTATCGGAAAGTAGGGTCAGAAGAATAATAAGAGAAAAAATATCGAATCTGGGGCTTCCACTTCCTTTTCGACACCCCATAAAGAAAACTTAGGAAATCTCCACTAGCCATTTTGGACGACTTTAACGAGTCTGTGGTGCGAAGAACAATTAATGACTTCTACATAGTCGAAAAACGGAGACCTCCGTTGAGAAAAGTTCAGGAAAAGTTGAAGAAAACGTTAGACTTTCAGGGATGCGTCTCCACATTAAAGAAAATTATTTTGAAATAGGTTCCGCTGGAAGAAAACAAAAAATAATCGGCAGATACTGGTGGAAGGATATAATATCAGAGCCAAACGTCTTCAGTATTTGCGGCAAATTAAAGAATATAGGGAAGAGGGCCGCCCAATCATCTACATGGATGAAACCTTCATTCATCGCACACCACCTCATATGCATGGAGTGATGGATCCATCCAGGGTTTATTTTCCACTGTGTCCAAAGGCTCATTGTTATCCATGCAGGGGGAGAGCAAGGTTTCATCCCTAATGCCTATGTCCGCTTCAAATCCCACCAAAAAGCAGGAGACTACCACAGTGACATGAACTACACCAATTATGAAAAATGGTTAAAGTAGCGACTTATTCCTAACCTTCCCCCAGATTCTGTCCTTGTCATTGATAATGCTCCCTACCATAATGTACAACTAAACAGAGCTCCTAACTCAAATTCAAGAAGAGATTTTGTGATATCCTGGCTAAAATATCACCTTCCACCCATTACCTTCAGTGACACTGATTTTTCATCATTGCGGAATCCAGACATATAATATGATCCTACCACTCAAACCGAAATACCTATGCTGTAAAATAGATGGAATCTGCAGAACACAATGAGGTAATAAATTATTTCCTTCTGAGAACGCCTGTACTGCATTCCCCTCCACACTTCTGAGCATGCTGGAGCTCTCCCCACCACTACCAATACTTCTCCTACTCCGCGTCGGAGGACTGTCCCTTCTAAGTACGAGTACTACAACTGTATTTTGTTGTTACGTTGTATATCTACTTCCTTTTTAGCAACTAGGATAATTTTGGGTTAACATTTTAAACAAGGAACTGCGGCAGAATACCTTGTTCTGCTTGGTACAAATACAATGTCACCCCACGGGTCGGGATGGGATTCGAACCGCTTTTGCTAATGCGTGTTTAATAAAGACCACAAGTCTGTAGTACAAACGGATGGAGCGACGCTGTTATGACTATACTGCAGGTCGTATAGCATGGATTCACACTAGGCTAAAAGTGCACTGTCTCTGTTACTGGGCAGAACCGGTTACATTCCTCGAATTTTTCTTTTAGGCTCTGAATATAACTGAAACAGATTCATGTGATACCGAATTACTCAAAAATAGTTTGTTAATTAATACGTCACTTCCTCCTTGACTTTTTTTTTCATGTAGGGTATCTCTTTAATACCATGAATAAAATTATATTATATTCTGCTGTAATGTCGCCTTTGAAATTATTGTCACCTGTATGAGTGACTAGCCGATCACAGAGGCCGCGCGGGCTAAGGCATGAACCGTCTTTGCCCGCCCGAACACTGGGGTCGTTAGTTCGAACCCCACTTGAGGCATGGAAGTCTGTGTGCGTTTATTCTGTGTTTGTGTTCTGAGCTGCTTTGCGATGGGCTGATCCTCCGTCCAATGAGTTCTACCGACTGTGTATAGGATAAAGTCTTCTGTCTTCGCTCTTTGCTTCCCAAAGTTACTTTACGAGTGGTGGTTAACCTCCAATCAGTTCGTCTTGGCGTCAGGCCCCGTGAGACCCACGATCACAGACTTTTTTTTTTCAACCTAACCTTTGTGGTCATAGTACTTATGTGACATCCTGTTTGACGAGAAAATGGGCTTGTCTCGTATGAATATGCTTGACTTGTCGGCAAGTGTACGTATCGCACAAATAACATGTTATTAAAAACATCGAAGCTGGTCTAAAGTTTTCCTGTCATCAGTATCCTAGAAGAAGAATTGCTCTTAAATCGGAGGGTCTAGTTGGGTTGGTTGACTGATTCCCAGTGGGCTGGTCTGGCTGAGACCAGCGGTAGGGGTTGTAACCGCACCACTGCCGCGCACTAGTTTAGGTATAATTAGAATCATTAGTACAAAAGATTTAATTACCAGTAGCATGTAATAGCCAAGTCAGTGGGACATAGTCACCTTGCTTGCAGAAATCGACTTATTCCCAGTCTTACAGTTTCAGAGGAAGAACCCCTGTGGCTTTTTATTAGACATTTTGCTTAGAAGTAACACAGCGGCCAACTTTAAGAATACAATCTTTTACAGCTCCAGAACATCGTAACTTAAAACTAGGCGTGCTGGATGCCGACGCTACTTTAATATCCATTACTGAGCTGTCAAAAGCGACGTAAGTTCTTTAAGGACCAAATTCCCATACTACAGTTAGCTGACTGGAGAACAGGAAATTGTAGTAAACTCCCAAATTCCGAATATATCCAATCGGTAGAATTTAGGGGAGGGGGGTGACATAGTAAAGGAACTGACGGACCGAAGACCTCAGGGTTTTGAGAGAAGTCAGTCTCCGAGTTCAGTTGTCTGTCAACCCATAAACTACGTATTTAGACGCAAAATTTGTATCACTGCTGTTCTGTTAAAAAGTCTAAATTAAGAAGCCAAAGTGTTTACTGTAACTATTCTCATAACTTCTAATGTAGTACGACTAGAGGGAGCAAAGTACTTATAGCCAAGTACGAGTATATTAACTGTGTTCTACCAAGCGCATGAAAGTGTCAATAAATGGTTACAGCGCTTAAGTGTCGTGGGTGTAGCATAGAGTTCATCCCTTCCCTGCCTAAGCGAGGCTCTGCTAATCGATCTGAGAAGGAATCTCCTCTCTGCCAACGGCTGAAATAGTTAACCTTCGCCTTTTCTCTTAGCCTACCAAAAATCGTAAAATTGTAAGCCACACCAACGGGAGCTTACTGGCACCCAAACAAATAAGAAGAGGTGGGTTAAGGGGGGCTACCAACCAAAGAGAGGAGACCAACACACGGTGTAAACTGACGGGCGTAAGCAAGGTGAAACGGTTACAATGGGGGAGAAATTGGCGTACAATATGTAGCCAAAGTACACCCGTGGGGGTAAACGGTAAGAGGGTTCCCTTGGTATCTGCTATGGAGACGCAAAAAAAAAAATTCCCAGGGATCCTCGTTAGAGGTTAGGTGAGACTGAAATAGGGCTCTTAATGGATGTGAGTAACTTGATCGTTGAGAAGATCAGAAAAGTTTGCTGAGGAGACTGGTTTGAGGGGGAGTCCCAGTCTCGGGGCCTTGGCCCTCTGCCGGTGCTCGATTACTGCAGTAGATTTGACCAGGTGGGGATATGCTGCCCCGTCGCAAGATAGAGGGTGGCTCTGCCAATGATTTTGGTGGCTGGGGAGAGATTTGTTTTTGTACTTCGAATGGCTCAGATGCTTAATCTTCTGCTCCTTTGTCGTGGAGAGGCAGTCATATTCCTCAGATGCTCTGGTGAGGTTAAGACCGTAAGATGGCTGTTGACAGGGGTGAATAACCTATCAAGATGCAATGAGCTGGGTGTGGGGGAGCTCCCGACTCAGGAGCTGGAGCATTGGCTTTCGCTTGATTATGGCGCTGTTTGCTGGGGGTCTGCTTCCCTTGGCGAGAGGGATAGAAGACAACTTGTGGATCCCAGTCGTCCTCGCTTCGGAGGGCAGGGTACTTTCTCTCCCTGCTTTGAAGAACACAGGTGTTGTGTTGTCTGCTCTATTGTGGAGACAGTCAAACCTTACTTGGACTCTAATGGGGCTCTATCAAGAAGATGATTTTGATAGGCTGTTGAAGAAGGGGACCAGCAGAGAAAACTCTTCTCGAAGGAACTGAGGCCTCGGCTTGAGTTCGGTTTCGGGTCCAGCTGGGGACAGAAGTCCCTGCTAGTGAATGGCACTGTGTGGATGTAGATATCTCGTCAGCAATCTAAGAGAAGATCTTCTCCGGCACACTCTGGCTCAGTTGTTGACTCCTGCTGCAGAGAGGAAGCAGCTGTCAGCTCTCAGGGGCTTCCATGAGGGTACAATTAAATGGGGTATCTTGATAGGAGTGAATAATCTGTCAGTCAAGAAGAAGAAATGTCTGACCAGCAGAAGGGACTGGTCAAGAAGATACTGCTTCTGACGGAAACAGAAGGCTTGGCTGTGTACATTAAACTGGAACCAGAGGCAAGGACTCTGCTGTCCTTGCTGAATAGCAAATGGCATCTGGAATATACCGCTTCCAGCAACCCAAGAGAAGACGACATTATGTCAGTACAAACTTGGTTTGGCATGACTCTGTGACCTTGACTTTAGATGCATAGAGTCGATGACTATTATGAGAACCTCAGACTAGAGGATTTAACAGCCTCATGGTGCTTCAGGCCTTAAATTTCATCCTTTCGAAAAAGCCGCCGTAATTGTTGACTTTATAAATTCAGTTCACACCACATCATCTGTGTGATGAAAACCTTGAACGGCGGGTGGAGGCTAGAGTTCAAGTTCTACTCGAATCCGTAGACAACAACACCCTAAAATGATAAGACCATGTGACGTACAGAAATTAATAAATTCCTTGGAATTGAAAAAGGCCTATGGAATTGATGGCATCACAAATGAATGCCTCAGGCACCTTCCATGGCGACCATTGGTTCACCTAACCCATTTATTCAATCACTGCCATCGGCTGTCCCATTTTCCAAGTTCTTAAAAGGAAGCAAAATTCATAACCTTACCGAGACCAGGTAAGGACCCAAAATTCCCTCAAAATTTACGTCCGATCAGTCTCCTGTCCCCAACAGACAAACTAGTACAGTAAGTTATTCTGAAAATATTCCAAAATCACTTTGAAGAATGGGACCTGCTTAACGCAGGCCAGTTTGGTTTCCGTGCACGTCATATAACGACATTGCAATATATAAGTTTGGCGGACCACGTGACCCTTAATTTCAACAATAAGATGTCTACGACCGCGGTGTTCTTGACCATCGAAAAGTTCTTTTATACCACATGGTACTCTGGTTTGCTATATACGAGTAAGTTAACAAAATTGGAATTTTCGCCCAACTTAATAAGCTTATTGGATGTTTTCTTTCACAACGAAAATTCAGAGTTCCGGTTCAAGGCTATATAGGAACGCCAAGGGAAATGCAAGCAGGTGTGCTACAAGGCTCGGTCCTGTCCACTATTCTTTTCAATTTGTGTATAAATAATGCCCCCCAAACACACTGTGTTCACCTGGCCTTCTTTGCGGGCGATACCTGTCTGTATGCGACAGATCGCAAGGAGGGTTTTATTGTCAGAAAACTCCAGCGCGGTCTCAGCTCAATGGAAACCTTGTGTGAGCGCTGGAATATCAAAATTAATTAAGATGAAACTCAGGGGGTCTACTTCTCTTGACTCGTCTACCGCCCGAGTCTTCTCTTACGCTAAATGGATGAAATATTCCAGCTGTAAATAGTGCAATATATGTAGGCGTAACCTTTGATAGGAGGGTTACATGGAGATTGCACTAGAAATGATCGAAGCCAAGGCCTTCAGAACATTTATTAGAGTGTATTCCCTATTCAGAAGTGAGCGATTGAGCGCTAACACTAAACTGACCCTCCACAAAGATCTCATTAGATCCGTAATAACTTATGCTAGTCCCGCCTGGGAATTCGCGGCAGACACTCATCTAATGAAACTGCAGCGCCTACGAAACAAAGTTCTCCGCGCCATTGCAACCTTTCAAGGCGCACACCGGTTCACGATTTGCACATGGCGTTTAAAGTTCCGTACGTATATACTTAATAAGAAAATTATGCAGGCAACAAGCAGAAGTCATACAGTGTCATGATGAGAATGTTCGCAACATTGGACAAGGCGAAGCCCGACTTACAAAGTATAAGAGGCTTAAACTTTGCAGCGGTCAAGCATACGACCGTTCAAGTGACTTGATTGCCGTTGTAGCGAATACTACTAGAAATAGGACATAGTCTGCTGTATTGAGTCTGGACTGACAGAGGCTGAGGACTGATTAAAATAAATTGACCTTAATTAAAAAAATTAAATTAATATCCCAATATCTTCCTTGTGGTAGTGGCCTCTCTTCTCACGCCGTCTCAACTACTGCCATATTATGAGAGGATCAGTATTATTATCTTCCATTGCAGAAGGTAAGTGCACGAAATTAAAAAATACAATTATGTATTACGTCGGATTAACATACACACTTAAGCTGATGTAAGCAACTAGTGAAACATAAGTTTCCTCAGGGTGCGCCTGCTAAGCTGGAAACCAGTTGCCTGCTTGAAATCGCGACATTTCTCGGAAATATCGGTTGCCAGTTTCCTTGGTGTGCCTTCGCCCTAAGAGTCTCAAGAAGGATTTTGCTCCATGCAGTTAGTTAATTGGTTAATATCACAAATATCCTGACCGTAAGAAAAGAAAAAGCCGGTCACGGTAGCCGAGCGGTCTAGGCATGTACTGTCTTCGCTCGCTTGGAAACCGGGATCGTGGGTTCGAATCCCACTCAGGGCATGGATGTTTAGTTTGTGTGTGTGCGTTTTTCTGTGTTTGTGTACAGGTAGAGGGCTTGCGACGAGCTGATCACCCGCCCAAGGAGTCCTACCGAATGTGTAAGATCTAAAAAAACCGAAGTGAACGTAGAAGTTCATGGAGGTAGGCCTAGGCCCACTGGGGCTGTAGTGCCAAGGGGGAAAAAAAGAAAAGAAAAAAGAACTTGGTGCGAAATGTTACACTGGGCCTTGGACTTAAGTGGATTCTTTGGAACGATCTAAGCAAAGGAAACTGTACATGAGATTAGCACAGGCAAGGTAAGGATTCTCTGCAGGGCAGGTTATCTGACAACAGTTACAAGACAATTAGCAAAGTATAAGATTTAGTGGGAGTACAGCATGTCAGATGGGACAGGGTCACACTGAACTAGCAGGCGATTGTACGTTTTTCTATGGAAATGGGAACGAGAACCATGACTTAGGGACTGAAATTTCTCTTAATCACGCCAGCGCTTCAAAGGGTAGAGTTCACTAGTGATAAGATTCCGTTTATATTACGGTACTAAGGAAGTCGTCGGTGTGATATCGATATCCTTGTTATGAATGTTCATGACCCACTGGAGGACAAACTCATGGTACGATGGGCATATTTACGGAGGAGTAAAGTCCGTATAGGTAACATTTGTCTGATTCGTTTCCTATTCAAAATTATCCAAAAGAGACATGCTTCATCGCCATTGCTTTTCAACTTTGGTTTGGAATATGTCATTTGGAACTTCCAAGAGAACCCGGTAGGACTGAAGCTGAAAGGACACATCTGCCTCTGATCCATGCTGACGGTGTAAATCTGTTGGGAGATTATATACTCGTATATATCGTAAAGAAAAACAGAAGCTCAAATTTACGCTAGTAAGGAGGTTGGTCTCGAAGCAAGCATAGAAGAAGTTAACTGTATGTTAATATCTCGTCACCTGATTGCAGGGCAAAATCATAATATCAAAATAGCTAATAGATTATATTAAAACTTGGACATTTTAAAATATTTGAGAACGGAAGTGGCAAATAAAAGTTTAATTCATGCGAAAATTGAGAACAGATAAATTAGACGAATGCTTGCTACCGTTCAGTTCAAAACCCTTTGCCTTCTGGTTTGTTGTCAAAATATGTAAAGATTAAAATATACAAAAATTAAACTTTTGCCTGTAGTTCTGCATGGGTGTGAAACTTGCTCGATGATGTAACGGGTAGAACCACTCTAACATGGAGCAATACGACAACAAAAAATACAGGCACTGCAAACAGTGAATAGTGCAGGCAAGAGTGAATGCGAATACTGTAACTGATGACCGAAACGTGTTGCGGATAAGTTAAGTTGTAGTGTATGTATACAAAAGTTGTACTGACGGAAATAAATACAGATGAAATGTGGGTATTTGGCTAGAGGTTGCTGAGAAGAATATTTGGATCTGAGTGGAGTGAAATAATAGGAGACCGGAGAAAATTGTATAATGAGGAGCCTCATAGTTTGTACACCTCACCAAATACAATTACGTAGAATGATTAAGTTAAGATGAATGCAATTGGCAGTGCATGTAGCATGAATGTGAGAAAAGAAAAATACACGCAAAATTTTGGTAGGAAAACTAGAAGGAAAGCGACTACCAGGAAAACATAGACGTAGATGAGAGGATAGTATTAAAAGGGTCCTTAGATAATTAGAGTGGGGGGATACAGACTGGATTCATCTGCCTCAGAGTAAGTAGCAGTGGCAGATTCTTGAGAAGACTGCAATGAAACTTAGGGTTCCATAAAATATTGGGATATTATTGGATAGGTTAGCTACTGAGTTCAAGATGGACTCGGCCTCATGGTGTTAGTTTTATTTGTTTAGATATGAGACTTTAGCGCTCCGTACCAGAAATATGAGTAAAAATCAAATTTAAAAAATTGTTCTATGCTCATTACGAGTACTTGCAGATGAATCATGCCGAAAAATGATGAAATCTGTTATAGTATTTTTGCAATACTTCGCTTAACAATTTTGAAGATTGTTTACTGTAGTGATGATTAAATCGGGAATATCTGACTATTTCAGCCGAATTTGACTTTTTTTCTTCGTAGCACGTACGTGTTTTGGTCCATGTTGTTTTTCATTCTCCGTGGTTGCAATAGGTTTACCGTGAAATTTCTCATACAGGATTGTAGCAAATCCAACATGGCAGCCTGTTGTGCGAATGAAATGAATTCTCGTATCCCTGTTGTTGTTATTCTGGGTGCTACGGGATCTGGAAAATCAAAATTAGCAATAGAAATAGCAAGAAAATTTGCAGGAGAAATTTTGAGCGCTGATTCAATGCAGGTTAGTTTGTATGTATATATCGATTTTGTAGCCTGTAGTTTGCTGAGCACATGAAGATTTCTCTTTGTGCAGTGTATGAAACTGTGTCTTATGGGAATGCGTGCTTAGGAAATTTTGAATTTAAAAAAGTTTGATTACGAGTACTAGGTTTCTGTGTGTTAAATTTTATGGTTACACCTTGAGGAAAACCGACTTATGACATGGTTGCAACAACCAATTTATAATTACAATAGTTTGAGATGAATGACCCATTTGATACAGGTACAGAGTACAGGTATTAAGGTCCATCAGGAACATTTCATAATAGTAATTTGTAGTGAGGCCTTAAAAGAGTGTTTTTATCTATTCTCTTCAGGTTTATAATCAGAAGGGATTGCCTTCCATTAAAATGCTTATTGAGGAATTGAGATTACTTGACTTTTGTACCTTGCCTGTTGTCTAATATCCTAAAAGAACAAACCATTTCGGGAACTGGGTCTGTTTCTGTCCTCAGGTGTAGGGGTGGGGGACACTTACTCTTTTTACTTTGGTTCAGTAATAGAAATCTGTGTTGGACCCAGCTGAGAACGGCCTCCCAGCATCTCGCTTGAAAATGGGAACAGATCCGGTTTATGGAACATGTTCTTTTAGATAGTGGACAAAGTCCAAAAGGCAAATGTTGTACACCATCATCAGAAACCATTAGAATTGTTTATTAAGGTGGTCTCTGGTGTTTGTAGTCATACATATGTAATGCAGTGCAGACAGCATATACTATGCAGGCTGAATAGTACCAGCAATGAATAAGCCATAATGCAGCATCAGTACTATTTCAGTATTATTTCAGTATTAGGTGCTTCATGTAAACTAGTAATAATAGGTAAAGTTGTTTTGCAAAAGGTTAAATTATGGAAGAGATATAACTGCACATACTTGTGTTGCTAATAATGTTACATTAGGTTGCCAAGAGTACTATTTATTTCATCCATAGGGTTGTGTAAGTTATGTGATGTGGAGATTCTGTCAACAAGTAACAGGTGGAATATAAATCTTTTCTTACTTATGAGTGAGAAAAATTAGCAAGCTCTTATGTTCAGGTTATAATTAAGAGAACATGGATACATATCAAGTGAACCAGTTATGTTGGTTTAAAACTTGTAAAATTACAAAATTTTGATTGGGAGATTTAGATGTGGATATGAGGATAATGTCAACTGGATCACAGAGAAATATCATGTGAAGATGTGAAATTGTTTGAACTGCACTACGGTAGGACTCATTGATAGAATTTTGTAATGATTTCTGCTTTTCTGTTGGAATAACCTTTGAACTGTTCAAAGAAGATCATGTACTTTGTAGTTAGGTAGTGCATAATTTAGTTAGATTAGGTAAGGTATAGCATGAATGGGGGAGATGAGGAATGCATATAAGATATTGGTGGGAAAGCCAGAAGGAAAGAGACCACTGGGAAGACCAAGTCGTAGGTGGGTGGACAATATTAAAATGGCTCTTAGAGAGAGAGGATGGGATGGTGTGGATTGGATTGATCTGGCTGAGGATAGGGCCCAGTGGAGGGCTCTTGTGAACACGATAATGAACCTTCGGGTTCCATAAAATGCTGGGAAATTCTTGAGTAGCTGCAGAATTGGCAGGTCCTCCAGAAGGGCTCAGCTCCCTGAGTAAGTAAGGTAAGATAAGGTGAAGTTTCCTCTGCTGAACTAATTAGGGACCACTCCATGAAGACGTGTGGAGAAATGTAGGTGTAGCTCCACAGTTTTTGAGCAGGGCACTAGATGGAGGTGAGTGGTCAGCTTAATGCCACGGCTGCTATAGCCATGGGGAAGGGGGTGAGTGGGTGCTAGTGCCAGTCTGGTTCCTGTGGAGTAGAGTATGATCTCTTGACCATGCCAGGAATTGAGCAATGGCTGCCCATTTCATAGCTTGATACTATACTGACTGAGCTACCCTAGCTCCTATTTAGTTATGTCAGTTATTGGGGGATTACCTGTGTACTTAGAAAGGGAGTGTTTTTATTTAACTAGGATTGTAGTTGGTTGGGCAGTCAGTCACTAAAGAAACAAATAGGTTAGCCAGGTAATTGGTCACTGGGTGGTTATATCTGAACTTATAAGCTGAGTCTGAGCTATAGTTAACAACTGAACCCTTCAGAGGTTAAAGTATTCTTTGCAGTTTGTTGTCAGATTCTTCCCTGAGTGAATCCATATGGTAACAACTATACAAAGTCATTGGCCAGATATATCCAATCCAATCCATACCATCCTATTGGATCTTATGAAACAAAATCTTTCCATCTTTCTGGAGAACTCTGTGAACATAATTCTATATATTGATAATCTGTAGTTTCTTTTGGTATCCTATGAGTGTGCATTCTTTCAACATGTTCCTTTGTTCCTGAATGTATATGAGCCACATTCTTCTTTAATGAGATCTAAATATTCATACATGGTTCCTCCTCCTTTGTTGAATCTTCTCCGTGAGACTGAATTAATAAATAGATCGGTTTCTGTTATCAATGAAATTCATAATTCTGTTATTTTGTCTTCATTTTGTTTATGGTTCAGAAGAATATAACCTGGTGATTCATCCAAGAATGAAAGTTGATATTAACCTTCTTATAGCAGGCCTCCTTATGTCTCATGCTTTGCTGCCATATTAAATATGCCATATGGGGTCAAGCAGCAATGCTTCTGACTTGTATTCTGGAAGTGACCAGTTCAGGTCTTGTTCAGGACATTGGCCATCCTGACTGAGGATTTTCATAGCAAATGCTAGGATAGTACTTGAACTTAGGCCACAACAGCTTCGTTCAAAATATTTCAAATCCATTATTCAGTAATTCATCATATTGTAATGTGTTTAGTTACTGAAACTTGTTGGTAACGTGTGTAAGTCCAATCCCACTTCTGACACCAAATTTTCACGTATTGGGTGTATAACGTGACAAATAACTTCACGTCGTATTGGATATAGCGAATTTTATTTCACACTCGCCCATACAATCACAAAGTTTACAATCTCACAACTACTGCTATCTGCAGTATTACAAATACTAGACTGCATACTCTTCCCTGGCCAACTCATAACTCGTAACTAACTCTTGAATAGTCTTCGCTGCTACTTATTTAGCCCCGTTACGGACAACACAGAAAACAGTTACATAATAGGCACCACTGTTGTCTGACGCCGTGTTTGCCAATAGCCTAGCAACACTGTTGGGAGTTGTTTACTGCTGAGTAGCAATGGCAGCATCCCGTGTTACGTCAGCGCTAGGGAGGGAGGGGGGTGTCCTCCATAGCGCAACACGTCACAATATCATTCAATGCTATGTAATTCCGTTAAATTTATTTCAATCTTTGTTATTAGTAACAGTAACTTGCAACAATAGATATGTATATGCATATACAGAGGGTGGACAAAATAATAGCGACACTTAGAAATTGAGGAATAGTAATTTTTTTGTGTTGGCTGCATTGAAAGAACTTCAGTTGACGACACTGACTGTTCTTCCATTTGTTTACACTCTGTAGTGCTCATGTAAGTGCATTAGTGATTATGCTGAGTGACTGTGTGAAAGAATCAGAAAATGGGAGCCTTATCTGAATTTGAAAGAGGACAGATTGTTGGTGCACATTTAGCTGGAGCATCTGTGACAAACGCTGTCACTGTGACAGTTTCTAAGGTTATGTCAATATATATGAATCGTGGAAAGAGAATACCAGTGAAGGGGAACAGTGGGCGAAAATCAACATTAACAGGATGACATTATCATATATTGAGGAGGTTTGTTTAAAGAAATCACAGAACTACTGCTGCACAGGTGACAGACGTGAGCTTCACAAACCCAATATCCATGGTAGGGCTGAAATTGCTAAACCCCCGATTACTGAATGTAATGCTCAGATGCGTAAACGATGGTGTCATGACCATAAAACCTGGACATCAGACAACTGGAAATGCGCTTGTGATATGGTAAGATGAGTCATCCTTTATGCTGTTTCCTGCATCAAGAAGAGTTTACGTTTGAAGAACAGCCAGGGAACCCTGCAATCTGAAATGCCTGGTTCCAACATTGAAACGCATGGGAAGTTCTATGATGGTTTGGGCAGCAATATCATTGTATTCTGTTGGTCCCATTATTACCTTTCATGGCCTAATTACTGCAAGGGAGTACTTGAACAGGTTGTTTAATCAGATGCATCCCATGATCCAGACGTTACTTCAGAACAGGGATGCAGTTTTCCAAGCTGATAGTGTTCACATTCACATGGCTGGGACTCTTCATTCAGTTATGGTTTGAAGAGCATGAAGATGAACTTCAGCATCTTCCCTAGACAGCATGATAACCAGATATCATCTTTGAACCGCTCTGGTCAGTTTTTAATACTAGAGTGAGGAACAAATTCCACCTTCAACATCTCTAAAGCAAGTTGAAGATGTTCTTCAAGAATAATGGTATAAAATTCTGCTAGAGACTGTTCAAAACTGTAGAAGTCCATTCCAAGAAAGATTGTGGCTGTATTGAAGCCAAAAGTTAGTCCAATACCATGTTAATAAAGAAATATGTTTCCATTATTTTGTCCAACCCGTGTATGTGTTAGCAGTTCTTAAGACTATTAAGACTTAAGACGATTTTGTGAACAGTTCTGTCACAGCATGTGATACTAGTTTATACCTAAAGATATTTCAAAGGAAGTTCTGGAAAATTATGATATATGAATTTCCCTTAGAAAACGATTGAAAATAAAATTTGAGCAGATTCATGTAGTGTTCAGGAGGTGCTTTTTTCAGAATATCACCTGAGATATTGACAAGTTTTTTTATGGATTACTGAAGTTTCTCCAAGCAAATGCTGAGGTGGTATCATCATTAGACCATGATTGTTTCCTTCCAGATCCTTTCTGATTCATTATTCACCAACTGTATTACCATTCAACTCTGTAGAAGCCTGAGATTCTGATGATGTCATAAAAGAAGTTACCAAAATAAAATTAGAATATCAAAATGGCAGTTGCTTTTAAGTCATTTGAAGATCTGAGGTCAGGAGCTTGAGGAATATTTTCCCATATAATGAAGTGCATAGTATTGTTGATTTTACTTTTTCAAATATTATAGTGTTTTTGTACTTCAGTGGAATATGGACCAATTGGTGCACTTAAGTGAATTTCAATTGTTTTATTGCTCCATCAAAATACATAGTGAGTTTTGCCCCCAAATCAATAAAGGTCACTACTGTGGGTGTTACTACAATGGGTTACTAGGTTACAGTTAAGCCAGCAATTAAGAAAATTCCAGGAAAATTCAGGTTTTCAGAATTCCAAGAAGCCAGTAAAATGTTTTCAGGCACTAACTTTTATTCAGAAAAAAGTCGTCTTTACTGTGATTGGATTAATTCCTTAAGGGTCATTAGACCCATTCATTTAGTCTTTCACATTTCTTATTATTAATAATGCTGGGCTCTTTGCCAAATCTGTATTAGGCTTTTAATTTCAAAATAAACCACAGAGGTTAAATGTGTTGGATTTGATAAGTGATAAACATCTAGAAATTTCCGTGAGACATTTGTTGGTGTGTTAGAAACTACAGAGTATGCAGAACTTTGAGGTTATCCGTGATTATTAAAGTTTTTTTTTTTAATTATGCATATAAATAGTCATTTAAGCTGCATAATTATTAACTTGTAACATGTTATTCACATATTTATTAATATGTAATATGCTATCCTCTTTGTACTGAAGAATTACTTGAAAGGAACATAGGTTAAGTAGTTCTCGTCATTACATAATGTGCTTGTTGATATGCTTACAAAGCTATTACTTCTGTGCATGTAGATTTGTTTCCAAATAAATCCTCTTTACTTAACAGCAATGCAGAGTACACCAAATATGTGCATAAAGATTCTGTTTTAAAGAACTGGTTACATGTAAGATTTGAGGCTTTCATGGCGGTGACTATGAAGAAAGCAGTCTTCTGGGATTTGGCACCGTGTTAACACCACATATACACGGTGCCAAATCCCAGAAGACTGCTTTCTTCAACTGGTTACATATTTATGATTTAAATTTAATTTAAAATATCAGAATCTGTTAACTAACCCAATGTTATAGAATCGTTTTGAACAGTTGCTGCTTATTTAGTTAATTAAGGAATTCACCATTTTTAGGGAAAATCAGAAGTGTATCATAAGCACGCCATTGGGCCCAGTTTTAATCAGGTCACTGTAATCCATACCATCACGTTCTATCTCTTGATTATAATATTAGTCTTCCGTTTATACGTAGGTTTCATAAGTGATTCGATTTTGTATGCGTTTCAATCCATACATGCTGCATGGGCCCCCCATTCATTCTCCTCCAGTTTAAGGAATCGGCAATGGCCTGCCCTTCTCTGAATTCCCATCTTTTCCTCTGACCTTAATGATATTAGGTGTCTCCACCTTATCGTGGTGAGGGGGTTTGAGTATGAGAGCTATACCAGCGGTAGCATAGCTACTGGCAGGGCCTCCCTTGCTGGACAGGTCAAAGGGTAGGCATCAGAGGAAGAGAGACACCAAAAACTGATGCCGGAAGCATCATCATCAGCAGCGACTTGAAGCACAGAGCAAATGATGCTCGAGATGGTTCAAGTTCATATAGCAACAGGCGTGACCAGAGTGGTTTGAACGGCTGTTGTACTGCGATGTGGAAAGCAAATGGAAAAACTACCACATTATCACTTTTCCTGGATAGTCTCTTTCCAAAAACAGAGATACCATGTATACGACCAGAAGAGGAGGAAAAAGACGTAAGAAGATGCTGGATGACCTTGGTGACAGAAGAGGATATTTTGATTTGAAGGAGAAAGCTCTAGATCGCATCAAGTGGAGGAACTGCTTTGGAAGAGACTGTGGACCTGTCGTATGACAGATTACTGATGAAATGAAAATGAATTAAGAATGTCAAAGTAATGTACGAGTAATGTTCTCCAGTTATTTGGTATTTAATTTGGCCTGTGCCTTTGTATCTGTTCCTAGTCACTAAGTTTCATACCTATATAAAACAGCAGGTTATCTGTAGTTTTGTATATTTTAATTGTTAGGTCTTTCAGTACCATGCAGGAAGATAAAAGTGCAGTCAGAACTGAACAGTCTCTTAATTTCATCATGAATAGGGCCATTAATTTTCTAATATTACTGGAATTTATTAGTGTAATGAATGGTTATAAATTAATTTTCTTCCACTTGTTAATAGTTCTTTATTGTTTAGTGGAATGAAATAATTGCACCGGAATTGCTTGAACTGTACTGCATCGGAATCAGTTGCAAAAAATACCTTGAACCAGACTGTGATATCTGCATAAGCATAGTGATAATAATTGCTTCTGTGTAAGCGCGATGTGATGAAGGCGTAAAGGAGGCCCTGAACCAGAGCTCCAAGCATTCCTCCTCTCCCCGCATAGTGTGTGGGTGTGACAGATGGCCAGTATGTCGACAAATCTGCCATTGACTTTGCCATTACCTTGAGTTTTTTAACCCCCCCCCCCCCCCNGTCTTTAGCACCGCTCTCTTCAAGGTTGCCGAGACACTTGCCAAACTGCGCATCGCGCCTGAGTTCAGTGCCGCATTTTCTCCTGCCCGTCGTGAAACGGTCGGAGCGTGAAGCTCGCTACTCACCTTAGCCAAGGTCTTTATACCATTCATACTATGTATCGAAACAATCATACATTTTATTTCGAAATTTAGGGGGTGATATTTGGATACAGGCAGGATTATGGTGGAGCCAGGGCGGTTCAGGACGGCACCCTGGTGGGTATCGATCTGACACTTCTTTAAATGCATTGATGTGAAGCGTGAAGTTCTTACAATTGGTTTAATTTCCCGCCTCTGCGGTGGAGGCTTCAGGTTCATAAGCTATTTGTCGTCCAATTTTGCAGGTAGAAATGTAAAGTTACAGTTACACCATGAGAATGGCTTCGTATGTTTTATACCAATTTCTTCCTTCTTGGAACTGCGTGCTGAACTGCCCTAGTACTTTGATTTTTTAGGATTAAACACCCGGGCACAAGTGTAATTTTTGTCATTACTGCCACAATACCGGACCGGTTGTAAGGCGTCGTTTTGTATGTAGGAGATGCCTGTTTCGAATCTAAATTGGTGTACCACCTGCCCTAATTCATGTTTTTCGTGATATTTGTTAGGATGTCCAGGTAAATGGTTTGCCTACTCTGTCAGTCATGATCATCTTGCCACATCATTCGGCACCAAATAAATCTTCCCAGTTTAAACAGTATCATTACACGAGCTTACGAACCGATTTCCCATAATGTACTAACTCTGGGTAGCAGAGGCGGTTTCTGAGTACGTTTTTACGTTCTTATGAACAATGAATGCTCTGTGAATGCAGAGAAAGCTTCCAGATTTGTGATTTGAATAGAAAATTGGTAATGGCCCCAGTCCTGTCACTGAGTTACTGAATCACGTTGTCGAACTGAGATTAATTGATGAGGGAAATAAATATGTGTTAATTACTGACGTTAGGCCGCGCCATGCCGGTTACGGTAGCGAGCGGTCTAAGGCATGCACTGTGTTCGCTCGCTCGGAAGCCGAGATCGTGGGTTCGAATCCCACTCAGGGCATGGATGTTTGTGTGCGTTTTTCTGTGTTTGTGTACAGGTAGAGGCCCAAGCAGTCCTACCGTATGTGTAAGATCTAGTAAACCGAAGTGAACGGAGAGTTTCATGGAGGTAGGCCTAGGCCCACTGGGGCTGTAGTGCCACAGAGAGAGAGAGAGAGAGAGAGGTCGCGCCATAGCTCAAGCGGTTAGTCGCTGGCTTCCCACCGAGGTGGCCCGGGTACGATCCCGGGTCTGGTCAAGTGAGATTTGTGGTGAACAAAGTGGCGCTGGGGCGGGTTTTCTCCGAGTACTTCGGTTTACCCTGCCCAACTTCATTCCACCAAATTCTCCATCATAATAATCACCCGTGGCAGGTACAATAGGCCGATCGGTGGCCGCCGTGTCGAGTGGACCCAGCTGGACTCCACACCCCACTAAGCGAATTAAAAAAGAATTATTGACTTTAAGTTCTACGAACGAATTCAGTGGTCATCTGTACCTTAAAATTTCTCTTTGCTACATAAGAGCAGATAGTCCAGTAATCTACATTAAAATATGAAGTTTTACGTAGGGAATGCATAATATGTGTTTAAACTTTGACCACGTATGTTCATATATTAGATAAAATATACTTAACTTTTTTCTGCCGCCCACAAAAATACCGCGTCTCCGGTACATAAATCAGTTAATTTATATTTTATGCGGAAGAAGAAGAATATATGAGATGTACTTTATGAGAAAGAAATGAATAGAGTATTCAGAATGGGGTCTTAACCTAAATAAGACGGAGTACCTATGTGAGAAGGAGTACAAATTAACGATGTCACTCCTTTAAATTCTTAGGATCAGCGTCCATGATATGTATGCAGTGTCCGTCTTTTAGTGCATTAGTTTTTCATTGCTTGCCATTATGTCATTGTAAAATTTAAAAGTATTTAAAAATGTTCGTCAATTATAATAAATATTTATGTACTAAAAACTTGTTAAGATTATTTATCTTATCTGTCCCAATTCTAACACCGCGCATAGTTCCACCACTATGGGAGTCGTTCCTCTTACTCTCAGTGTATATCGTGTCTCGTGTTGTGTGTTCCCTGTTTGGTTGCCGGTGTTGTAGGACACTGCATACTCGTACATATCATGGACGAAAATCAGTGCAACAGGACGCTAAAATACAGCATTATGAATCTTAGGATCAGTAATAACGGCTGTTTGAGCCCATGGCAGAGATATTGGAAGCAGAATCCCTTTGAGAAGCGTTCCAGCAGAAGTGTTACATGGAAATGTCTGAATAGACGTACACCCGGGGAACGTAAGAACAATACCTATACTTTACAGCTTAGTGGAAACTGTTCTGTCATATAGGCGAAATGTGGCAGCAAAATAGGACGATTGAATTTGATTACTATATTCTCGCTGATCACAGTGGCGGTGCTGTCTCGGCCCGCTTGTACACTGGAATCCTAGGTTCGAATTTCACTTGGGACGTGGATATGTGGTCGCGTTTCTTTGTGTTTGTGCTATTCTGTGTAGGTAAGAGGAGCAGCGATGGGTTGACCCCCGTCCACGTAATTCTTTCAGTTGTTTATAAGATTCGTACATAGTTCCAAACTTATTCCTGAATTGTAACCCGCAAAGACTGAAGATTATTCGGGGGAAAATATGGGGAGGAGTGAAACAGTATGGGAAGAAACGCGCGTTGCTTTAGGTATAACAAACCTAGAAAAGAGTTAGAGATTGTGTGACCATATTGCAGAAATTAGCGGGAAAATATTGCCGGAAAACGTGTTACACTGAACACTACCAGGAACAAGAAGAGAAAGTAGAAAAAGATGAAGAATTAGTAGTAGGAGGAGGAGAGAGTGGAGACGCATGAGCTCCACTGAAACAGCGAGGTTTGGAAGGTGGAGACTGATAAAGTTGTCCCTGTGCTTAACTAATTAAGCACTACTCCTTGAAGACGTATGGAGGAGTGGATGTTTAGATTCACGTATTCTTTACATTGGCTGTAGTTGAAGCGAGTGGTCATCTTCACACCTCGGTGGAGCCTCGGGAATAGATTAATATGGAAATTAATAAAGACAAACACATGAAAGGGGTGAAAGTAAGAAGAGAAGAAATAATTGGAAGTAATAGGGAAACAACGGCATGTACTGTCCTCGCTCGCTTGGAAACCGGGATCGTGGGTTCGAATCCCACTCAGGGCATGGATGTTTAGTTTGTGTGTGTGCGTTTTTCTGTGTTTGTGTACAGGTAGAGGCCTCGCGACGAGCTGATCACCCGCCCAAGGAGCCCTACCGATTGTGTAAGATCTAGAAAAACCGAAGTGAACGGAGAAGTTCATGGAGGTAGGCCTAGGCCCAATGGGCTGTAGTGCCAAGAAAAAAAAAAAGAAAATAGGGAAACAGTTTACATTTTTGTTTGTGAAAATGACCCCGGAAAGGAAACAAGAACACAGATCCGTCCTCTGAAAGGCTCGATCTATATAAATGGCACCCTGCGTGACGGGAGGGAGTTGCTTTTGCCATGACATGGCTGCTTCTGGGGAAGATAATGTTTTTTTGCAAAAGGACAAGGAATTTCGCCTTAGGGTTCGCCACCTGAACCCCACCATTCACTCCTATCTAGTGCCAAGGTTAAGAATGATGGCGATGCACCTCCGCTCCCCTCATGTCTTCATGGAGTGGTGATTAATTAATTAAGCCCAGTGGTAACTTTATCTTTTACCTTTGGGTTCGCCACCGTATGCATACCATCTGTGTGACTCGTGAAGCCTCCTGTCAAATGCGGACCGGGAACATACAGAGGTGAACCTGGCCACTCACCTCTGTGTAGTGCCAGCATAATAATTCGCGGACTTCCTCTCCACTCCTCCATACACCTTCATGGCATGGTGCGTAATTAATTGCAGGAGTGACTATCACTGCGCATGCAGGCCTGGCTGGTCTTCTACGTCGTAAAGTGGCCAGAACGCTCGCAGTGACGTTGATATTCATGTTCCGGTATATTATAATTCCACGAGGCTGTACAGCTGTGTGGCCGTGCGACGTATTTAAATTCCGCTTTGTTCCTTCAGTAGGTTTCCAGAGCTGGGTTAGGCAAAGATGACGACATCGCAGTAGGCTGGTCGCTTTGGGTTCGATGACACCATGGGCAGCGCCACACTAAAATTACCTCATTTGAGCGAGCACGGCTCGATGCCGGATGAATTTCGTTAGAAAAATGGTGTTCGGTTTCGGCACGGATTTGACGTGCAAGTTTAATGTTGAGCTGAAGCAGCCCGCTATAATCCCTGCTTTACATGAAGATGAAATAAAACTTCATAAAATTGGACATAAACGGACCATCGTACAAAAAATGGCACTTTATATGAAATATATAGCTTACTGCGATGTTTGAAGTATGCACAGATATTGTGAACATGCAATGAGAAGAAGGCAAACAATTTGATATCTGTGGTGAGATTCACTTTCCAGCAATAAACTTGCACGTGCAGTGAACGATTATAAGGCCACTACCAAAGAACTCATTTGGAAAATATCTATTCCAGAGCTCTTCCAATGGTTATAGCTATGAATTGTTTTGTGAGTTAAGTTAAATTTACTGGAAAGCGGCGTCCGTAGTCTAGAGGTAACGTTCCCACCTCATGACTCGTGGTACGCGGGTTCAAATACCCGGAGGAGGTCGTCGAATTTTTAAGGCGGAAAAATTCAGGGAACAAGCCCTCCGGGAGGGACTTAAAGTTGTGTGTCCCGTGTCGTAACTTTACGGCATGTAAAAGAACCTCATATCCCCAAAGGGGATCACTGAGCCAAATTCCAGGACGTTTCCCGCCCAACAATAGCCTTTAAGGACTCTGATAGATGGGGGAAGCATTATAGACACCGCTAAGCAAGTGGCCGAACTCGCTTGCTCGGCGGGACTGATGGTACGCACCATTTATCGGTAGGGTAAAGAGACTGGTAGAATATCATAGAGGGAAGCACAATAGATCAAACTGGTCGCGGTGCATGGGGAAACCCACCCGCTCTAAATAACTAACTAAATTTACTGGAATAATCAGAGTACATAATTAAGTATTCATGAAAATCGGAGGTGAAATATATTCGCAAGGAAGTTGAGTGTGAGAACGTGTATGTGATCTTACTTAACAGTTTTTTTATTAAGAAGTTGGTAGATTTGTTCCGGCAAATGTTATTAAAACATTGTGTTGACTTTCAAATGCTTTCTGCGTGAGTTAGTAATACAAGCGTAATTCTTAGCAACGTTTGTTTCTTTTTAAATTTCTCTTCAAAGTTTGCCGTGGCTCCAGCCCATGACTGGCGCAAGACGACGGGAAATGGATCCTATATGACCCTACCCAGATTGTAATCTCTGGCTCGTTTTTCTTTACTGTAGGAGAGTCGCATTTCTTCAAACGTTCAAATCTTATTCGCAAGTAGTTCGAAACTTCCTGGGATCCAGGAGAGGCTCTTAGTCTTTTGGATCCTAGGAGCATATTCATAGGTCGTATTCGAGGAAATGTCCGCACGCCAGTAATTCGATACGAGAATATATTCCTTAAATTGCAGTCGCTACAGAAATGGATAAAGGTGCATACATTTATGAAATTCACTCCAACAGTGATTGCTCACTGTTTTATTCTTAGTGAAGTAAATTGTAATCTTTTGACACATTTTTACACGTATGCCAGCTGTTGACCTAGGTTATCCTTTGAAGAAAGTTGTCTTCTGGGTTTAGGCACCGCGTATTCTTCGTTTTTGCCGACGTTTCGGAGGAACGTAGCGCCTCCATCTTCAGAGCAGTTGAATAGCTGCGGAGAGCAGTAGCTGTGGTGATAGGATGTGAAGATGGAGGCGCTACGTTCCTCCGAAACGTCGGTAAAAACGAAGAATACACGGTGCCTAAACCCAGAAGACAACTTTCTTCATTGTCATCGCCGTGAAAACCTCAAAACTTACATAGGTTATCCTTTGTTTGATAGTCATTGAGTCCCAGCGTCATTCTACAAGACCTGTCCGTCTTCTCTCCTCCTCGACTGCTAAATTCTGAATGAATACTTAAGTAAAGTACGGAGTAGGAGAAATACAAGCATAATCGAGTTCAGAGCACGACACTTAATTTCTTTTTTTTTTTTATTGCTAGTGGGGTGGGACTAAGTCCCTTATACTGCGGCCACGTCTGGCCTATTGTACCAGATAATTTCCTATTTCATAAGTTTCCATTTCTGCAGACAGACTTATTATTGTTAATGCAGTTATTCTGTTTTTGTGAGGAACTGCGTTAAATTTGAGGTGGAGGTTCTTATGTCGGTGAATATGAAAATTACTGTGGAGCCATATGACTTGATCTTGCGTAGCTCTAATAGTATGTTAGTTATTTCTTTCACCGCTCCCAATTTGTTAGTTTACATTCTACAGAAAACACCTTTAAAAAAAGTTGCATAATTTTATAACTTCTGTTGCCATACATAATATCAAGATCTTATATTACGTGACATTAGTTCGTTTCCACCTCACTAGTTCGGCAGTCCGCTCTGTTGTTTTTACTAATTGTAGGAAATTAAAATGCACGTCATCGGGGTGATGGCAACGTTCAGACCACGTTTCGTGAAAATCGGTCAGCTTTTTCAGATGTTGACAAGATGGGCACACAGATGATTAAAGCGCACACACACACGCGCAGATAGCGCAGAGACATAGTGATTTCGTGAGCCAACGTTCTTTTGTTTGAAAAGGAAAGTAGGTCAGAAAATAAGATGTAATATCAATTTAATTACAAACTATTTAACGATGCAAAGTTCGATTTGTTTCATTCTGGTCCGTCACACTAACAGAATCATGAAAAGTTAAACAGTTCCGTCTGGTGTGACTGGTGAAGATATTTGGAAGATGTATTGGAACAGCCGCTGTAGTTGTAAAAACTTTAAATTTTATACCCAATTGTATATTATTAATATTATATGTATATATTTTAACGTTCAGAACATATATTGTAATAGTAACTTCCAACTGTATTGATGTGAAGGTGTCCCTCTGATGATGGTCTCTGAAGACCGAAACATGTAAGGGCATAAATAATTGAAATAAGAAAAATCTTCACCAGTCACACTAGACGGAACTGTTTAACATTTCATGATGCAAAGCTCTGTTGCAGTGTACTCCACAGAGCAGAGAAGATATTTTCAACTTTTTGCTTTATTTATTTTTGTTGTGGGAGGACTTCCGAAGGAATCCATTTCTTCCTAAACATCACTGTCAGTCCATGAGATGCGTCAGTGACCTACTCTACCGTCATTTGCCCAGTAGCAATTGATAGTCGCTCTCGGTTCTGTGTTCGATTTGGCCTGTGGTTGTCTGTCTGTATTCTGCAGACATGGAGAATTGTTTTCTGTGTTCCCATATTTTGTATTGTCGATTCAGTGATTACATGATAAGGGTGTAGAACCTTCCGGAAAAGGGTTTAGTAAGTGTAAGGTCCCATTCAGTAGGTGGGCCAAGCAAGCCAAGTGAAATCTGAGGACTGTTACTCAGTAATCTGGAGTATAAAATATGCTTACGGTTTGCTACGTCTTCTTGTGATCAAGAGTTGGCGAGACTCGAGTGTAATGCGCAATTGACCTTGAGAGACGAATAGAATATGCAATTCCGAAAGGTCATTGAATAGCTGGCTGGGTGACTGACTGACCGACTAAGCAACCAGACAACCAGCCTACCTGTTCCAGGCTAATCTGTAGGCCTCAAAAGAGACTTATTATTTTCCCATCACCATCTCTTTGAAATGGCGTTTTGCGACATGTTACCTAATCGAACTTCTGCACATTTGTCTTACATCCGAGCTACGCGTTTAACTCTTAACCCTTTTGATGCCATTATCCTAACCAAGACTAGCCGGTCTGTATAAGTCACATGGCTATTTGCCGTGTAAGGTGTCAGACAGCCCGCTGATTCCGTTCCTGCTCTGACTAGATATGTGTCTGACTGAGCTCTTTATTTTTGGGTTGTTGCAATTTGTGATGATGTGAAGCAGGAGACCACATTTTCCAACTTACAGAACATTACTACGTAAACAGTTATTTACCAGCTATTCCTTAGTTCAGTATTGTGTTGTGTATGAGGAAGTTCGCTTTTTTTTTTTTTTTTTTTGGTTNTGACCGGAGACGCTTTTAGAAAAACTCGAGAAACATCTACTCATTTTGTACATTGGCATAAGTCGCTAACGATTTACATCCAACTCGTTGTGATGGGAGACTGCTGTATTAAGTTTTGTGAAATGACTTTGATTTGGGTTTAGTTTGGATCGTTTTGAAAGTCAGTTCACTTAAGTACGTGCAGGTACTTTGGTTACATTCTTATTAAACTTTTCTTTTTATTGCTAGTGGGGTGGGACTATGTCCCTTGTACTGCTGCCACTTCTGACCTATTGTACCAGCCCCAGATGATAGGTGAGGGTGATTGTGGGGCAACTGGTGGAATGAAGATTGGCAGGGGAAACCGAAGTACTCGGAGAAAACCTGCTCCAGCGCCACTTTGTCCACCACAAATCCCACTTGACCAGACCCGGGATCGAAGCCGGCCCGCCGCGGTGGAAAGCCAGCGACTAACCGCTTGAGCTATGGCTCGGCGTTTCTTATTAAACTTAATGTGTGACACTCTACGATGTAGTAGGAATATTGTCTTGTATGTTTCCATTCCCTTTCTTTTGTTTTTAAGGCCCACATTATGTAGGGGGCCGAATGAAATCCTACATATATCTTTGTGACAGACAGTGTAACGCTCAGTAGGATATCTAACAATTGATATATTGTGTAAGATTTGATATATTCTTCAGTTAACTGTTGTGTAGACGGTTATTAAAACACACAAGCAGACGCAGAATTTATAGATTATAGGTACAGTGTTTACATGAAGCTTGTCGGTGTAGAGAAATCCCTAATGTAATAACATACCTAGTGAGAAAGTCAGGCCGCGCGATAGCTCAAGCGGTTAGTCGCTGGCTTCCCACCGCGGCGGCCCGGGTTCGATCCCGGGTCTGGTCAAGTGGGATTTGTGGTGGACAAAGTGGCGCTGGGGCAGTTTTCTCCGAGTACTTCGGTTTCCTCTGCCAATCTTCATTCCACCAGTTGCCCCACAATCACCCTCACCTATCATCTGGGGCTGGTACAATAGGGCAGAAGTGGCCGCAGTGCAAGGGACTTAGTCCCACCCAACTACCAATAAGAAACAAAATAGTGAGAAGGTTGGGTCTGACTTGTACTGGAAAGATTCCGATTCGGTTCTCGACAGGAAGACCAAACATCCTGTCTCAGATTTTTCCCGAACTCGATAATTTCACGTAATTCGACGTTAGATAACTGCCGCATTTCATACATCGACCTTCAGAAGACTGTGATCTATCCATCCAATAGCATACACTTAAGTATGTTGTGTCGAGCGCTTTGTCTTGTCCCCTGCTATCACCCTACCAGTCGGTTTACAACGCATTGCATACACCTAGGCGTAGGGCCACCTCCAGGGGTGCATTTGCCCGTTCTTGTTGATTCATATCCTAGAATTTTCTGGTTGGAGGAGTAACCATATTTTTCGTTTATAACCAGATTTTATCATACAAATAGGCCTACATCTTTCAGTGTGGGATGTGATCTCGCGAAAGTGAGTATCAAGATCGTGTGTTTATACCAAATTACACGGCGTCGTATCCCAGAAGACCGTAATATTATTAAAGTTCATTTTCAAAAATATTGGGGGGGGGATAAAGCCTTCATTTTATAACGACATGTTCTATGGTAAAACAAACATACTTAAAGTAGATTTTTTGCGGGGGGGGGGAGATGTTCTGCTCTAACCCCAAATTTTTCGAAATAGAATGACCTTTACATTCGATGAGGTGGGAAGCTACTCATTCTGTGAACTCCCGTATTACAGTACGGAGGGCTGGCGTGATGCGATCGGGTTCGTGTCCCGGGTGTAGGCGCAGGCAGCCTTGGTGCGATCAGTGGCCGGGCTAAATCAAACCGACGCTTGGCCTTGATTCGGTCAATGGCGGCCGCCTGCTGAAGGAAGAGCGGGGGTGCGGCAAAGGGGAGCCCCTGTTCCCATAAATTCCAGTCCGATCCTCACCTCTTTAACAATTTGGCACTAATGGTGAAAGTGTTAAAAAGTTTTTTTTTTTTTACAGTAAAACAGTAACAAAACCGTAGCCAGTTCGTGTGAGTCCTTCAACATACAGCTTTTCTGAGGACTGTGAGGTTTTGTACAGAAGTGGCTACTGTTCCCTGGTTCTCGATTGGACCGAACGTCGCTTTCGGGTAGTTAGCACTCTCGCATCTTTGTATCCAGGAGGTCCCGGTTTAAAATCTCAACCCGGCGACCGAACGTCCTGACATAGGATTTTCGTCGGTTTCTCACTCACGTTAGACAACTATTGGAACAAATAAAAAAATATACTCCGTGGCCTGTAGTCCGCAAGAGAACTATACCAACCGACTTAAAATATGTAAGACTTGAGGTTTTCACGGCGGTGACTATGAAGAAAGCAGTCTTCTGGGATTTGGCACCGTGTATATGTGGTGTTAAACAACGTTTTGGAGGAACGTATCGCCTCCATCTTCAGGGGAAGAGACCGTGATAATCGGNATAACAGCGTTATCACTGATCTCCCACACTTTACCGATCACAACACGCTAAGTCTTCTCTAGCCTGCAGTGTCTTCAGTAGTCATTGCCTGGTAACGGCTCTCAACAATGAAGATTCTTCAGCTTCTGTGCTCACGTCTTTACTGGCCGGCGATTGTCCCAAACCTGAGCTGTCAACTGAACTTTAGCGCCATCACTTCTCAGCCTCCCTTGCGGAACTCAACTCTCAAGTGACTGGCTCAGAGTCAGAGTTACTTTACGACTGTCGGTTTACCGCCAATCCGTCTTGACAACAGTCTTGTCAAAGTCAGAGTCACATTGCGACTGACGGTGAGTCAGCCAGTCAGCCTTGGTGTCGAGCCCAATCTGGGGATTATGGCCAGATGTTTATTACTTTTTGACAGTTACGGTCCTGTTATTGAGGGGCGAGCTCTCTGACGAGAGGACGAGTCTGTTGTCAGAGACATTGTCTGTAGTAGTAAGTCTTTTGTCATAATGTAAAGGATATTTGCATTTTACATGTTAAACATGTTAATAAATGTACATAAAATATATACAGGGGATCTGTCAGTCCAGGCTCAGTTCAGCAGACTATACCCAATTTCTAGTAGCTTCCGCTACAACGGCAGTCTAGTCATTTGAACGGTCGTATGCTTGACCGCTGCCAAGTTTAAGCCTCTTATACTTCCTGTGTCGGGCTTCGACTTGTCCAATATTGCGAACATTTTCGTTATCATTTTGTATGACTTCTGCTTGTTGCCTACATATTTTTTATATAATCATTACGTACGGAATTTTGAAAGCCATGTGTAAATCGCGAACCGGTGTGTGCCTTCGAAAATTGCTAATGGTTCCGGAGAATCCTGTTCTGTAGGCGCTGCAATTTCATTAGACGGGTACCTGCCGAGACTTCCCAGGCGGGACTAGTCATTACAGATCTAATGAGAGCTTTGTGGAGGGTCAGTTTAATATTAGCGCTTAATCACTCTTTTCTGAATAGGGAATACAATCTGTTTACGAGCTGTTTTCATTTGGGCCCGAACTGACTGACCTGTTGTCTGCTGTTCGTGTTGGGGTAAGGACGCAGGGACCCTTGGTTACATTTTGGCGGGACCTACCACTGCTGCCTAATGTTTCTGAGGCTGCTGCTGTTCCTCTGTCTTGCCTCGGAGCGCCGCCGCGTAGGACACACCTGGAGTAGTGAGGTTTCAAGAGAACACCCTTCCTGTTTTAATCTACGGTGTCCTCTGCGACTTCTTTTTCTGTACCTCCTCCTTCGCGTGTCCGCAGCCACGATAATTTGCGGGATGGGGTATTTCTCCTTCCGCCAACCGACAGTTGCAGCGTGTTGGGGTGGAAGATGTATTCCATTTCTCGGGGCACTCCATGTGCAGGTGACCGCCCGCGCACCACAAGCAGCCGGAAGGTTGCTTGTAGTTTGCCCAGACGTGGCCGAACTGCTGGCAGTTATGGCACTGCGCAGGACCATTCTGAGCTCTACCCTGATTTCGATGTGGCAGAGGCTTTGCAGTTGGAAAATTTCTTGGGATTTTGCCATCCTCGGAAAGTTATTAGGAAGAGTGGGAGGTTTATGGTTGTTGCCCCGCCGGAGGGTTACCGACGGGTGGCTGTCATCTGCTTTCACCAGCCAGTCCGATATATATCTTACAGGGATGCTGTGTCCAGGTTACGTATCACCACCTTCATAGGTTTTTCGGATTTGGGATATAACGAGTAATAGGACAGGTTATTGGCGTCGAAGTGGGATTTGACGGACTGGAAATCCGCCATGCCTTCATGATGACTCTGGTTCCGTTTCCAGTGCTACGGAGCTCAAAGTTCTCTTTGGGCACATTTTTCAGTTGTTTTTGCAACTTAATCAGGTTATCGGTAGACGTTAGTATTATTGGAGGCTGCCTACCTGATTTTCCAGGAACTGCCTCATTTGAATTGGCCTCAGTACCGGAAGCGTCGGTGTTCATGTCTGCTGCCCTGAGGGGCGAAAAAGTTTCGGGTGATGACTTCCTGGGGGGGGGGATGTTTAAGGCGGGCGACGTTTTGGTCTGCACTGCCACTTTCTTTGAATTTCCGTCGGTTTTGTCGATGTTGTGTCGCTTCCGCCTCTTTACTTTTTGGAAACTGCCCTACTGCGTTATTTGTTGCCCTGTTGTGTTTGGTAGGTTAGTTTGGCCTGCTAGTGTGCTCACCTTGAGCACGGCCTATAACTGGTGCAACATTACTGTATAATTGCCGTACAGGGCAATAAAAAGTGGCTTTCCATGGAGATTTCTGCAGTAGCTCGCTCCGTTTTCTTCTGCAGCATCTACAATGATAAGCCATTCCGAACTTTTCCGTACAGAGACTGGGATGTGCCTTGCCACGACTCCAATGTCACCCAGCAACTTAATGAGCTGTTTTAGTTGTGCTTCCGCTTCGGGATATTGTTGCACTGTTGTTTGGTATTCTGATTTCATTGTAGAAAGTTTAATCGCTCAAGTGTCTGGAATCCCGGCATCGGGGCGTCTTCCAGCTTGGATACGATACTCACTCTTCGGTTTCACCCTTCGAGTTCCGAACTTTTTTTTTTCGAGGATGGCGCAAGCCCGCGGTAGTGCCGCAGTTAACGCTGAACACAAGCGCAGCTCTGATGGCACACATAAAATATGATAATCATTCGTTAATGTTCTATGGAGTCCTGAAGAGACACGGCCTTGGTTATTCCTGGAATCTCGTTATATAGCCTCCGCACCGACCACGGACAGAAAACTACTCAAGTACTCTGAAAACTGACTCACTGCCACTCACTGCTTCACTCTTTGAGTCTGACAGTCTTGGCCCCAGTTGTCTTCCTTATAATCCCTTTGCACGGACCTAGTAGAAAGCACCGTTTTTTTCTACAGTGACTATTGTGTGAGTATTCTTTGCCGCGAGAACGTGTTTACCGATCCGTTGCCTAGCATCGTTGTTTATTCGCCCGTTTCTCCGTCATTGCATAGCAACGGTTGTACACGTTACATTATCGTTATGTGCTATTTAACTGAGCACTCCTTTACCTAGTTATATAATAAAGGCATTAGTATACTATTCGTGCAGTTCCT
Organism: Cryptotermes secundus; assembly: GCF_002891405.2. Lineage (NCBI taxonomy): Eukaryota > Metazoa > Arthropoda > Insecta > Blattodea > Kalotermitidae > Cryptotermes > Cryptotermes secundus. The sequence goes on from NW_019734322.1 coordinate 669,410, forward strand.
GCGTATGAACCATTAGTTTACAATTTGAATAGTATATGATCACTCGCTATGAGCCGAATTTTACTTTGTATGGACCTTGAAGTGTATTTTCCAGCATAATACATGTAATTTTTTAACTTAGTTGTGGCACAGTTGGCAGGGTTGATGTTCGGTGATTCACCTGTTGATGTATACACATTAAAAATTCTTACATTTGCATTACTGTAGAAGGAGTGTAGGCTTATCAAGTAGGAGATCCAACCGTTTTATGTTGAAACCAAACCGCCGAATTAGAAGAATTTCGCTTGAGATTTTCGGTAATATGTTGGGCCATTAAGTAACCGCAGAATCTGACTAGGAAACCCCTTTAGACCCACGGTCCTCTGTAAGATATTTTGCTATTTCAGCTGAGTCCTTGATTCCTTCTCCTATCTGTGAAGTTTGCCTCGTCCTCAAATTCCCAGTTCTTCAATACTGGTTTTAGAAATTGGCCCTGTGACACGTCACTGTCTGCGCCTATCTTCTGTTCAGAGATTCTGTTATTGCTGTCAACGGAGATATTCCCCCCTCTCTCTGTCTGAAACCTGATAAAACATAAATTGGGCCATCTCGAACGGAGATAGTGAAGTTAGGATGATTTGTCTCTACTATACCAGTTGTCGAGAAAACAGTTGCATATTGGGGGTACGCCGTAGCGTAGGTGGTTGAGGCACTACAAGCCGGAAGGTAGCGGTTTCGATTCCCGATGAGGGCATTGCATTTTTCAATTAACGTAAGCAGCCGCACTATGTATGACCCTGGGGTCGACTCAGCCTCCAACCGAAATGAGTAGCAGGAATCTTCCTGGCGGCAAAGGGCGGCAGGCGCGTAAGGCTGACGTCACCGCAATCTGTGAGCCCATTGTCTACAAAATGTGAGAGCCTCGACGTCTCACAACCTTTTGGGTCCCACGTTATACTTTTTTTTTTTAAGTGTATACTGACTACCACTATTGGACCCTTGCTGATATAACCCGACAAATGGAAGTATGGTTGTTGTGAGATTTAGAACTTTGAAGTATATTGTAATGTTTACTTTCACGGCCAGTATAACATGGCCTCGCACCGATAAGGTATTGCCTGTGAAATGTGAGCATCGCCGTGCCAACTGAGGATTGTAATTTTTAATGTTATCATATTTTGTGAAATGGAGGAGGAGGTTTGTCTTACAGTTCCTTTAAGCAAAACTCATATTCGAAAGTATCGCAGTTCTGTAGTTCAGTTATTCGATACGGACTGTTACAGGTTTTATTTATTATGCGTTTCAAAGCATCTGTTCTTACCGCCATTTTTCCAGGCCCGCTCGTGGGTTTGCCACCGGAAGTACCATTTCGCTTTTGGCAGGGTGAATTATAGGATTTTGGAGGATTGGACACTGTAGGTTTTAAAAGCGTCTGTATTACCAGTACACTTTCCTGTAACATATACCGGCAACCTTATAAGTGCGGCAGTTCAAACTAGTTACTTATAATTTAGACTCAGTACGTAACAATGGTCATGTTTAAAGAAAATGGCTCAGTATCGCGTCCATTTACTGACTTCGTTTTTTTTTTTAATTTCTGGGGGTGGGGCGAGACTGAGTCCACTTGGTACGTCGGCCACTAATTGGCCTATTGTACCGTGATAAATGATGAATGTGGAGCAGTCGGTGGAATTAGAATTGGCAGGGGAAACCGAAGTACTCGGAGAAAACCTGTTCCACTGCCACTTTGTCCACCACAAATCCCACATGACCTGACTTGGCACGGCCGACTTCGGTGTTAGTGACCTTGAAATAGTTATTTACTGCCAGTAGCACTAGATAGAGAGGCACTGATTGGGTAAATGAAAGATGCCATATAATGAATGAGTGGCTTCTTGGCCTGTACGGTACCTAGTGTTGTTAAGTCAGGGAAGTGTTGGTCACTTTGGGATAGCCATGTAGGCCTAACTTAGGGCCCCCATACACACACAGTTTGACCTCCAGTTCGGCCTGCACAGTTGAAGACTGAAAGGCAAATCTGACGTGTGTGGTGCGGCCGGCCGGCCAATCGTTTGGACTGTTGGCCTGTGGGAAACCCGTCAGTCCGTCAGTTCTGCCTGCAGGACCGTAGCACGTGACGTGTGAGACTCAGCATTATAGGCTGGAAGACCGTGATTGTGGCATGAAGCCTGCCGCTTTATTTGCGCGTGTATGGGGAGGAAAGGGAGGGGGTGAACTGTCACAGTTTTGCCTGTAAGGTCGATCGGAAGGCCAAACTGTGTGTGTATGGGGGGGCCTTAGAAAGGAGACAAAAACTGCACACGCAATTTCTGTGGGGAGGTCTTTCAGAAAGCAGTCACTTAAGAGCCAGAGGAGGAGTTATGAGATTATTATTAAATTAGACATATTAAGAGGGAGTAAATATTTAGTTAGTTTGATGGTCATTGCCAAGTAACAGCTGTGTAAACGTACTACAGTACAACAGACATTGCTATGGAACAGTTATGTGGACACGTTTCCGCGGCAGCGAGAAAACACGCAATAATGGAAGAGACGTTTTCTGTGCGGTTTCTGTCGGGGCTATACGACGAGGACTAGTAGTTCAGCGGTTGATCGGAAAATCCCGTGTGGAGGCGGGGTCGAATACCTCCACCGTAACCAAGCGAGTTTGTAGGAGGAGACGAAAAGGGAACGCAGTGCCTCGGGATATAATGAATGTATGAGGGGTAGGCCTCCTCGACCCTTGCACCGCGACCTACAGTGGTCTGTTGTGCTTGCCTGGGGATATAATTGGGCCACCCTGTTTCTGGCGAATATAAATACGGGAACCCGGCCCTCCAAGTTGGGTGAGTCTCGAATCTGAGACAGTAAAATGTGACCATGAGCCCGCCGGACTCGGACCTGAGAATGACTGCGCTGGCGAGGGCCAGCAGCAATTGTGAACGACAGACCCACCCTCTCGTGAGAGAGGATGTTACATAAGGACTATGACCGCAAGTGTTCAGTTGGGAAATACAATTACTGATCGTGAGGCTCAAGGGGCTTGTCGCCGAGACTAACTGATTGGCGGTAAACCTTCAGTCGTAAAGTAGCTCTAACTCTCTAAGTGGTTGGTTGAGTCAGTTGTGAGAAGTGAGAAGCTGGTAGCTGAGGCCGGGGACAGTTTGAGAACCCAGAAGAAGGGGAACGTCCACCGTTGAAGCCGCTGCCAAACAACGGCTTGTGAAACTGAGAAGACTTTATGTATGCTGTAGTTCCAGTGATCTTTGGAGTGTGTAACTCAGAGAAACTGTCGTAATTATTCGTAATTACGAGTGTAATTGTCCAGTAAATCAAGTTACCAATCCAAACCTCATCTATAGTCACACGACGTGACAATATTGTAATAAATGGTAATAGATAAACTTTTCCCGTTCTCAATTAATTAAGCATTAGGCCATGAGTAGGTAGGCGGTGGAGGTATACCTCCACCATTACTGACCGGAGGTGAGTGGTCAGCTTCACGCCCCGGCCGATTTTCTTTCGGAGAAAGAGCAGCCGGTACCCATTGAGTAGGAGGCTGGGTGGGTCACAGAGTCGGTTTGGACACTGTAGAGTAGAGAGAACTCCTCCCTCCCGTCGTGTAGCCCGCAGTCCGTCGGAATTGCGATAGAGCTAACCCGGCTGCATGTTAGAAATATTAGATAAGGAATAATAAATATACTTGATCTTGGGGAAATAGATTGTGAGGAGGAGAGATGGAGTTCCATGACTCAGAATCGTTGTCAGTGGTGGGATTTGGTCTTTGTGGTGGTTAATTTTCGGGTTATAAAACAATTTGTCAGCCATGATTATTACATTATTATATTAAAATAGATTTTTGGGAAATGGGTTGTGAGGATGATCTGTGGATGAAAAGAGTATCGTGTCGTGTCGTGTCGGTTCGTGTCATATCCAGTATGAGGCTTTTCTAGGCCTGCTAGCGGCGTGGAACCTTTTACTCTGTTACTAGAGAGTGAGGTCATATTGAACCTAAGCAATCATTTCTCTGTTATTTCTTGAACAAGAATGATCAGAGTTGTTAAGGGAGCTGTTGCCACTGGATGCTAATGGACAGGATGTTGAGCACCGGATGCAGGTTGCATCGTGCTGCGATCTGGGAGATAACAGCCAATTAGAAACACTATCGGCTACTATCACGCGAGAAAACTGTCTCGGCCATGAAATGGGAGAGAACTGGTTAAACCGGGCTCTTATGTCAAAGCGGTAATGTCAGCTCTGCAGTAGAGATAATTTCAAATAGCAAGACCCTTGAACAGAATAGCGAAAAAGGAGAGGCTGTACGAGAGACGAAGCCAGCAGGACTGCACATGTCTCTTGCCCGCCTCATTCACTCTGTCATCTGCTTGGGCCCGATTTCAGTATTTCGTTTTTTCGCAGTGAAGGTCAGGACTATCTTTAAATGAAAGTTAATCTACAAAAATGTTGCAAGTAACCTGACCACAGCGCCTGCGGGCAAAAGTCGTGACGAGCAGTGAGCAGGCCCGTGCATGCTGAACATCTTACTGAATGAACGTTTCATAATGTGATGGCAGCTACTCCGGTCATTCTGGAATAGCTTAGCCACAATGGCTTCGAGCTCCAAGGCGCGCACATCGTCACTGGAATCGCAGGTTTGTTTCTCGATCAGGGCATGTATGGATATTTCCTGGTTTTTCCTTTTGCCCTGTGTAACATTGCGATAGACTGATACTCCTTCCAAGGGATCCTGTCAAATATCTAAAGGATTTTCTGTTACGGAATGAATTCTGAAGCAGACCAAATAAGAGGGTAATGTAATCCGTGAAAGATGAAGTGAGACAGGATTGGAGAAAATTGCTTGTGGTGGAATGTCATACTTTGTAGATCTATTTTTCGTCTGATACTCTGAGGCAGCCCTTTACTTCCGAGGAACTCTTGAAATAATTTGCAAGTCTCAGGGAACCCCCCCCCCCNCATAAAAATTATGATAAATGTAGGTTGTAAATTGATGTTAATTGCTACTTACAGTATGAAAATTTTTTGTTAATGTTGAACATAAGGTTACTGAAAATCATAAAATAGAGCAATATGAACAAAAAATATCGTCTGAGACGGTTATTTTTTAAACTGAAATAAAGAATGAAATGTACTTCTTTAATATGAAAACTGTGCTTGTTGGTTTCTGCACAGATACTTAATTCTGGGTCAGACACACACAGTTCATCTTCAACTGAAATGAGACGATTTTTATTTTTGTTCGTGATGCTTGTTAAACGAGAAAAAGTTTGTATGTGTATTGTTTTCCTGTGAATGGCAGGTCCAGGAATAGGTCAGTAAATCTCATCTTGAGTGTACGATGAAACGGCAGCTCACAGAGTTCTTCCTCTTTTCTTAAAGTCAGGTTATCAGGCTGAGCACTTGATTCACAGTAAGATTTTCTCACCCAGTCTTTTACACTTGTGTTGAAAGGGAGGGGAAATAATGTTTAATTTTGTTCCGCAATTCTTCAGGCTGGTTTTCAATAACACTCGAAACTAGCTTGTATCCTCCTTCACTCTCAAATCCCAGCAGCAGTGGAAACATTTGAAGATTTCGTTTCACACCATGATTTTTCCCAAGATTCAGTTTACTTTTAAATCCAAGAACCTTGTCACTTGAAGTCAAAACATTTTCTTCAGGGCCTCGTTGAACTTATTTTTTGATGAAAAAAGTCTGCCAAGCAGGCTAGTATCTGCAGCCATCTTCATCTTCAAAGCACATTGCACAATCTTGCCTACTGTTTTCTTGAAAGTAATCCCGCAGTTCACCTCAAACACCCCGTTGAGAACTCTTCCTCTACTAAGCCACCGGATTTCTGTATGTAGCAGGATATTTACGTGCTGTTTATCCAGGTGTTCACACAATTTTTTTAAACATTCTGGTGTGAAGTGGTCTTTGTTTGGTAAAGTTAGCAATTTTTGTAACCTCATGTATAACTCTTCATTTCATCTCCAAGAGTTTTTGAAACCACACCTCTCTGTGAATGAAGCAGTGTGTTGTGACGTCAGGATTTTATTTTGCAAGAAAGGCGAAACCTCTAATGGAACCAACTATTGATGGGGTGCCAACAGTACAGATGCCTACACAGTTCTCCCAGGACAGATCTTTTGTTTCCAGATATGAAGACAAGACATGAAATATATCTTGCCCTTTCCTTGTTTCGGTCAGTTTTTTTTGCAAACTCTTATATATTTTTCAGTTGTCTCACACAAAACCAGGAACCGGGATAGCATAGTCGGTACAGCGACTGGCTATGGGCTGCACGACCTGGGGGTCGGAGTTCGAGTCCTGGTAGGGTCAAGAGTTTTCACTTCGTCGTCCAGACCGGCTGTGGGGTCCATCCAACCTCCTATACAATGGGTACCATGGGCTCTTTCCCGGGGGTAAAGCGGCCGGGGCGTGAAGCTGACCTCTAGTGCCGAGGTCAAGAAAATGTGGATTTATATTTCCACTCCCCCATACGTCTTCATGACATAGTGTTTAGTTAGTTAAGCACAGGGACAACTTTACCTGTACCTCACACAACACCTCTAGCATCATGTGACACGTCATCGCTACGTCTGTTTATAGTACTGTTTGAAAGTAGAACATTTTTCAATTTGTCATACTGCATCTTGTCCTGACTTTTACCCAGATGCTGGCATTATTCGGTTCTCACCAGCTGTGTGACTTTGCCTTTTCACTGACTGTGACTTTACTAACAAAAGCTTTACTCCTTTTGTTTTGAGATTCCAATAGCTGTTTAAAATAATCAGCACTTTTACTGGTCATGTGGCTGTTATGTGTAGTCAAGTGTCGTTGCAGCTTTGCTGGAGCCAATGCTGCAGTTCTAAGTCGTTTGCCACAGATGAGGCACGACGGAATAGAATATCTTGAATCAACAGTGCATGTAAAGACTATTGATAAATAGCCTTCATTGTAAAGACGGACCTTTTTGTGTCTTTTGTTGCACTAGTACAGTGAAATTTGTCAGAAGCTTGTGACACCAGCGTCATCGGAATTGTCCGTATGCCTAGGACCAAAGTCCCCCTCTTATCACACGTCACCTCTTCAAAAATCGCCACATGGGACCGCGTGGTTGAAATATAAAAACAATGGCTTAATAGATAACTAAACGAGAAAAATCGCAAGAAAATAGGACTTTCCAATGCTTCTAATCAACAGAATTCACCCTACTCAGCGTTTACAACACGCATGTGCAGTATTCCTCTGTTACATTGTTGCCAGTCAACAGATGCTGGTTTCCATTTGTTCCTGCATGCATTCGCCCCACCCTCCGATACAAAGTTACCACGAAAGAATGAATACGACTACAATGAATATTTATTTTAATTTCGGCGCACTTGTTTCATATTAATTTAAACATTAATTGTTATGCTATTAAGACTGTTGAAACAATCAGCTCGTTTAAGTACTGAATAATCATAGGAAATCTTAATGATTAAAAAAGCTAAGAAGCCAATATTATTTTTGATGCAAGTTGTAAACTCCAAATATGGGAAATAAATAACGTTAGCGATCATTATTAATATAAACAGACACAAGCGTGAGTGTGAAAACACAATGTTTATTCTTATATGTACGAGTACATAATGTGACGTGCTGCCTGAAAGCCGGACTATAAGACAATGAGAAAGCAAGCTACCCAGGATACCGCTTGAAAAACAGCTGGGTTTCCACAGTTACAACAGCTAGCAAACCTAAGTAACGAATTGTTCGAAGCAGCGGGAATAATGTATTCCCGCGGAAACAAGAAAATCGTTTGCATAGCAGCGGGCGAAACCAATCCCTTCTACAAGATGTTCCATATTCAGCCCGAGTGCAGGATATAACAGTCCAACTTCGGCAAGAGACAAGCCAGTTTTCTATCCGACTTTAGCAGAAGTAAGTTCGTATCCAGCAAGGGACCACGTCAGTTGAGCTCCGAGCAGAGCAGAGTGTATAACATTGAAGAGGAAACGTCCGAAGACGTTATAAGCGTGTATAATTGTATTTGTGGGTGTAAAAGTGAGCCTCCAGTGAACGTCTTAGCCAAATGCGAAACCCACGTAACATTTCTTGTCGCGTTACCTAGGAGACACGCGACAATATTTTTTTTCACCATCTCTCGCAGAACCCTAAGTTGCAGGGAACCCCGGTTGAGAAAGGCTGCTCTGAGGGCATAGCAGCGGGCGAAACCAATCCCTTCTACAAGATGTTCCATATTCAGCCCGAGTGCAGGATATAACAGTCCAACTTCGGCAAGAGACAAGCCAGTTTTCTATCCGACTTTAGCAGAAGTAAGTTCGTATCCAGCAAGGGACCACGTCAGTTGAGCTCCGAGCAGAGCAGAGTGTATAACATTGAAGAGGAAACGTCCGAAGACGTTATAAGCGTGTATAATTGTATTTGTGGGTGTAAAAGTGAGCCTCCAGTGAACGTCTTAGCCAAATGCGAAACCCACGTAACATTTCTTGTCGCGTTACCTAGGAGACACGCGACAATATTTTTTTTCACCATCTCTCGCAGAACCCTAAATTGCAGGGAACTCCGGTTGAGAAAGGCTTCTCTGAGGGGCCTAAAAGAAAAATATGTGCAGGGCATTGCGCACATTTTGTCATATACGATTGACATTGACTGTACTTTAAAACAAAATTCGGTAAACCACTGTTGGTGCTGATAATGCAGTGCAGGACATGTACTTGTTGTGTAACCATTTGGACCCTTAGTGCGCATACCGAGGTACCACCTATGCAGTTTTATTTAGAGCGGTGGTGTTCATAATTGTTGAAATTTAATCAAAATCGTTATAGCCGTTTTCGAGAAAATCGCCATTCTCTGTGGTTCCATCTGAAGGGCAAGAGTATTTGTATACAGAGGCATCATCCTATGAGGGATACACACTTGAACACTGAATATAAATAAAATCCATCCACCCGTTCGGGCGCTGGTAAGGTTGCCGTACATACATGCATTTAGAAAGACGGCATTACAAATGCTGTTTTTCCCCGGTAGGGGCGCAGATGTGTTGTTCGGTCAAAACCTCGAAATCGAGTTTTTCACTATCAGAGTACATTTTCATTGTACGTTTTATTATTTATTGGCGGCGAAAACATTGATTCTATTCACGACAGTACGTTCTCATGTATACTACATATATGAGGAGGTAAAGAGGCTGAAATGGGCGGGGCATGTAACACATACGGAAGAAACGAACAGTGCAAATACTATGTAAGATTTGAGGTTTTCACTGCGGTGATTATGAAGAAAGCAGTCTTCTGGGATGTGGCACTATGTAGATGTATTTACCGACGTTTAGGAGGAACGTATCGCCTCCATCTTCAGGGTAGAAGGAAAAATAAAAAATCCGCAAGCGAAGATACCGTGAGAACCGGTTGTACGTTCCTCCGAAACGTCGGTTAACACCACATCTACACGGTTCCACATCCCAGAAGACTGCTTTCTTCAGTGCAAATACTATTTTTATTGGAAAGCCTTAAGGAAAGAGATCACTTAAGAAACATCGTAGGTTTGACGATTATGCTGAAATGGATATTTGAGGGATGGATGAGATTGTAATGGCACTGGTAGACTATTTTCGACACGGCCTTCCCTGAAAAGAGAAGGGACTCTCTTGACTAGGGAAATACAGTTGCTGAAAGAGAACCTGAGTCACATCTGCATTGTTATGATCTTGAGAAGACTGGTGTAGTAATGACGCTGTAGAACTGTGTTTAGGAGGTGCTGGCCGCGTATGTGGAACTGATGACCGCGTATCCTGACTTAGGTTCCTCATTTTCTTTTACTCAAACCACGCAATTGAATATCGGGATAGTACGTTAAAATAGGCTACGACTGTGTTCTGTCATAGCCTCTTTAACTTCACGAATCAGTGAACAGAAATAGGCCTCCTTTTTATTCTTCTTGAAGTGTTTGCAGTATCAGATGCATTGTGTTACATGTTCCCTACAGTGCTCTTCGTTCTCTGACGGTGTTAGCGTTTGCTGCATGGAATAGACGTACATTTCTGTTGCTTTTCAGTTCAGTGGAACGTGGCGACTGCCGAAATTGACTTCGTGGTAGTTAATTCGGTCCAGCCGCTTCTTCCCTGCTGACGGATTTGTATTTCGATTTCCTTCCGTCCGTGCTTTTCTCGATGCTATTTTGAATTCATTTTTACGTCATGAATAGATAAAAAACAGTTTGTGAATTCCGCAGCCACTCGCCGTTAAAGAAAGTTTGAAACGAATGAATTATACTAGAAAACTTTCTGTACTTCAAGGATAAGTCGTAGCGTGAATTGTTTTGAGTTCTACGCTCGAATGCTGAGATAAACTATAAGTGAATGTAATTATATTGTCACGTGTATGAGTGACTGTGCCGGTCACGGTAGCCGAGCGGTCTAAGGCATGCACCGTCTTCGCTCGCTCGGAAGCCGAGATCGTGGGTTCGAATCCCACTCAGGGCATGGGTGTTTGTGTGCGTTTTTCTGTTTTTGTCTACAGGTAGAGGCCTTGCGACGAGCTGATCACCCTCCCAAGGAGTCCTACCGTATGTGTAAGATCTAGAAAAACCGAAGTGAACGTAGTTCATGGAGGTAGGCCTAGGCCCACTGGGGCTGTAGTGCCAAGGGAAAAAAAAAGAGTGACTGTAGCCGGCTTTGGATTGGTAATTGTACGTGTATATATTGAACACTTAGAGATCGTCACTGTAAGTAACTATAGCGTCATCACTATTTCATACACTCTGTAATTCACAACAACACATACTAAGTCTTCACCGGTTGTCGCCTGGTAACGGCTTTCAAGGCTGTAGCTTCCTCAGTTTCCGTGTTTACGTCCTTACTGGCCGGCGACTGCCTCACAACTAGCTCCTACTCTTCTATCAGTCATATGAAAACTCTTTCATAAGTCAAGTCAAAGTCAAAATCACATTGCGACTGACGGTCAGTCAGTAAGTCAGTAAGTCTTGGTGTCGAGCTCCATCTGGGGCTTATGACCAGATATTAATTTATTACTCTTTGACAGTTACGGTCTTGTTTTTATGGGACGCCCTTTCTGACAAGAGGACGGGTCTGTCTTTTGTATATACTGCTGACCCTTGCCAGCGCAATCTTTCTCGGGTCCGAGTCCCTTGGGACTCTCGACTGTATTTTACTGTCTCAGATTTGAGACTTCCCTTTTCGTCGCCTCCTACAACTCGCAGGGTCGCGGTGGAGGTATTCGACTCCCCCTCCACACGGAGTTCTTTCATAATAGCAGCTGCTAGTCTCGAGACGGACCCTACAGAAAATAACAGTCCAGTTGTTGCATCACGTAGCTATCGCACGGACCGTGTAGAGAACACTGCTCCCCAGTTAATCCATTGTTGCATGTTGTGAATCTGTTGCGGCAATTACCTAGCAACGGCCGTTTGTTGTATAGCTGCTTATTTTGCGGTCGTTGCCTAGCAACGGGTATACATGCCACACCGGAGCTCTTATTCCTTTGGACGTTACTCAGACTGGTGACAAAGATATTTAATAGGCATATTTGTTAAGAAAAAATATGTCACATTTACAGTTCACCAATTTGTGCACTTCAGGTAGTGTAGCAGAATGCGTCTTTATGAAGTTGAGTATGACTATGAAAGATAAATTGGAAACTAGAAATAAGCGGCTACCGAACAGGGTAAATACCGGTACATTTCCCCGAGAAATTATTTGTCGGCACCCTTATATTCGATTTTAAATTCAAGGTCAAAACGTACAGTGGCCCGGCAGATTTGCAACTTTCGACAAATTTTCAGGCACGCATAATTTGTTTGCCGATATGCGTGTCGGCTGAAGAAGAGCGTGATGATGGTCCTTAAAGGTAAATTCGAAAGAATCTTAGGAATTAGTGGTATTGGCCAATTTTTTGGGCACTGTCTCACCATGTGTGATGATGAACTGTGGGAGACAGCGGAAGGTTCATGATAGAATGTAGACTGGTCGACATTCGAAACGGATAGCTATAGCAACCCGTTCGTTCAACATCTCTGCTCCCTTGGAAAGAGTTCCCCGCTGGATGGGCCACAGATCTGGTTCGATAAAAGCAAAAATGTCGGCCCCTATATGGCATGTATAGACTACAATCTGGGTTTAATTATTGGGCTTAGTAATGTATTTATCTTATGTTATAACTGTCAACACAACAAATATAGCGGTATATCTTCAGTGAAGACAACAGATGTTGGTATATATCTTACTTATTTAATGTAAGCGTAAAATTGCGCTACACGTTTCGACCTATAATTTAGGTCATCATCAGGCACCTTTCTTTGATCTGTAACTCAAGTGATTACAGTTAATGGTCATGACATGGATCCATATTTATGCAACAGATGTCTGTTGTTGCAAGCGAATATATATTTATAAAGTGAGCGTAGATCTATAATCTAATATTCTAATAAAATTCATTACTAATAGTTAACGAGTAAAAGGACATAAAAATATAAAACCATAAAGTGTAAAAGTATTCATTCCACAATATATTTCAATTTTGGCTAGGTGTTGTAGGAGCTGGGATAGCGCAGTCGGTATAGCGACTGGCTACGGGCTCAATGTGTAATGTCCGTGTAATTAAGATATTAATTAAACAGATTCGCATTTCTAAATATTTGTGACGTTTGTAAAATAAAGCAAGTAAAATGAAATTATCTGCAGTAGAAAGTAGTAATAATGTAAGAGAGGGGATTTGAGGCGTTGTGGTTGTGTATCGTGTAAAGAAAGGATAAACGCGTCAACTGCACCCGGGCCCATAAGACCCTATTGCCCAAGTGTGTATTTATGTGTCGCACTGTGATAGCTTATCATATTCGTATCAGTAATGACATGGGGACAATTTATGGTCGCTCCTTAAAGACTCAGACGTCTGGGTCCGCTGTGCACTCCCGTTGTTATTCGGGCTTCGTAAGAACCTCGACCTTAGCTAGACCCAGTACCCTCCAGAATGAGGAACTTTTCATCGGATGTTCCCATGCAAAGCCGAAGGTCGTACTCGTTCATACATACATGCCCAACCAATTTCGGCTGGGCTGCTGGCAGCGGATACTCCAGACACCGTCTGCCAATCACGGACAGGGACATCAGAGCCCCTATCATTGGTCCCAGCTGGACCCGCATCCGAGCTGCAGCCGAGCCCTCAGTTTCTCTCAGAGGTGACCTCTGACCTTTTATTGACTTACCGCGTCTGCTGGTCAGGCTAGCCCCCACCAAGCGATTTAATTCAGTCTTACTGCCGAGAGGCGACTGACTGCGGCCTGGGGAACTAGAGTTCGAGTCCCAGGAAGATTTCGGATTTTTCCAGTGGCCACAACCTTCATATTGGCTCTGGATCCCATCCGTTGGGCAGAGTAAGGCTGAGTCTGAAACTGACCATCACCTCCATCACGTCCTACGCTCTCTGTGCCTCTTCAAGGCGTGCTGCTAAGGCACAGTATTGTTATAGATATTGTTATTATTATTATTCAGAGAAAATTTGTAGCTTTATGCTCTAGTAGATTTGCGCATGTCATAATAAATATGAAATTAATTAGGCCGAATCCCTCAACACTTAAGTCCAGGCGACCATTCCTTGGTCCATTTCTTATTACTGTCTTTAAAAAACAAACCCCGTTGCTATATTTTCACGATAGTTTACGTGTACCTACGAGGTTAGTCAGGGACTTTTCTTATTCTTGGTGTCCGCCATCACTTCAAAACTTACTCTCTCAGTCAGATGTGTTTCTGCGGCAAATGCTGTCTGCAGACGCGGCTGTATTCCTGTTTTCAACAGAAAATTGATTTCACTACCCGGCCTTCTTAAATCCGTTAATAACACAGGAATAACTTATGAGGCGTGTTGTTCAGACCTTTGTTTTTATTTATGTCGTTCAGTGTATAGAATCTTGTAATTGTATGCTTTTTCCTTATTTTCTAATGACTGTCTAGTTCTTCTGTTTCATTGTATTTTATTTCGCAGTGCGTACCTAATAGCTGTTGTCAAACACTTTAACATGTTCATTGAATTCACTTGAATGATATGTTTATTTAACTCATTACAACTAGAAGCGTGAGAGCCGTTATGAACCGCATAGTAGAAATGTGCATCTGTCATGCCACTGTTGCAGAAACGAAAGCTCAGTACAATTATACGGGATTGTCGAATTGCAGAACAGTGATTAGAAGCTACAGGTGTTTTTTTTTGCACAAGTCATACGCATAGCCGGTATAGCGACTGGCTACGGGCTGGACGACCGAAGGGTCTGAGTTCTAGTCCCGGTAGGGTCAAGAATTTTCTTTTCTTCGTGTCGTCCAGACCGGCTCAGGGGTCCAACCAACCGCCTATCCAAATGGGTACCGGGGGCTCTTTCCCCTGGAATAAAGCGGCCGGGACGTGAAACTGGCCACACCTCCAACTAGAGCCGAGTTCAAGAAAATGTGGAACTATACATCCACTCCCCCATACGACTTCATGGCATAGTCCTTAAGTAGTAAAGCACAGGGACAACTTTACCAAACGCATGCAACCACAGGCAGCAGAACACCGTTGCTGTGGCGTCATCCATGCTTCTAGTTATAGTGAGTCGAGTGTAGCAATAAGTTTATTCTATATGTGCAGAAAAGTCCCAAGATTGGGGCTAATATTGAGAACACTTTAAATCTAGGTAAATATGCCGTGTCTACGTTTATTTTACGGAATATATTGTGAAGGCATTTGAGAGGCCCTAGCTCATTGTATTTTGATTTATCCCTCCATTCCTTTGAAGGGAACGAACTGTTAACACTCCATATAGGCATGTAAGCTTACAGCATATTATTGTCTATCTAGAAATCTGATGAATCCGTAACCTTTCTTACGAAACTAAAGTACAGAAGAACCAGAAGGTATCTTTGAAGTAGGAGAGAGATGACAGAGAAGTAAGTTTAACTGCCGCGGCGCACCAATGACGCACAACAGTAGTTGCCAAATATTTCTTATATATTTCTCTGTGCTTTGCAGTTAGTATATATATATATATATATATAAGAGGATTGCGCAGTTGCAAGGTCGTATTTGTACTTCTGTGCATTATTCNGAAAAACGCACACACACAAACTAAACATCCATGCCCTGAATGGGATTCGATCCCGGTTTCCAAGCGAGCGAAGACAGTGCATGCCTTAGACCGCTCGGCTACCGTGACCGGCGTTTTTTTAACTACTTGACGGAATTAATTAAAATTTGAATTGGTGGGATACACACTCCTAATCCCTTTTTTGTTTTTGAGGACTCGAGTAAATCTGCTGTTAATTTACACCGGGCACCCCTGAATGGTTATGTTCGCCAGGTGCGCTTGTTCCGTACCTTCTGTTGCTGAATAGAACTATCGGTGATACCGCCGGCCGCGGGGTATGGATAGTGTAAGAGGACACAGCTGGAACAAGTTTTCAACTTCTTTCGACAGCTGAAACAAGATATTTGTGACTCAGCTGGGTACTGTGACCACAAAAATGAGTTTAAAAGCTGGAACACGCAGTTTCTGTTATTCTCAATTTTTTATGCAAAACATATGACCATACCGCTTGTTACAGAGTTTGAAACAATGTTATTGTTTATACGAAAATAAAATTTCGTACGCTGTTGAAACTTGTTCTCACATTCATGGTTGTCAGAAATACGTATAAGCTAAATAAAAAATACAAAAGTTTAAATAATTGTTGCTTCGGTTCTAAATTCAGCACAAAACCTGTGAGGCGTTGCGAAATTTTTGTGTCCAGATTTATAGTCAGTACGACAGACTTAATTTGAAGAGTTAGTTTTGTTTTATGTTAGCGTATGCCTTGTTGAGTAATTGAACTGTTGTGAGTGCTGTGAGATTCTTGTCGTATTGAGGGTTATGAAATAAACTGTTACCGAGGGAAGCTCTTCGGTAGGACAAAACTCTGCTCTCTTGAGCAGCCTGCAGTCGCCTGGTATGGATCATGGTTCATGCGCAGAGGAACATCAACTCCTTGACTATAGACTGACTGTATTACTTCCCGCTGTTTGGTGTTAAGTAGCAGAATCATGGGTATTGCATTGGATCAGACTTAATATGCTTACCGCAAGATCTCGCGGTTTTCATTCCATACACTCACATTCTAATCGAGTCTTTGAAAACCCAAGAATCAAGCAGTCTAGTAGAAGAGCCGTTAAATACACAGAGACTCGTAGTTACTATAGGATTCCGACGATGGTGTATAACACATTGATATATTGGGTTTTTGGACTTTATCCATCGTCCTGGTTTTTAAGATAACAAATAAAAACACGACGTTTCGGAAACTGGATCTGTTTCCGTCCTCAGGTGAAGGAAAACACCTATTCAGTTGGGTCCGTTAGAAAGAGCTAGCCTCAATCACTGGACGATTGAGTGATTGACAGTGTTGCTTAACCGGTGTTTCGCGACGTTATGAAGTTTGTTTCTGCATTTATAGCTGTAATTCATTAAATACGGTGCCATCAATGCTATCATTCTTTGCCCTGTGCTGCTCTTTATTTTGTTAAGCTGTTCCATCCTCTGTAGTCTTCATGTCTCATCTTAAGATAGGCCTACTTCTCGTTTTATGCAGTCCCAATGTAAACATTTTATTTTTTCTATAATTTATTCATCATTATTAAAGGTGTTCTAATTGGTATGCATGATTCATCATGGAAGCTACCGAAGGGATTTCGATTATACTGCGAATATACATCGAAAGTTCTCAAACGAATGTAGTTTTTTTTGTATCTAGTGTAGTTTCTGCTTTACATGAATGTGGAAACTAATTCATCGATTTTATCAAAACTGGTTGATCGTGCAAAATATTAGTTCATGCTACCAAATATAGATTTTCGTAAGATTACAACTTTTACTTGAAACTCTCTTTGATGTGATGAATGTTAATGACGTAATCATTGGCAAAACAGCCCGTTTTTAGCTGTAGTCTCCCTTAGAAGATACTGCCAGATTTATTCATTCTGGTTTTCCACTTATTTAGGTCTCGCAGTAGTCGGCGTTGCGTCCGACTCCCAGCCTGGAGGATCAGCTCGCTGTATTTCTGTCCCCCAGTGATAGGGTGGCCAAGTTATACCCCCCAGGCACCGGGTTCTCTTTTCGTCGCCTTCTGCGTCTTGCAGGGCTACAGTGGAGTTCTAATCCCCCTCCACACGGGGAGTTTAATGATATACAGGAGAAAATAATTTATGATTCTTTGTAATATGATATACGTAGATCAGTCAAAAAGTTCCCGAAATTCCCCTGCAGATGGAGAACGAGCAATAAGATAGCGCACACACTGTTGTGGTGGAAAGCTCAGCATGTCTGCTCGCAGGCGCAACAGATCTGGACAGGTTTCAGTGTGCAGTGTTCCGTTTGAATTAGACGTGAGTGTTGGTCATTCGGAGCAATGTCGCAGTCGAACAGTGTGCGAACATCAAGTTCATGTGAAAATTGGGAAAATCTGCTTCAGAGACGCTATTGGCCCTGCAGCAAGTTTACGGTGATACCGCACTAAAGAAATCCGCAGTTTACAACTGGTTTTCCCAGTTTTAGAATGGGCAGGAGACGTTAGGGGATGACCAGCGCAGCGGGAGACCTTCGACATCAAGAACTGAAGAAATGATTGGAAAGTGCGACAACTGATTCGATGTGATCGAAGAATGACAATCGCGGAGTTTGAGCAAGAAGTTGGTACTGTTACTGGCCATTTCTACATGCAAGTTTTGCAGAGGTTGCGCGATGCGGTTCGGAGGAAGCGGCGCGACAAGAGGCAGGGACAGCGGTTTCTGCATCACGATAACGCACCGATCCACACATCGCTTGTTGTGCTGCAATTCCTCGCCGAGAAAAACATTCCCGTCATCACTCAACCACCGTACTCTCCGGATCTCGCTCCGAGTGACTTTTGGCTGTTCCCTACTCTGGAAAGGGCTTCAAAGGGACACGTTTCCCAACCATGGAGGCCATCAAATCGAATGCGACTGCTGAGCTCCGGAAGATTCCAAAAGAAGCCTTCCACAACTGCTTCCAGCAATTGCAGGATCGATGCAGCAAGTGTGTGTGCGCGCAAGGGCCCTACTTTGAAGGTGATTAGGTAAGCGTTGCCGTATGTCCTACGTAAGCGTTGCCAATTCGCTTAGTGGGGATGGACTGTACCACCATTCCGAGAACTTTTTGAGTGACCCTCGTAGTTCATTGCTGTTCGTTATTACGAGTAGTCTGTGTTGCGGGTATGTATCTACGCTGCATGCTTATTTTAATCTGTAATATTGCAGCATTTGCATTCATGATAAAAGAAGCATACCTGCTGTTGCAAAGCATTATGGTGATTGCAATAGGAGGCTCTAACAGCCAGTTTAAGAGCCAAGATGATATTACAGCAAGAATGAAAATCAATTTTGGTTCAAGGAGGCATCGAGTTTGTGTATGAAAACATCTGTACTCGTGATTTTCAAAATATTCGACACTATGGATACTACAGTGCCCTGTTTTGTACTCCAGGTGACAGAAATTGATTTAAGAGGAACAGTTGGCCTGGATAGGAGCTGACGGTGTGGTGTCTAAGAATGCTGTCGTTCTTTTCGCAATCCGACCCCAAGCATTACATGTTTGTTATTCGCTCTTTCTGCAGATCAGAGCGTTCAGGTGCCTAAGCTGTTCATAGAATTCGTGCACTTTAAGGACTGAGAAATCTGTACGTATGAATGAATGTATGAGGGGTAGGCCTTCTCGGACCTTGCACCGAGACCTACAATGGTCTATTGTGCTTAATCTGTACGTAAGAAGCTAACGTTTATTGTTTGGAATATTTTCCAGTCGCCATTAAGCATATGTTCTCTATCTCCTGGAGCTTTTGGATTCTAGATTTGTGTATATAGGCCTTAACAGATGATTGGTCTAATGCATGTTATGTATACGTAGAGTTCGATTACGGACAATAGGAAGGGGCACAACACTAAAATTCTTGCTAATGTCCTCTTGGCAGTGTTGTTTATACACGTATGTCCATTCCAAAGGAGTTCCCGCTCAGAAGTGGTTCAATAATGATAATTCAGATAGACGCATATGTGAGTGTTGGGTGAAGAAAGTTGCTTTTGTCTCGTGTAGGTCAATGCAGACTTTCCATTCTGTAAGCTGCTGCTCCAGAAGTTGTGTGTTGCTGAAGTTTCTGCATGGCGAATCTGGGGTAGTGGCCGCTGCCAGGATTGCGCTGTCATCCGCGAATTAGCTGGGCTTAGTGCCTGGTATGACTGGAATGACGTTTATATCGGGTAGTTCAAATTAACGGCTAAGAAGTAGTCTGTTTCTGAACTCGATCAAAATGAAGAAAGCAGTCTTCTGGGATTTGGCACCGTGTATAAGTGGTGTTAACCGACGTTTCGGAGGAACGTATCGCCTCCATCTTCAGGGTAGAAGAAAAAGTATAAGAA
Source organism: Cryptotermes secundus (assembly GCF_002891405.2). Classification (NCBI taxonomy): domain Eukaryota; kingdom Metazoa; phylum Arthropoda; class Insecta; order Blattodea; family Kalotermitidae; genus Cryptotermes; species Cryptotermes secundus. The sequence continues at coordinate 688,840 of NW_019734322.1, forward strand.
ATCTGCAAGCGACAAGACAGTCTGCTTTTACCGTTCTCACGGTCTTGTCGCTTGCAGATTTCTTATACTTTTTCTTCTACCCTGAAGATGGAGGCGATACGTTCCTCCGAAACGTCGGTTAACACCACTTATACACGGTGCCAAATCCCAGAAGACTGCTTTCTTCATAGTCACCGCGGTGAAAGCCTCAAATCGATCAAAATGGTTGATGATGAGATCCGCTCGTACATTTCCGTGGAAGTTGTTATTATTTTTTTCAGGTTGTGTAACAGAATATTCTGGATCGATTAATTAACAGTTAACTCCTGTTCCCCACAGGTTAATGAGTCAGTGACGGCGCATTCCTAGCCCAGAATCGAGCCGTAGCCGCCGGTCGGCGAATTCGTGTGGTCAGTATCATGTAGTTAGTGCAGACGTGGCGTAGGTGTGGGGAAATTCCACTGCAGGAGTACAAAATGCGGGATTCAGAATTATCGGACGTGTGACTGTCGATCATTTTATGACACCCCAAATTAGAACCGTTGTGCAACTAGCGTCCTCAGCATGAATACAGAGTGCTGATGGCGAAACTTCTTAAGATTTGTCACGATGAAGGAAGAAATTATCAAAATCAGCTTCAAGTACTCGAGTTTGTTTTGTATTTTCTTTATTCTACGGCTGTTTTATGTTTATATTTAATTTGTTTGATTTTTTTTAATTCGCTTAGTGGGGATGGAGTCCACTGGGTCCACTCGGGACGGCGGCCACCGATTGGCCTATAGTAGCCTGCCCCGGGTGATTATGATGATGGAGAATTTGGTGGAATGAAGATTTACAGGGGAACCGAAGTACTCGGAGAAAACCCGCCCCAGCGCCACTTTGTCCACTACAAATCCCACTTGACCAGACCCCGGGATCGAACCCGGGCCGCCGCGGTGGGAAGCCAGCGACTAACCGCTTGAGCTATGGCGCGGCCATTGTTTTAGTTTACTTGTGATGTATTTTACTTTGCATTGTTGCTGAAATAAATAAGTAGATAAAAGTAATACGTTTTGATAACCGTAATTATATAAAAGAGCGTTCTTTGGTATGGAAGGGTTGTTAGAAACGCTAGAAGGGAGCACCAGATGAGAATTGTCAAAGTACTCGTGGTCCAGACCGTGTAAACAACGGAGTATTGTATTTTGATCTGGAGTTCCTGAGTCCTCGTTTCAGTCTCTCATTCAGATTTCCTGTGAAACGGCGAAACCTTTGTCGCTTTCACTTTATGAATACTTCATAGCATTTTATAGTTGCTTAAGGAATTAAAATGTTTGATTAGCGAATCTCCTGAGAGGAGATCATTGGAGAGACCTCAGTTCATATGCGAGAGTAATATTAAAATTGATCTTCGAAAGAAATAAAGCATGAATATGTATACTGGTTTCAACTGGATTTTGTTTGTTGATGGACTTTCGTGAAAGCGGTGACGGCCCAGAGGTTTTGCTGTGACGAACTGAGCAACAATCCAGTGATACTGGAATATTCTGTACCATGTTGTATGAAGACAGTGCTGCATGAGGGACTGCAGCAGTGTTTACTGCAGTGGTCCTCCTTGAACCCGCGCCGGTCAGTTCATCGACTGCCCAATTATTCACACAAGTCCAAGGATCGAACCTAAAGCACGGGTCATCAGCTCTTAACTTCCTATTTCTTCAGTATAGGAATAATTATTATACGTGTCCCACCCCAAATCAGTGTAATACATTAAGCCTTATTTATTTGGCTATTTTGCAATGCTGTGTAGACCTACGGCACTATTTGTCGCCGAATGAGATGTGGTAGAAATAGTGGAACTGATTAGTCGGCAGAGACGGCGTAGAAATACGTCTTTGTCTATTTTGCCTATAGAGAATTGTATTTTAGACATGATTTAAAAGTTTAAATTCTAAATATGTATCAGCTTCTTCAGGTATCTGTCTAGCAGATTGGCACAGCAGAAACGTTTGGGAGGTGCCTGGTTCGAATCTTGACCGTAATACTGATTATTTTGATCGTTATTTTTCCTTCACGAGGCTAAAACTTCTCTCAGCACTTTGTTCTCAAGCACTGTCGATCAGTTGTTGTCTACTGGAATGTGGGACCAACTTAACAGAGTATAATATTTATTTATTTTTTTAAATTCGCATAGTGGGGGGTGGAGTTCAACTTGGTCCACTCGGCACGGCGGCCACTGATTGGCCTATTGTACCTTCCCCGGGTGATTATGATGGTGGAATGAAGATTGGCAAGGGAAACCGAAGTGCTCGGAGAAAACCTGCCCCAGCGCCCCTTTGTCCACCACAAATTCCACTTGACCAGACCCGGGATCGAACCCGGGCCGCCGCGGTGGGAAGCCAACGACTAACCGCTTGAGCTGTGGCGCGGCCTGAGTATAACATTATAGTCTATGATTTAATATTTTTTACTTTTAGATCAAGTTTGAGAACTGAATGGTAGCAAATATTTTGGCCTTTAATCTGTTCTTTATTTCAGCATGATTATTTTTTATATTCTTTATTATCGTTCCCGAACATTTGTAATGGTTAAGGCATCGCACGTAAAACTGTACAGAATAGGAGCGTGTAAGATTATATGTGCGAAATTTCGCATTGTTTGTCCGAACTTTGACGATCTAGGAGGCATACTAATGGAGAGATAAAACCACGTTTTGCTCGAGATTCTCGGGAACAAAGATCGCATTCGCAGTCACAATTCAGCAACGCCCATCACCAGGTTTGTTCGGAATATCCACAGGGTGAATACGAATCTGTTTCAGATCAAGATAATGGTGCAAAATAAGACTTTCGGAAATGGTTGTCACCTAATATAACGGGAAATAAGGAGACCTCAAGTTAGGGCGTATCAGAATGCAGCACAAAGTGACGCAAGTAAAAAAACGAAGACGTAAAGGAACTGTTCTTCAACACCAGTTATTCTAGCATTACATGTTTATTCGGATAATACTGTTAAGTAATCACTGGCGCGTTTTTGGTGTAGCCAGCTTGGATGGAAGAAACAATTACATGCAGAATTTTCTTGAAAGTGGCAACATGGAAGACCTAGAAGAATATGGAGGAAGAGATTGTGAGGCTGAAAACCAGATCGAAATGACTGTTTTCAGGATTTAATAGACTATTAGCCATGTTTAAGCTTCTGTTTCTGTTATTGGAGTTAGTATGTTAATTGTTGAAATCTCCTCCTTTGTTACGTAGGTTCTCTTGTCACGCTGCTTTGCTTGTGGTGTAGTTTAATGAAGGAGATGACATTAGTTATGGAAAATCGCTTTGAATAGATTTATCATTAGAACCAACGTTCATTTCAGTACACATGTATATTTTCATTTCTGGTTTGGTGCTGAAAGCGTGTAGATGAAAAACAGTTAATCGATCTTTGGAAAGGAAAGAGCCTTGAGCAATAAAATGGCGCACCTTGTTGTGCCAGTCATGTGTATGTAATCTCACAGTCTGCGAAAAGAACTGAGTAAATCCTGAAAGGTTAAATTTTATGTCACAGTCAGCAAGGGGAGTTTTATACAATGAGATAATAGGAAATGGCCAGATTCATTTGTGTGGTGTGAAAAGGACATGACACGTGATTGGAACTTTGAATGGCAGAAGTTTATATAGGACAGTGGCATTATAATATATTTAAGATTTGTGCATTTCTGTTTGACTTGTAGGTCTATAAAGGGCTGGATATAGTGACGAACAAGGTGACAGCCGAAGAACGAAGCCTGGCAGCACACCATCTGCTGGACATTGTAGAGCCAATGCAACGTTTCACTGTCCTGGATTTCCGGAACAGAGCTCTGCCCATAGTATCCTTATTGTTCAGATACACAAACCACATACATATCAACTTACATGAGTAATGGTGCGTGAGCTACAGATATTATAGTATTACATCAAATGATAGGGTGAATTCAAATGGTGTGTTGGTAAGGATATGAAAGTAATCAGTTTCAGCCTATTTCAAAGTACCATTCTGTCATTTGACAATGGGGACAAGATAAGACCATGAAAATCCTCGTTTGGAATAGACATCTGGTTAACATCCAAATTAAGAAGAAAGCAGTCTTCTGGGATTTTGCACCGTGTATATGTGGTGTTAACCGACGTTTCGGAGGAACGTATCGCCTCCATCTTCAGGGTAGAAGAAAAAATATATAAGAAATCTGCAAGCAAAGAGACCGTGAGAACCGGTAAAAGCAGTCTTTTACCGGTTCTCACGGTCTCTTCGCTTGCAGATTTCTTCCTCCGAAACGTCGNAGCGTTTCCGGAATACAGTACTGCTACCCTAACCTGTTCAGTATATCTGCAGTAAAAGCAAATGAAGATGAACGAGGGATGAAAAATTGCAAAGAATGTGTTTGGAAATTCTGTTTCAGTTTTACAGTTTGGTTACTGATAAATATCAATAGCAAATTGAAACATTATGTAATGTTGCAGTGTGGATGTCAGATATACAGTGCGTACAATCAAGTGCGCGCCGCGGCTGCAATTTGCCGTGAGTCATACCACCGCAGAACGGATGCAGTCGCGGGGAGGAGCTGCAACTCCTCCCGGCGACTGCATCCGTTCTGCGGTGGTATGACTCACGGCAAATTGCAGCCGCGGCGCGCACTTGATTGTACGCACTGTATTTTAGGTCTGCTTTGTGTCATTAGCTCTGATTAGTAGAAGCAAAACAGAAGCACTGGTGGGATCAGTAAACATATCTGCATGGTTTGTGCTAGATTATCAGTGAATTCAATGCCGTTGATCCAGACCGACTACACACCTCCATTTTATGTCAAGGTCTACTATAATGCAGCTATGCATTTTATTGGCTTCGTGGGTATACAGACAGACAGTACCATGGGTGTGTGGGCATAAGGAAGGAGTCCTTCTGAAGGATAAATTTTACACATTTTTTATTACTTGAGGGGAGTTTTTTATCTTATACTCTGTTGAGCCGTTTTTATAATGCGAGAAGACGATTTTTCCCCTGAAGTGGAGGGTTACATTATCTTCTATATCTCGATAACTATTGAAGCTAGAGATTCCAATAAAAACCTAATTTGTTCCGCATGATATGGACTACAAATCATATCATTATAAGGTTTTACTCAAATCACTTCCTCTAGGTCTAATTAAGCTTGAAACTTACCTGTCGATTTTGGGAAAAACGTTATTTTTGACCTTCAAAAACCAATTGGAGGTGGAAAGTATCAGAGCTGTTGTTTCTACCCTTTGTTGTTGCCTACATGGGGAATATAATCATGTAGTTTTGAACTCCGTACCTATTTTCCAAAAAATTCCAGGAGCTTCCAAACTTTGCTCTGGGGCCAAAATCGGCCATTTTTAACATCTCATATCTCCGGTGGGGAATCTCCGAAAAATTAGAAATTCATAGCAAATAATGTTTTATTCTAGAGTAACTTGGAGATAAAATTACAACTTTGATATTATACTAATAGCGAAGTTGTTGGCACTTTGAATTTTACCCAAAAAATTAATACCTGAACAACTGGCTTACCTGGATCCAATGGTATTAGTGGTTCTTTCATTCATCAGTAATCTGTCATACGACAGGTCCACAGCCTTTTCCAAAACAGTTCATCCAGTTAATGCGATCTAGAGCTTTCTCCTTCAAATAAAAATATCATCTTCTGTCCCAGGGTCATCCAGCATCTTCTTACATCTTTTTCCTCGTTTTATCATCTGCCATCCTCGTTGCTGTTTTTTTCTCAGTAATTTTGTTTCCTTCCGTTGCCCTTCATCCATCTTATTAAGGTATGGCACATCATAACCCCATTACAAATGTAACCGGTATAGTGCGTGACTCCTTGGAGTGCCCGAGTTCGAATCTCGAAGGCAGCTGCGTCATTATACGTTTAGCGGTATGCCTCTCTACTTCTGGGGACAGGTTGGAACCTGTTCACGAGATGTGGTAGGTTTGAGTCAGGGAGGTGCAGTTGGAACAGTTAACACGTGAAGGACATATGCCTAAACCTCTTCCTCTGCGATATATTGTAATGTCGGCTGGGGGCTTCTCACCCTATCGCAGGTCGGCAAGGCCACTGTCGAGGTTAATATACCGACCCAACTTGAGTGACAGTTTCAGTGGTGTTACGAACTTAGCAGGTATAAGAACGAAGGCCGTGTGCGCCCACAAATACAAAGGGAAGCTTGCTACAAATTCGATTCAAGCCACCTTGACATTATCTATTTTAAATATTAAGTGCTTGTCGTGCAGAGCTAGATGTACAGTTTAATAGTGTTCATCGTTTTTACATTAAGTATGTGTACAATAGTGAGTGTTGCTTGTACCTTGGGAAGTGCTTTGACCAAGCCCCATTGTCATACCGTCCTGTGCCGGCCTGAACAGACGCACGCACTCGCGCGTCCACACACTCACCACCACCACCACCACCACCACCACCACCACCACCACTCGTCCGTTACAAGCTACGGAATCCTCTTAACAAAGTCCTGTCCAACCCAGAACCCAAGACCCCGTGCAAGGATACCGCTGAGTGAAGTGAGCAACTACGGTTATAAAACAATAACCAAGCAACTGAAGTGGACCCAGTACACTGGCGCCCTTCTCAACTAGTCGGTCATGTATGCGTGTAAGCAAGAACTGTGGACGTCGTAAACATAGCGAAAACTCGGCCGGTTGTACAAGGCAAAACTCCGTTGTTCCGTAATCTCATAATATGGGTGTTGGTGTTCTGAATCTACTGTGTCTGGAATTTATGTCTCAGTAGTTATATCCTGATCCTTACAAGCCATGCCATAGATAGAGCTCCACATGTACGTAACCTCGAGACGAGTTGGAGGTGAGTGGTTAGAATCGTGCTACTGCTGTTTTACTAGAAGCCCTGCTACTCATTGGAGAAGAGGCTTTTGTGCTCTGAAGTCAGTTTATATTCCATGGTACTGAATATAATACCCTGCCATTGCTCTGTCTGAAATCACTTTAATGACTTAGCTAATCTGGCTCATCTTCCATTTAGTGTTTCATATATACATAATTGTGGCAGTATTTCTCTTAACTAGGAACAGATAGAGAAGTTGATGCAGGATGGTAAGTTACCAGTGATCGTTGGTGGCACCAATTATTATATTGAGTCACTGCTGTGGAAAATCCTAGTGGAGAATCGTGACTCATTGGAACAAATTAAATCTCCCACTGAGACTGAGGAAATCCACAGTGATGGTGCTGGTAGACCTATCAAGGATTGTGTTAGTGACAGAAATGAGTCTTCTTCAGTAAAAAGGAAAATGCTCGATTGTGAAAGTGCTAATGCTGTTCTTGATGAATGTGGTCACGGTGCCAGGAAGAGAGTACTGGATAGTGATGATGGGATCTGTAGTTACAAATGCGCAAAATTGCAGGCCTGTGATGTGGGGTTAAACACCTTTAGTAATAGGTGTCAGTTGAACATTCGGAGTAAAGGTTTCCAAGCTCAAGAGAGAAAAGAGGACGGTGTCTGTGAGGGGCCATACCTCAACAGTGCCGATTGTTATAAGGATCTGGATCACAGTGATGCTGATGTTGTCCGAGCCCGGAGTAGAGTGTTGAGTGGAAGTCAAGAGGTTTGTCAAGATAAAGACATTGACTGTGATAATGATCGGGTAAAGCCAATCATTGCTGAGTTTCAGAATAAGGATTTTGGAAGCAATGCTGTGGCTCAAGCTCAGAGCGAGGTGCACAGTGGTAAAGACCAAGTTGAAGAAAGTTCACAAAGACAGAGAACTGAAGTAAATTTTGAACTAGTGTACGATCGTGACAGGAAGAGACTCAAGGAGGTGCTGAGTGGTGAGTTCATGGAAAGGAGGACGCTAAGGGTGGAGAACGATGTTGTGGATTTGATGGATGAAGCAGCGCTGGAACATGTGCCAGGTCCACATCTGTATGAAAGGCTACAAGCAGTAGACCCTGATAGGGCGCAGCAACTTCATCCCAACAATAAACGTAAGATCATAAGGTGAGTAGAATCAGTGAACTGTCTTGCCCTTCAGTTTTCCATACAGTGTCATTAAACTCATTTGGTATTAAATATCTCAGCAGCTGAGACTTAGTTGTTAAATGAGCTGCTAACCAAACCACACTAGTTAGGGCACCGTCTCTTCAGATTTTCAGTAATAGTTATTCTGCTTCTATCTCACTAACCAGCTCCATGGAGCTCAGTCCTTAAGAGGCCCATAATTTCTGGCCAATCAAATTATCAGCATTTTAGGGAACTGGAAGGTTGGCCGCGCCATAACCCAAGCGGTTAGTCGCTGGCTTTCCACCGCGGCGGCCCGGGTTCGATCTCGGGTCTGGTCNCATCCTCCCCCATCTTTATTTAAGATCAATTTTAATGTTCTCTCATCTATGTCTAGGTATCCTAATGATCGTTTACCTTCAGGTTTCCCTACAAAAACCTTGTATGAACTTCTCTGCCATATATGCAACATGCTCTGTCCATTTTATTCTCCTTAATTTGGTCATTCTAATAATATTTGATGAATACAAATTACGAAGTTCCTCGTAATGGAAATTTTCCAGCTTCGCTACTTCCTTCTTTTTAGGTCCAAATATTCTTCTCAGCATTTGGATCGCAGACACTGTTAGGCTATGTTCTTTCCTTACTGTAAGACACCAAGTTTTACACTCAGATAAAACTGCAGGAAAAATTGTAGCTTTTTGTATTTGAATCTTCAGGTTTGTAGATATCAGGTGAGAAGACAAAAAACTTTAGAACTGATTGGTAGCAAGCCTTGCCTGAATTTGAGCTTATCTTAATTGTTTAATGAATACAGTTTTGATTTGTTAAGTGTCGTTCCCAACTAATCGAAGTTTGTCACATTTTCAAAAACTGTTTTGTGTTATGTACCCGGTATTCTGGTGATGCGACATCGGCATATACATAGATTTCTATCTGTACCCTTAGAACTTTTTTTTCCCCCTTGGCACTACAGCCCCAGTGGTCCTAGGCCTACCTCCATGAACTTCTCCGTACTTCGGTTTTTCTAGATCTTACACATTCGGTAGGACTCCTTGGGCGAGTGATCAGCTCGTCGCAAGGCCTCTGCCTTTACACAAACACAAAAACGCACACAAAGATCCATGCCCTGAGTGGGATTCGAACCCACGATCTCGGCTTCCGAGCGAGCGAAGACAGTGCACGCCTTAGACCGCTCGGCTACCGTGACCGGCTTAGAACAACATTTTACCGACGTTTATTAGAGGTTCTCCGCCTTGGAATTGATACATATTATTTTCGTTCGTAGTTAGTTGATTTTTGGAGTTCACAGTCGCGATCCATACAGCATGTAACGTCTAGTTTCGTTATATTTTCCCGCCAACATTTTTACATTATATGCTTGTAAATTGTAGTTGAGTGTTTAATCGTGTTTCTCAGTTCATACAGTGTTAACCACTATCTAAACATTCGTCCAGCCAAAGACTAAGTTCGGTGGTAGGTAACAATACTCGACACTCGAGGGAGTCTAAGACAAAGGAATTAGTAGCATTTTGACGTTTGTATAAACTCCTCCGTATCTTGAGGCTACCTAGATTTGAATAGGAACTAATTGTGATTGTCTAGCCAAAAGTTATACAAACCATTTTATTGGCTTATATTCATCTTCCTGGTCCAAGTACACGAGATATGAACGAACATACAAGAACAAAAACCGACGCCTTTTCTGAACTACAAAATACTACCGGCAACTTCGGTGGCTACAAAGACGAGAAGTGTTCCAGTGTAGGCGCTGAGTCTTGGTCACAGTGAACTGCCCAATGGATTACTCTTTGTCTAAAACATCTTAGAAGGTACGTTGTAACTTGAGTAAGCGACGTTACAGATGGCGGTTTTAGTTCCCATCGTATGTTGAAAATAGAATCGAATGTTCTGCGCCGTGTAGTTCGGAGAAACCCCGTCGTTTCAGAGGAACTTACCGCCTCTCTGTTCTGGATTGAACAGGACGCTAAGCAAGCAACCAGTGGAAGCAGGAGAATCTGACGACTATCTAACGACGACGAAGCGATATGAAGGCGCACACAAAATACGTGGAAAACATAACTTAAAGGGTTCTAATAGCCCGGTCCCTTACCGGTGACACGATACGGTTAGATTTACTGTGCGCTGACAAGCGGACTTCGGCAACAGCAAAATACATACAGGCTCAATGGGTCGAGTTGTGAACTAAACGTTTGTTATGTAAACAGTAAAGATGGGGGACCATCCTACGCGATGCTATGGCTGTCACTCCTGCGTGAACTTTTATGTGAGATCCAGGTTGGATTTCTGGTCCAGATACCCGCTCACTTCAATTCATTCTCTCGTGGTTTTTCAGTCCGTCCACGTAAATGTTAGGACAATGTTTTAGAAATATGTCCCCGTCTTTTTCTTGAACATTCTTTCCGGTTCATTGTATACAAACTTACCTCTTTTTTTTTTTCATCATTTATTGATCATTAAACGATGTCTCCTGTCTCTCTGGCAACACGCCATAGAAACTGAAGGTTGACCACCGCAATAATGGTACAATATACCGCCAGTGGACGAAGTCTTGTGCCAATTAATCCACATCCCATCTTCATAACCTATTTTTTCTGAGACTCGTCATAGTACTGACCGTGTTTCTCCTCGCTCTGCCGACTGGCCGTTTTCCTAGCAGTTTTTATGTCCAAATTCTGTATGCATTCCTCGACTTCCCCATTTATCTACATGCTTATACCATTGTAGCCTAGCCTGAAAGTAGTCTACTTCATTGTTATATTGGTATTATCCTAAGTTAACCACTTAACTTCGTCCCTGTTGTATTAGGTCCTCACACTTTCCAGAAGACTTCATTTTCGCATATATGCAATTTCTATTCTATCAAAGTAACAAACCATATCTAACTCATACAAAATAGTGGGATACTGCTGTATATTCGTCATTTTCTCAAACGAAGTTTCATTGACCTTTGGGAGATGTGAATTTAAATGGCAAACAGTAGTATGGAGCCGTGGAGGGGGATCTCATACAAAGTCAAGCGGATTTATGTAACTTGTTGATAACAGCTTGATTAAAGGAAGGTCAGATTTAGACACGTGCGACTCAAGTGCCACCACCGGCATCCAGGCACAGCGATTCGTTATACAAGCAACAAACCCGCGGTACAGGTACCTGCTTCATCTTTCCAGAGTTAGGGCTCGTTAACCGACTCTTTGATACGAAGTCGTCTTGAAAAGTTATCCATTCCCTGCTTCTGTGAAATTCGAAGGTTCATCATCGTGTTCACAAAACCCGCCATTGGAATATATCCTTAAGACACTTTTATTCATTTTAATGCTCTCGTATCTATGCCAAGATCTATCAAGTAGTGTTTTCCTCAAGGGGCATTCCGTCCGAAATGTATGCCTTTTTCATTTCCCACGTGCATGTTACATGGATGAGAAAGTTGAAGTGAGCCTTCATTACCTGTCAGTGAAGTGTCTGGTTGTGGACTGGTGATCAGGAGTTCTTTTTTTCTGTTGGAGCGATGGTATTTTTCTAATGACATCATGCCTGGGGTTGTACAGCATGCCTAAGAGTAGGGACCAAGGACTTATTTTCTTGAACTAAATAAGCAGTAGCCAGACGCTGGCCACACACTACTAGACAGGGTACTGCGTGGAACTGTACCTTCACGCCCCCATACGCCTTCACGGTGTGTTACTGTACTTGGGGATATCCTTATATTTTTAACAGTTTTGAAACCGGCCACTTGGAAAGATATTAAATAAATTGGAGGATAGTATTAAAATAGATATTATAGGAAGTAGGTTTAATGGTGTTGGTTTTTGCAATGCCATTTTGGTCCCTGATCATAAACGCAGGACCTGTGGGTGTATCCTCCGTTATCGCAGAGTTTCCGGAATAGCGGTTCGCAGTTCTTCTCCTTATCATACAAGGTGCGCCGATAAGATTCAAGAACTGGGTCGGGTTAACGACTTGGCCCTGAAGACACTAGAGAATATCGGCGCACAAAGTGTTCATTATTACAGTCTTACGGGCGCCTGCTCGCCGCTTCCCCTGCTTCTGTTACTGGCTTCCGTATCAAGTGTCTGGGCACTAGCTGTCAGAGTAACAGTCTTACGCCGCGCCGTACCTGAAGCGGTTAGTCGCTTGCTTCCCGATCCCGGGTCTGGTCAAGTGGCGCTGGGGCGGGTTTTCTCCGAGAATTTCGGTTTCTCCTGCCGATCTTCATTCCACCAAATTCTCCATCATCATAATCACCCGGGGTAGGCTACAATAGGCCAATCATTGGCAGCCGTGCCGAGTGGACCCAGTTGGGACTCCACCCCCTACTAAGCGAATTAAAAAAAAGAAACTGTCTTACTGACTAGCTAAAGCAATAACTAGCCGACTTAATAACGTACTAGCTACTTATAACTGGCTAACTAGCGTACTAACTTACTATTTTTTTATTGCTAGTGGGGTTGGACAAAGTCCCTTCCTTGTACTACGGCCACTTCTGGCCTATTGTATCAGCCCCAGATGATAGGTGAGGGTGATTGTGGAGCAATTTGTGGAATGAAGATTGGCAGGGGAAACCGAAGTACTCGGAGAAAAGCTGCCCTAGCGCCACTATATCCACCACAAATCCCACTTGACCAGACCCGGGATCGAACACGGGCCGCCGCGGTGGGAAGCCAGCGGCTAACCGCTTGAGCTATGGCGCGGCTAATAGGTAGCGTTTGAGAACAGGAGGCTGAGGAGACTGCACGGACCTAGGAGAAAATAAAAGTGGGATGGAGAAAATTGTATAAATGGAAGATTCGTAATAGGTATCTTTCATAAAATATCATTAGGGTGATAATATTAAGGAGGTTGAGGTGGACAGGACATGTGACACTCGTAGGAGAAATGAAAAGTAAATACATACCGTAGTTATGGTGAGGCAAACCTGAGGGGATGAAACCGAGCCATAGATGAGAGGATGATATTAAAGTGGATTAGTATCAGGATATGTTCCAGTGGCGGGTTTTGGCACACGGTAACGAGCCTTTAGGTTCCATAAATCCAGGAGATATCTTGAGTAGCTGAGTGGTTATTAGCTTCTGACGAGGGACTCTGCTGCATGGAACTGTACAGTAGCTACACAGTAGGCACCTAGTTATTGTCTTCGGTCTCCCAAGGCTCTTATTGGGAACATTATCGGTTATGCCGAAGGACACAAACGGCATTCTTTTCTCATACGAGAAACGTGGTGCACGTATTGTGACACTCGTGTAGTTGAAATGTCACGGGGGCGAGGCCCACCTCAAGGTCTCCAGTACGTCAATGAATCGCGCGACCGTAAGGAAATGAATTGTCTATAAGGATCCGGCGTTGCCATAATTCCAAGTTTTCCCTCACGCAATCCCTGTTCGACCTGTAAAAAGTCCACGATGGTTAAAAACCACCGTCGACTGATACGGTTCGCGTAACTATGATCGATTCGAAAGGGAACAGGGTATTGTGCCCTCACCAGGACTCGAAGCAGGTTCTGCGAAATTCAGATCTAATCTTCATTTTATTTTCCACGTGGGTATGATTATAAACGTGGCACAAATATCGGGCATACCCGGGCTTGTAAACTGTACGTCTATGTGTCCTCATGTTGAAGCTTAGCGACTGGAAGTCGAAAGAAAAGTAAGTTGTGGCGCTTGTATTGCATTCTGGTTCCTGGTTTTTTTTTGCACTTTACGCAAAAATTAAACGCATATCATGGTTATCCGTGTTTATGTTGCATCCCCCAAACCAGGTTTCTGTTGAAATTTGTAGCGTGGGCAGATGCGGGGGCGGGGGGCACGCGGTAGGGTATTTGGTTGAGGCACTATGCTACAAGTCGGAAGGACGCGGGTTCAAGTCCCGATGAGGTCATTGGATTCTTTTTCAGTTGACCTAATCCTTCCAGCCCTACTATGGTCCTGGGGTCGACCCACCTTCTAACAGAAATGAGTACCAGGAATATTCTTGGGGGTAAAGGGCAGCCGGTGCGTAGGGCTGAGAACCTTGCCGCCATCTATGAGCCGACTGTCTAGAAAATGTGGAAACCTCAACATCACACAACCCTGTGGGCCTCCACGGCCTGTTACGGGAATACCTTTATTTTTTACTTTACTGGGCAGAGGCGGGGAGTGGCTGAACTAAAAACCTGTTCATCTTATTTAGTTTTATTCTCTTGCGGTCCAGTAGCCTACAGCAGCGTTTTCAATAGTGGATGCTGCCACCCCTCCCCAGAAGGCCACGAATCTTTTGCAGGGGGTTGCCTAAAAATGGGCCGACAGTAAAGACGCGGAATTAATTTTAATTTTTAAAGTCACATATAGAGCTCGGATAGCTCAGTCGGTATAGCGACTGGCTACGGGCTCGGCGAAAAATGGTTCAGAGTTCGAGTCCCGGTGGTGGCAAAAATTTTCACTTCTCCATGTCGTCAGACCGGCTCTGGGGCCCATGCAGCCTCCTACAATGGATATCGGGAGCTGTTTCCCCGGGGGGAAAAGTGGCCAGGGCGTGAAGCTAACCACGCACCTCCAGCTAATGCCGAGGTCAGCGTTTTCTGGGTCTGTATATCCACTCCCCCATGTCTTCATGGCGTAGTGCTTAATTGCTTAGGCACAGGGACAACCTTACCTTTGCCTTACTATATTATTGAAACACAATTTAATAGCCGAAATACTTTCTAGATATCATTGAGGTTCATCAGTAACTAGGTCTAGTTTTTAAAAATGTCTCAATCGCATTTTAAGTCATTTTAAAGGCCCTTTACAAGGTAATGAAGACCGCCTTATCGTGACGGCACGGCACAAACTGCGAAGAACACCGTTAGGGACTTGGTGTAATGCTGTGTTTCCCAACCTTTTTGATGCCGCGGACCCCCTGTACCGAATGTTAATTCACCGCGGCCCCCATAAAACCTAAAATGGAAATTTTTAAATTTTACGAGGACATATAAAAATGAAGCAGTAACTTAAAATTTTACAACAGTAAATGTGTCATTTATGACAATAAAATACTGTTATAAATGGAGATATTCGGAAGATTACGAACATATCAATTAGGCGTAATATTATGAATTTAACACTCACCTAATGTGATGGCTGGTGCTGTTTTTCAGACGTCAACTTTCGAATGTCAGGATCAAAACTGGATAATTTCAGAAATAATTTCCACGTTAAGTCTGTTCCTATATCTGTTTTTCATATGTACAAGATGAGGAAATGTTGTCTCGCTCAGATATGTAGTGGGAAATGGCAACAGATGTCTTACAGCCCTTTTGGAAATTTCAGGGTAAACAGACCTAGCTTGGAACCAAAACTCCAGTAACGGTAACGAAGGAAACAGCAATTTGAACGTCGAATCACAGGACAGCTCGATAAGTTGCTCTTCCTCGGCAGAAGGAAGTTCAAATTCAGAGTCTACAAAGGGATTCTTCATCCAGTCGTTATTTTCAAGATCAAACGGAAAATACAGACGTAGTTGAGACGCCAATGACCTCATATGTTCAATCATACTTTCAGCAACATCACTAGAAAGGGGTTGTTCACTGGAATCAATGAAATCACTCAGCATGTGAAAGGAATCGTATTTTCCTTTCTCGATACGGCTGCACCACAAATTTAACTTCTTGATTGTTGCCTCTATCTTGTCTTGCACAGAAAACACGGTGACAGATGTACCTTGAAGGCTCGAGTTAAGAGTATTCAAGATGTTAAAAATGTCCGCCAAGTAAGCAAGAGAGGAGAGCCATGCGAAATCATTTAAATAGTGTGTTAACTGAAATTTAGAGTTTATGAGGAACAACCTTACTTCGTCTCGAAGCTCAAGCAACCGCGTCAAAACCTTACCCCGGGACAGCCATCGGATTTCTGAGTGCAATAATAAGTGTTCGTGATCACTTCCCATTTCATTACAAAGCGCAGAAAATAATCGGCTGTTAAGAGGACGGGCTTTAATAAAATTGACAATTTTTACTGCCTCGTCTAGAACGATTTTCATTTTGGAGGGCATACGGCGTGCAGCTAATACTTCGCGGTGTATGCAACAATGTGTCCATTTAACAAGAGGTGCGACTTTCTGGATACGTGCGACCAAACCATTATGTATTCCCGACATTGCCTGAGCACCATCTGTGCTGATACCTACACATTTTCCCCATTGAAGTGTATTTGTAGTTATGAAGTCATTGACAACTTTGAAAAGGGCTTCAGCAGTTGTATTAAGCGGTAACGATTCACAGAACAAATAATCTTCACAAACTTTATTTTCGTGTTCATATCGCACCAAAGCTACCAAATTAGCATTATTTGAAATATCGTGGCTTTCATCCAACTGCAACGCAAAATATTCACTATGACGTAACCGTTCTAGCAAAATATCTTTCCCATTTT
>NW_019734322.1:705282-751624 GCF_002891405.2 Cryptotermes secundus
TGTTTTTCACTAAACAAGTTCTTTGTTATCGTTTTTGTAGCAGGCAAAATTAAATCTTCCCCGATTGTATGGCGTTGTCCATTTCTAGCGATCAGAAGGGCGACTTCGTAAGAGGCAAGAACAGCCTTTTCATTTTTCGTTCCCCATACAATGGCCTTAACTAAATTCTGTGAACCACAAAGTTGCAGTTTCTTATTTTGAAAATATTCTATTGGCTTATTAACTGATTCGCCATGTTTCGTTTCAAGGTGGCGTCTCAACTTCGACGGCTTCATAGATTCATTCGATAACACTTCGCAACAAAGAACACACTGTGGTGTGTCTTCGACGTCTTTATTCAGAACGGAAAATCCCATTTGCAAATAAGATGGACAATATTTGCGCGATTTTTTGAGGGAAGGAACTTTATCTGCCCTGGTACTATTTCCGACAACACTAGATCCACTCGGATTTTCGTCTGTCTTACGTTTCAGTGATCCACACTTTAACCACCGATCCATATCTAAATAAGATCGTGAACAAACTGAAAATCAGAAGTTTCGTTGTGAACTCAATTATTTGAACAAAAGCAGAAAAACTGAATATTACACCGAGAAAAACACTTGTATAATATTATAAGAATTCACTGCACAAAAACTAAAGAAACACGGGTTGTTCGCTCTGCCACTGAAATGAATAAGAAACGTGGTCAATGGTCCCAGGTTTATTCCCAACCAAAGAGGGATATATTTGGTGGGGGAGGAGGGGAGAATGGTCGGACAGCAGGTACTAGGACAGCAGTCCACCCTGAATCACGGGTCTGAGATGCAATGGGCCGACCAAAAGAAAATGTCCTTGGAAAAAGCTACACAAATCGTTGGTTATTCACCTCTGCTTTACAAAGGGAAGAAGTAACGGTACCAACAGTCCTGTTAAATTTTACTTCAACCATGGGCCTCAAGAGCCAGAGATATACATTGCAAATATCCCAGGTGTGAGGAACATGATTAGATAAAGTTTAATGAAAATAAACTATCCCGCGGACCACAGGTTGGTAAACACTGGTGTAATGCATTGTGGAGTGCACCTTTTCCAGTCGTGGTATAGGATGGACTGCTTTAAACTCCTCTGTTCATATCAGGGGAGCCTCAGACTGAATCCTTTGGGAACCACTGGTCTGTAACACATGGTACTTCGTAGAAAGACCCTGTTAGTCCATATCCCTCCCTCCACACCACGTACCGTACGAAGCAAAAGATGAACTGAAGCAGTGTAGGGTATTATTTTGCAGATGCATTCTTTGTGTACCACATTGCCGCTGAACATTTACTGTGAATGCAGTGTAACCGTACGTTATTTAATTGTGGCTATGGCCTATTTTCAAGGAGGATGAGGTGGGAAGGTCATGTAGCACGAATGAGGGCGACTAGGAATGCGTATAGGATATTGGTGGGAAAGCCAGAAGGAAAGAGACCACTGGGAAGACCAAGGCGTAGGGCGGTGAACAATATTAAAATGGATCTTAGAGAGATAGGATGGGATGGTATGGATTGGATAGATCTGATTCTGGATAGGGACCAGTGGAGGGCTCTTGTGAACACGGTAATGAACCTTCGGGCTCCATAAAATGCTGGGAAATTCCTGAGTAGGTGCAGAATTGGCGGCTCCTCCAGAAGGGCTCAGCTCCATGAGTAAGTAAGTAAGTATGACGTATTTATGCATTGTTTTCACGCCTTGAGAGCCGCTACTCCGGTGAGATACCATTCAGGGACTGTGCTTGTGAGATCTGAGTCTACTTGTAATTCAACAACGTCGCCAGTTTGCTCCTAGTGTTATAAATCCTTGGGTTGACATTGTGCGAGATCGGCCAGTAGGAGTCTTGAGTTGAGGGCTCGTGTGCCTTCGAGACCTGGAAAGGTGTAAGATAGACAGCTATCTCTTGTTTTTATTTTATGGCCACTGGGAGACTTGTAAGAAAGAGGCAGTCGGTTATAGGGGGGTGGAAGGGGACAGTAGTTGAAATGTAGAAGCAGAACAGAGAAGTGGGTCAGTAAGGGCATGCTAGTGATGTATGGTCAGCTAGCTGGGAGCGAATTGGTATGAAAAAGTTACAGGAGAGGCTAGCTTCAAGGTGGACTATATAAAGAGTAACAATCACTGTACGAAATTTTAAATGATGACTATATAATACACGGTGCTGGGTCTGGAGACCTCGTAATTCATTAACCCCTAAGTGTGTTTCCCTTCCGTTATCCGAAGCCCCTGTATCCCTGGGACAAAAACTCATCTCGAGCGATAGTCGTGGCGACTGTAGGTTGGCGATCGTCTACAGCAGATGTATTTTTTACAAAACCATTGCAACATGCAGACACCGCACTGACATAGNCTGACATAGCGTGCTCTTCCCCCCCCCCCTCCCACCCATATGTATACATAAGAAATTTTAATACTTGTAGATTTTAACGAGGTGTATGTTTTATGTCATGCTCCGATTCTTATGCGGGAAGTCGAGTTCAGATGAAGGTGGAGTTGGGCTTCACGTAAATTAGGCGTAATAATGGACCGACACAGTTCATAGTTAAATTAACAGGACAGCTTTCAGTGGAGCCTCTTTATACACAATCGTACGAATTCTTTGAATACTTTCGACAGTAAAACATGCGATCGGACACACGAACCGACCTCCTCAGAAAACGTTCGTAATGTTCAGACTTGTTCAAAAGGCGTTGAGGGGGACGAGAAGATGGAGTACATACTCAGAAATACTCGTATGTACTGCTAAGCCTGCCTGCCTGCCTGCAGAAAAGGGAACGAACGAATGAACTAACTACTTGTTGCCGAGCCCTTCCCGGGGAGCCAGCAGTCACTGAGCTACTCAGTTTGGCAACATTTTAAGGAACGAAAAAGTTTATTACAGCGTTAACAAGAGCACGCCATTGGTTGCTATCCTGGGCCAGATAGGTCCAGTTCATAGACATTTCTCTAAGATCCATTTTAACAGTTTCCTCCCATCCATGTCTAAGTCTTCTTACTTAGTGATCTGTTTCCTTCTGGCTTTCCCACGAAGCCCGTCTCTGCAGTCCGCTTCTGCCACGCGTGCTACATGCCCTACCCAATCTAATAAAAAGGGAAGGGTGCTAAAATTTGCAGCGAGGAAATCACCCGAAACGTACTACACGTATATGCAGATAGAAAGGGAGACTTTTGAAAGTCTCAAGTGTGGTTATGCGTCGGTCGCTTTTCTCTTCCGGAAATCCTGGCACCGGCGGACGACGCTGTATGGGTTCCTGCAGCGGCCTGAACAATGTGGCCATGACTTATCGGGCCATGAATCTTGTCTGACGGCATTTCTTTTTCTTCTTTTTCCAATTTATAAAATCCATCATTACGTCCGGAAGTCCGATAGCAGAAGTGTGAGCTATCGCGTGCTGGAGTAGTACACATGGGCGGGTCACAGACAAGTGAAAGTGCACCTCGGGCTGTGTGTCACTCGGGCGTGCAAACGGGATGTCTGAGCACGCAATACGATGTGTCATTTGTTACGCGGACAGACAATGAACAGGAAACAAGTCAAAAGTTATGACTGTAGTCTCTTAAATGGGTATCAGGCCTAATAATATGAGGTCGTCGGGTCAGTGGTGAGACTCGGAGCAGGCCGTAGAGGCCTAAACCTTGACTGCACAGAAGAATAACAAGAACAAAAAGACGACCAGTACATTCTGAGAACATAACAGTACTCACTGTAGTTTTAAATGCTTCCACTTTGTTCAGAGCCTAGCGGAAATAATAAATCTGTAATTACAGAGGAGCTGGGATAGCTTAGTGGGTATGGCGACTGGGCTACGGGCTGGACGACCGAAGAATCGGGGTTCAGTTACCGGCAGACGAAAGAGATTTTTTATCTCCTTCATAGCGTCCAGACCTGCTGTTGGGCCCATCCAGCTGCATATCAAGTGGGTACTGCCGGGACTTGAAGCTGACCACCCACCTCAGTCCAGTGACGATATCAGAAATGGCTTCAGTTCTGCGCCTGCTGCATATGTTATAAGGCGTGGTGCATAATTAGGTACATGGAAGACAACCGGTGTACATGTTTTCGTGAATTCTTACCTGTTCTAGCTAGCCGTAAGGCCAGTGCTTCGCACCGTCGCCATTTTTGGCAATATTCAACATTAAAATGGAATTCTTGGAAGTTTGTACTTAGTTAGTTATTGGAGAGGGTGGGTTTCCCCATGCACTTAGACCAGTATTGGTCCATTGTGCTTCCCTCTATGATATTCTACCAGTCTCTATATCCTACCGATATTGGTGCGTACCATCAGTCCCGACCGAGCCAGCGAGTTCGGCCTCCACTAGCTTGGCGGTATCTATAATGCTTCCCCCATCTATCAGAGGTGTTAGAGACTACTTGTTGGGCGGGAAACGTCCTTGAATTTGGCTCAGTGACCTCATTTGGAGATATGAGGTTCTTTTACGTGCCGTAAAGCTACGACACGGGACACACGGCTTAAAGTCCCTCCCGGAGGACTTGTTACCTGAATTTTTCCGCCCTTAAAAATTCGATTTCCGCCGGGTTTGAACCAGCGTACCACGAGTCATGAGGTGGGAACGTTACCTCTAGACTACGGAGGCCGCTAAGTTTGTACTTATGTTTGTAATCTGATACCGGACAGAAGTTTACCTCAGCCATTCGTTAGTTACAGTTATTGAACAGAAAGGACTTGTTATTTGCACGCCGTCGACTTAATTTTACAAAACG
Organism: Cryptotermes secundus; assembly: GCF_002891405.2. NCBI lineage: Eukaryota > Metazoa > Arthropoda > Insecta > Blattodea > Kalotermitidae > Cryptotermes > Cryptotermes secundus. The sequence continues at coordinate 710,021 of NW_019734322.1, forward strand.
TCACGTAATTAAAGTTTCCTATATTCTGACACGATATTTCAGAATTCTCCATGAAATGATTTAAATACTTTAACATCTCTGAAGTTCGCATTGTCTCCGTGTTAGTTCAGTGGTAGGGAGTTAACAAGTTCGACCGTGAAATGATCTCGACGACGTCCGTAAAAATTATTTCTTAAGATATTAAGGAGACACAGACGACATGATATAACATAAACCGTTCCTATTGAAAGTGCCAAAACGGACTTCCTCGGTATTTTCCCATTATATGGCAGGAGGAACTGGGAAAACAACGAAAACGATAGAAATGGTGTACGAATTTTGGTTTGATTTCACTGTGGAAGGATTACGCTTATTGACAAAATGGCTTGTGAGACGTAAGATGAGAAAGGTTATTTTACGATTCTGTAGCGTAGTGGTTGAAGTGCTACGCTACAAGCCTAAAGGCCGCGGGTTCAAGTCCCAATAAGGTCGTTGGATTCTTTTCAGTTGACCTAATCCTTCCAGCCGCACTAGGCCCTGGGGTTTACTCAGCCTATAACAGAAATGAGTACCAGCAGTTAATTAAATAATTTTCCTGGGGAGCAAAGCGCGGCCGGCGCGTAAGGCTGACAACCTTACCGCCATCTTTGAGCCGATTGTCTAGTCTAGAAAATGTGGGAGCCTCAACGTCTCACAACCCTATGGGCCTTCACGGCCTGGTACAGGGATAGCTTTACTTTTTTACTTTTATATCAGTTGCTGAGCCAATGAGGTACCGATTAGGATGTGAAGGAATGGCTGAAACACGATCAGTCAAGATTGTTGGAGTAAATTGTTCTGTGACATTCTAAAGGAACTGTAGTTCCAGTATGTAATTTTATGCACGAAAGAAAACCATAGAAACCTTGGCAGGATGGTCGGTCACTGGCAAGGACTTGGTTCTCTTCGTATGTTTCTAAATGTCAATGAGCCGCAAATGGTGTTCAGAGTTGATTCATAGGTGTTAACATTCTATTTCAATTTTGGTGTTTATACACCGATGATTGAGGTGGGAAGATGGTGAATGGTGGATGTATAAGGTATGAATTTGAAAGTAGGCTGTCGTTTGAAGGTCCTAGTCCACTTTCTCTCTGGGGAGACTGAGGAGAACTACCTTAATTCCTATGGGTTCTGAGTTGGGTAGTGTAACGATAAGTTGCTTGGTGCTGTTTAGTGTGGAATGAGATGAAAAGAATGGTTATTTGCTGTGAACTGGGAACGACAGGAGAGGAAGCGGTTGGAAATGTTTGAAGAGACTACAGCAGTCCAGTTTTTAGCACCTCTGGGTTCACTGTAACTTAGTCACTCTTTTGGCGTCAGTGGTTCAGGATTTCATGGTCACAGCCTTGTTGCAGTTTGCTTTGCTTGTTGACAATTTGCTAACAGACAACTTGCCCTGGAGGCGGGGGACCCACTTGTTCTTTAGTTCCCAAGGTTTTTTCTTTCTTTCGGTCGTTGTTGCTGTTCTGTCCTTTTGTTTGGTTCATTCTTTCTGTCTTCGTTAGTTTGTTTCCTTTAAAACAAAGCAAATAGTCTTTTCTTTTCGTAAAGGGTTAAAGTAGGAGCGAGGATAGCTAAGTCGGTATAGCGACTGACTACGGGCTGGACGACCAAAGAGTCGGAGTTCGAGTCCCGGTAGGATCAAGAATTTTCTTTTCTCCACGTCGTCCAGACCGGCTGTGGCGCCCACTCAGGCTGCCTTCCCAATGGGTACCGGGGGCCCTTTCCCCGGGAGTAAAGCTAACCACTCACCTCCAGCTAGTGCCGAGGTCAAGAAAACGTGGATCTGCACATCCACTTCCACATACGTCTTCATGGCGTAGTGCTTAATTGGCTAAGCACAGGGACAACTTTACCTTTAAAGGGTTGAAGTAATTCTCACAACACTTGCTGGACAGTAGCAGATGTGTAACAGTTATGAGCTGGAGTGCCGCGGTATTAGCATACAGGCAGTACAGTGTAGTACAGCGCAGAAAGTGAAAGTGGCCAAAGAATGTGCAAGTTATCGATATCGTGAAAAAGCAAATGATTAAATCAGGAAGCAGGAACCAGCACGAAGTTTTTTTTTTTTTCAGTGGGTACACCCACAGACGAACAATTGGTGCATACCGGCGAATCGTCAAAAGTCCCACATCTGCCGGTGCATTGTTTTTTTTTCTTACCCGATCTTGAGACAAACGCCGAGCTTGCGAGAGCTGCAACCATGATTGAAGTAGGGGGGGGGGGTAACACTGGTCTCAAAAGTATCAACGGCTGAACTTCGCAGTGAGCGGTATCACAGAGATAAAACATGGTTCGTGAAAGTGTTTATCCTTGTCGTTGTTCGAATATCGGCTCAGAGACATGTGTCACTCCAGTTAATTGTTGAGTTAGAAATAGGCCAAGAACATGTTTTGATTTTATCAGTTGCTGTCTGGCTGAATGGAAAATTCGCTCTCTCTTCAAGCCGCTGTCTTTCTAAATACCACCCTATAAATATTGTCTCCAATTAATAGATGATACAAAGGCTTTTGCATGTGCCATATGCATTTATGCCTTCAGGTGTAGTGAATTCTCTGTGCAGACAAGCATCATCCTAATTCTCATTCAACACTATGCCACGTAGGGCTAAAAGATAGAACCTAGGTCACAGCATCTTTGTTATCCCGCCAGTCATTCCGAATTATGAACTGGAGAGTTTGGATTTGGTTAGTTCTTGCGTCCGCATGTTTATTTGTTGAAAGTGCTCTGCGGTCATCAGTGGAATTTGGTCTGGGTAGCCTACAACGAAAATTGCCTGGAAAATTTGATTCTGATCAATTATATCTTGATTAATAGCCCACAGTGACGAGGCTACGGGATGAACTACATGGAAATCGGGATTTGATTCGCAGCAGAGGCATTAAACTGTTCTATTCTTCACGGCGTCCAGACTGGCTGTGTGTTCACTGAGCCTCGGGGACCCTTTCTCCGGGGTGAACCGACCGGGGCATGAAACTGACTCACTTTCGGTCTTTGTCAAGGTTAAAAATGCGTGTTCCAATAGTTCCACGACATACATCTTTATGGTGTAGAATCTAATTAAGCGTATGGATAACCTAACCTTACTATTACCATTACAACATTGCGTGACCCTACGAATCGAACATATCCGTGCCAGATGTAAAATGTAGATCTGTTTAAGATCTGACCTCTTTGAAAGGTCAGTTCGTGTAGATGACCATCTAAAATTATTCTGCTGACCTCCTGTAGTACTAAATCTAACTTATATTTTGAGATTTCTTCCCCCACTGCCCTATGGAAACTTCTAATATTCCATGTAACAAATTCTTAACCATTTTCTTTCACTTAGGTCGTTTATCTAAGGAATACGTTCAGGTCCGAGACTTCTTGCGATCTTTCGTAACAAGCTTATTTTTACGGTGAGGAGTTGTTAGCCCCACTCCCAACTCCCAAGCTGGAGGACCACCCCTTGTCGGCTGTCCGTGAGTGCTTATTCAATATATTCGCAGCTACGCTCCATACCTGGAGGGCGTCTCATCCATCCGCAACCTGAGGACGCGCCATGCCGTTGTGACATGGGACCCACCTAACATGATACTTTTATTTATAACATGTATTATTTATAATAGGAGCCGGTATAGCGGCTTTATACGGGCTGGACGACCGAGGGATGGGAGTTCGAGTCCCGGTAGGGTCAAGAATTTTGTGTTCTCCACGTCGTCCAGACCGGCTATGGGGTTCACCCAGCCTCCTATTCAATGGCTGTCGGGGGCTCTTTCACCGGGGGTGAAGAGGCACGGGCGTGAAGCTGACCAGTCACTTCCAGCTAGTGCCGAGGTCAGTAAAATGAGGCTCTGTACATCCACTCCCCCATGTCCCTTCATGGCGTAGTGCCTAATTAGGTACGGACTGGGAGAAGTTTACCTTAAATTAATTGATTTTTAATATTTATGCCTGTTCTATTTCTAAATTTTTTAAAGATGTGGAAAAATATTCATAAAAACTACTTTGGAAGCCATTGTACTTAATAATTATAAAACTACTGTAATCAGTTCACAGCATTTTTCTATTGTAGAGGGAGGGTATTCAGATTCTATTGAAAGCTAATAATTTATTTGTAATGAAAGTTGAAGTTGTTATGAAATGTAATGCCTAGTTCTAGAAAAATTGTAGCTGGACTTCGTGACTTGCCTCCAAAGTATGAAACTGCCACTATAATTGAACTTGCGCAGAAAAATGCCTTCTTCTAAACACTCNGAAATTTTTGTGGGCCTCTTTAACAGTTTCCATTGCTCCTCACTTGTGCCTCCTCCGAAATACGGCATGGCCCTCGTTGAGAAGTACTGAGCTAGATCACGACGGAAAAGAGACGTGGCAGAATCTTCTAAGGAAAGTTATGGCTTAAAATGTCTGTTTTTCTAGTTATGACGATGTGATGGTGACACTGATAAAACACATCACGGGCAACAATTTCAATCATGATCTACAGTATTCGAAACGTTTTCTTGTATTGTGAATACTTAAAGAAACACAAGAAATATACCACTGGCTTTAAGTACTGTGATTTGTAATGCGGTTCGCTTTTAGATTCATGTCTGCAATAAAATTGGGGTACACGGTAGCGTTGTTGGTTGAGGCACTATGCTACAAGCCGGAAGGTCGCGGGTTCTATTCCCGATGAGGTCATTGGATGTTTTTCAATTGACCTAATCCTTCCAGTCAAACTATGGCCCTGGGGTCGATTCAGCGTCTAGTAGAAATGAGTACCAGGAGTATTCTTGGAATATTCTTGGGGGTAAAGGGCGGCCGGCGCGTAAGGCTGACAACCTTGCCGCCATCTATGAGCCGATTGTCTAGAAAATGTGGGAACCTCAACATCTCACAATCCTATGGGCCTCCACGGCCTGTTACAGGGATACCTTTACTTTTTACTGCAATAAAATACTGAACGTCAGTACCATTAAAAGTAGGCACAATAGCCTAAGACTCATTTAGAGAATATGTATGCTCCTTCTGGGTACACCGTTTCATTCGTTTCTGGAAGAAGTATCTGAAGCACAGGGCATTGAGGCGCCGCCGTCTTTATATTGAGGTGGATGGGACCAGACACTGGACCTCCCGGCCATCACACCACGTGTATGGCCACGGTCCAACTAGTTCCAAGGTTGATAGCAGTTTGGCAGCGTCGCGGCTGTTTTTCTAATGAGAAATCTCCCGCGACATTGGCGACAGTGCGTGGTATGATCGTGGTCTATTTTAAGTAAATTGTAGGAAAGAAGAGATGCTTATAAAACCTTGGTTGGGAAGGTAAAAGTGTGCGTAAATAGTAACATTTGCTTTGGAGGATTAAGGTGAACTAGTTCGGGATAATCGCGAGAGACCTGAATAAAGGAGACCGGTCTTCAGACAGAGATTGGATCCGGAGACCTCTCGAATACGAACGAGTGTTCTTCAGTGCACCGCGAAGTTGGGCATGTAAGCTGCACAGGAATTACCCATCAGAGGACGCCTGTGTTACCATAGAAATTGAGATAGCATGCGGCTCATCCGGTTCCAAAACTTCATGATTCCGAATTTCCGGGTAGTTATGAAAGGGCCATGCGATAGTGGCGAAGTCTGCAGCGCCAAGGAAGGAAGCTGGCAGACAGGCAAACCGCAAGATTTCCCCGAGAGATTCGAGGTTCTTACAGCGATAACTATGAAAAAGCTGTTTTATACGAGTAGAATGTTTCCCCTTGTTTCGGTGGAACATGCTTCCTCCGTCTTCAGGGTCGAAGAATAAACCGAGCAGGCTACCCCCATCTTCAAGGTGGAAGAGTAAGAAGGAAGTAGGTTGGAACGTTAAAAGGGAAGGCGAAGGACGGAAAGAAGAAGGGGAAACTGTAGAGAAATGATGAAGTGAATATAAAGGAGATGTGAGGAGAGGATGGTAAGCAGAGAAAGCGGGGACAGAGGAAAATGGTGGAGGAAGTGGTGGAGGAGAGAAAGTTAAAGATCAAACAGCGTTATTGTTTCCCTGTCATCCGATATCTGCATTATTCGGAAAACCTTTGGCAGAATTCGCCGCCTACAATGGGTGGGATATAAGGCGCTTCAGCATGTATGGGCAGGCTGTACTTGGATATGAAAGGGTTACTTCAAGGTACTTCTAAGCACTTACATGGCACAACATCGAAACAGAATCTTGAGAAAGTCGGCTGTGGAGGTGACAAACACACGTGAACCTCCCGACTCCCAAACACTGCACCGCAGTTTTCGGTTGTGATCTGAAAGGCAGGAAACACGTCGGGGGCGGGAATATCGAATTCTGTGTTACTGAAAGAACCAATCACGAGGGAAAAGAGAACGCCCGACGACCTCTTGTGCGAGGTCTACAGGTGACATTTCTGGCAAGGCTACAGAGGATAATGTGACCGATATGAGGAACCGACTATGTGCCTTTTGTTATGTACCGACTTTCTTACATGGAGGGGGGGCGGATTTCATAGTTCACGAAACGCGCTAACAGATTTATAGACATTCAGAGACCGACCTGCTTTCTTAAAGAAAGAATAGCAGACAGATAACTAGGACCCCTGATCTCTGTTACAAGGATGAGACGGGAACAGTCGCTGTGTACACTCATAGTGTGAGAAGTTACCGAAATACCGAGTTTCTGAGCGTTGAAATTGCAACTAATTTAATTACGACTGTGCTGTAAATGGTGCACTCTATGAACCGAATAATTGGCTCGAGAGGCACGCTTCTGTTTCGTACTAGGCAGAGTATCCTGTTCGAATCTCGGCCTTTTATCCAACTTTCCTTACAGAAGTCATTTTTATTGCCCTTCTAGGAATATCCTGAGATATTGCCTAATTCTACAGTCGTTTCGTACCAAGTTACAGTAATGTAATTTGTCATTCGACACGATAGGCTTGTGGTCAGTGGGGTTAAAACGTTGATATGGATTCCGGAAAGTTCAACAGTCTAGAGGACAAGGCTCGAATCGATCTATGGGTCAAAGAGAAAAGAGCTGTACCGAATGTAGAGGCCTTGAGATGGTCAGATACCAAATAACCCATCGCTTGTCTAGATAAAGCAGAAGAGGTGGAAACTGGAATCGGGCTGCAGCCCCAGTGTCAGTGGTACTGTTCTTGTTTGCAAATTGTTGGTCGAAGTTAATACTGTCCGACCGCGACGTTTGTGTGGCGTATAGAGGCGACGTTACTCTGGCGGTTTAAACCCTTATTATCCAGCGTACAACACGTGCCTTATGTGTCTGCATCGACTTTTGTGTTTGCTGGAATCGAAAGATCTACCAGATTCGATTGTGCCACATGTTTGTAAATTATGACTAGTTAGAAAGAGGATTGGCAGTTGCTGTTGGGTTTGGTTCAGATACAGGCGGTACAGAAATTTTTATGTTCACCGCGGCCAGCCCTGCTCTGGAGTTAAAGCGAACTGGGCGTGGAGCTGACCAAGCACTCATTTCTGTTTACAGCCAAGGTAGAGACTGCATGATGCTTTACCCGTATTTATCCCTTGTATGCCCCTGTGGCATGATGCTTGTTAGGCACAGAGGCCAGTTGATATTATAGTATACTATGTATTAAGGGAACTATAATTTTGCCTGTGGTTCTGTATGGGTGTGAAACTTGGTCTCTGACATTAAGGGAGGAACATAGACTGAGGGTGTTTGAGAACAGGGTGTTGAGGAGAATATTTGGACCGAAGAGGGATGAAGTGACAGGAGGTTGGAGAAAACTGCATAATGAGGAGCTTCATACTCTTCTCCAAGTATAATTAGAATGATCAAGTCAAGGAGGATGAGGTGGGCAGGTCATATAGCACAAATGGAGACGAGGAATGCGAATTGGTGGGAAAGCCAGAAAGAAAGAGATCACAGGGAAGACCAAGGCGTAGGTGGGTGGACAATATTAGAATGGATCTTATAGAGACAGGATGGGATGGATTGGATTGATCTGGCTCTGGATAGGGACCAGTGGAGGGCTCTTGTGAACACGGCAATGAACTTTTGCGTTCCATAAAATGTTGGGAAATTCTTGAATAGCTGCAGAATTGGCGGCTCCTCCAGAAGGGCTCAGCTCCATGAGTAAGTAAGTATGTATTAAGGGGTTTGTGGTAGGAAAAGTGGCACTGGGACAGGTTTTCTCTGAGTACTTCGGTTTTCCCTGCCATTTCTCATTCCAGTAACCGCTCCACACTCGTCATTGGTTATGGCTGATACAGTAGGCCTGATAGTGGGTGACATACAGAATGGAGTCTGACTTCACCCCCAAATTAAAAAAAGAAAAAGAAAAATGAACCACAGGCATCAGATGTCTCTCTCTTAATATACTAGAGGTCTACGGGGCAGATTCGTCCGTATCGGCCGTCAGCTTCTTCAGCAGAAAGTCAGAACGTTTTCAGATCTCTGGAACACAAAGAACTTGTGTGTAGACGTGTCGCTAAAGAAACTTGATAGTGTTTCTGAAGCTGATGAGGTAAGTATGATGAGAGGGGGAGAATGTGCTAAAGTGAAGAAGATGAATCCGCTGTGCTTTCAAATACATGCATATAGTATAGCCTGTATTCCTGATTTCTCAATGAGAGTCAAGCTTATTGAATTGTCTGTCCCCTCGTAATAATTTTTTAAATTATTGACTGATTTTTTTTTCTTCCAAATGTCGGTTGGGTGGATATGTCTGCTCTTACCTCACAGTGCCGCTTAGAAGTACTGTTCCAGAAATCCGCCTGACGGAGATTTTCGTTGTTTCTCCCGGCCCTGTAGGCCAGATCCGAGGCGGTGTCTTAAATATACAACGATCTTAGCCTTCCACGACCTTTCCAATTCATGATTCGCTCAGTCATCCAACCACTCGACTCCGCACAGCACAGGCAGCTCAGAAAGCGCAATTAAACAGCAAGTCAGTAAACTAGTTTTCATGAAATTTGTTACGAGCATCATGCCGCTGTAGGTCACTCTGTAGTTCGGCTTCATATTTTCTAACTTGTGAACATAGCGGACGTGCCGAATGAGGGACGATACTGTTGCCCTGTCTTGAAGGTAGATTTTCGAAAAATATTTCCCTTGAGTGGATTGTAGAACAGCATTATGTTTGTCAGCAGAATTCCATGATTAGCTTTCCGTTTGATGGAGTTAACTAGTGCAGAATGGCGCTGGGGCAGGTTTTCTCCGAGTACTTCGGTTTCCCCTGTCAATCTTGATTCCACCAAATTCTCCATCATCATAATCAGCTGGGGCAGGTACAATAGGCCAATCAGTGGCCGACGTGCCGAGCGGATCCAACTGGAATCCATCCCCCACTATGCGAATAAGAAAAAAATAAGTAGTGCAGAACTGATGCTAGGAAAGTGCAGTTCTGTTTGTAGACTTCTTGAACTTATTTCAGATTTGAGGCTTTCACGGCGGTGACTATGAAGAAAGCAGTCTTCTGGGATTTGGCACCGTGTATATGTGGTGTTAACCGACGTTTCGGAGGANTGAATCTGTAGGTCTAATATTATTAAATTGTTAGTTATTCTTTCTAGCATTTTAAAGAGGGAAGATACAATAAATACTTCCCACAACGTTTTGTTTGCAGGAAACTTTTGGAATTGAGTTGTGGGATGTTTGTTCCCTTTGATGCTGAATGGTTTTGAGTGCAAGTGCGGGGCCCTGCATTTGAGCAGCAGATTCTGTCTGGATGGAAACCGTCCTTGAACTCTTTTCTTGCACAGTCAGCAGCCGAAATGTCAAAGGGTACTTACAGACTGTTGACATTGCAGATATTTGATACAGTGTTGCTCTTTGCTGGGTCAGTATTCTACGTCCCTTATAGCTGGGTCACACGCACTTCGGACTGCCAAATAAAAGTTAGTCGATCACGTGGAGATATCATCATAGAATGCGTGTCCAGTGATCTGATATCCGGGTTACTGGTACTTTCCGTCTGTACTTCAGCAAAGTACTGAAAGAGTACATTGAAGAAGGCCATGACCGCCTCCTCCCATCTTACTCGCAATTCATCACGTGCAACCTGGTCATTCAACGCTCTGTACCTGCAGTCTCCAGGGTACATTGAAACTACATAGTTTTTCAGCCAGCCGAGACATCTGCTATCATTTTTATCTCCTGCTTCCTTGCACTCGAGGGTTCGTTACTGCGGTTTATATTTTCTGGACTCTTGTCCTTAGCGACCTCATATAACCTATGTAATTGCTGAGTTGCCCTTAAGTAAAGCAACAACTTATCGCGCAAGTTTTTCTTTTCTATTTAAAATTCCCTTTTTTAGTCCGCCACGTTGATAAAACGCCTTTCTGTTGAAGAAGTTAATGGGCCTAAAGTTGGGTGAACTGCAGTGATTGTTAAATAAGCTGAAATGAACACTTAAAAAGAAATGAAGAAAAAGAAATTATATAAATTAATTTGACCTAATTTGACGGAAGAGTGACCTCCGCACCAGATGTAATAGATATACCGCCATGCCAGATACAGTGTCATTATACCGTCATTTCTGCGTCAAGTACATTTATTTTCTAAACAGAAATAAGTGCGTACTTTTTTTTATGTATCCTGCTTGTCTTTCTAGTATGTAACGGGAAGAATCAATTCGTTATCTTATTCGTTCCTTTACTTCTATGTGTTTGCATAGTAAATACCAGAGAATACCAGTAAACGCTTAATGAAGTGACTGACTACGAAATGGGCAACGCATGTTTGATTTTCAGATGAGGGCAGGAATTTTCCTCTTCGTTATCACTGTATTCACACTTCGCGGGGACTCATCCAGCCTGGTATCCAAGGGGTACTTGGAACTTCTCATTCGGGAGAAAGTTGGCCGGAATGTGAATCTGACGACGCATTTGCCCAGGTCTAGAATGAGCGGAGCTTTACCTCCTTTTTTTTTATAGATATTTATGATGTGCTGCTTAGGTACAGGGGAACCTTTACCTTTATCCATACTAAATGGAACCAAGACCTGATTTGTGCCCTGTCATAAGGCGCAGCCGAATTATGGACACAGAACCAACGAGTCATGTGTGCGTGGCGCAGAACATGTTAAGCAGCATTTGTATATGATTTTGAATATTTATATATTATGACGACACGCAAAGTCATTATTTTGTATGGCTTTCACTTTAAAAGCCCACGAACAGGCTGTGTTTACTATTCATAAACTAACTAGTGGAAGAGCATCTAATCCTTCACCCCTCCCCCCTCTCCTATTCTTGTATGCTTCGTACCTTTATCTATACCCCAGATGTATTCCTTAAAACAGTGAATTAAGTTACATCTTTATCGTTCAGGTGACATACTTTCAAATAGAAAAAATTGCTGCCTGTGCAATTACGTGAAAACCACAAGGCCGACCGACATAGCATTCGCGTCTGTCAGATGATACACGGGCACAGTATGCCCAAACAATTAATTATTAAGAAATCTGTGTAAAGCTCTTATTAATTTAGGACGACTGATATTCGACTACCAATCCCAAGTCGCAAGAACACAAGCTGTCCGTACGGCAGTTTATTACACATATAGCAACCGGCTAGGGGAGGAATGACAAATATGTTTCCCACCAACCAGAGGAACCATCTTAAGATATTTCGGAGCGGTCATTACAGAACTGGGAAGAGATCTGGTTTCGCTGGATATGGTGCAAGTGAATAAGAAACCAGTAGTAACTGAGAGCAGTTCATTGACGACACGTGGCTAATCAGTGAGGATTCATAGGCATTTATGTATTCTATAGATGGAAAGAAGCGCAGCGCCCAGTGTAAATAAAGTTTAATAAATTCGAGTTGTATGTGTATTGAAAACTTCATTCAAAACACTTCACAGGAGTAATAATCATCAACATGCCTTTATTCCTCACGTCTTTGAAACGTGCTTACACGTATGCTCAATTCGTACAACGCCCCGAAGTAAGGGAATTACTCTGCGCTGGAGTCAGTCGACAAATGTGATATCCAGAGCACATGGGCAGAGTTGCGAAGAAGATACCGGTTGTGATGGGGAAGATGTAGTCATACAGTGGTTTCTGTTGCGTATATAGACGTGTTCCGACCGTCAAATTACACCTTTCAAACGCCTACGATTTGTGTCGGTTAGATAATTGAAAGAGAAACAGAAGCCTGTTATAAAAGGAGGAGGTGAAGAAGCAGAGGGGTAAGAGAAGGAAGAGAAGAAGCGGAGCAAAGAGGAGGAAGCAGGAACTAAAATGACATTTGGAGAAGAAGTAGGGGAAAAGAACAGAAGAAGAAAACGAATGTGGAGGAAATGAGTAGGTACAAACAGTGGAAAGATACAATAACAAACCCTACATCATCATCATCAGTAATCTGTCAGACGACAGGTCCACAGTCTCTTCCAACAGCCGTTCAAACCACTCTGGTCACGCCTGTTGCTATACGAACTTGAACCATCTCGAGCATCATTTGCTCTGTGCTTCAAGTCGCTGCTGATGACGCTGCTTCCGACATCAGTTTTTGGTGTCTCTCTTCGTCTGATGCCTACCCTTTGACCTGTCCAGCAAGGGAGGCCCTGCCAGTAGCTACGCTACCGCTGGTATAGCTCTCAGGGTCCTTGGCATACTCAAACCCCCTCACCACGATAAGGTGGAGACACCAACGAGGGGGAACAAACCCTACAGTGTTCAGAAAGTCACCAGTCCGCAAGTACAGGTAATGGTTACAAAGCCATCTCGAAGCATTGGATGTTAACCATGTATTTGAAATACGGTATTACTATTGATTCACCGATTGTCTTTCTTTATCAATAGCGGCTTAATTGGATCTCCAGCTTAATGAGCAACCATTCTTGTCACAAACAAAAATACGACATAGATTTTAGAAATTAGACGTGCGCTGGGAGAAGAATCAGTCGTGTGCCACGCCCGAGAGAAAATTATAACCCCCTCTCTCTCTGTGCACACACACAAAAAAGAAAAGCTGTAACGTCCACTCCACGCTAGTTGCAACGAGTTCGTGGATACGCCGTTGGAGGCGCATATTGACGGCTTGCATTTGCGCTGACTGCAGAGCCGCTTTATCGAAATGTTCTTACAATGATATGCATTTCGATAGAGAACGACTTTACGAAGAATGTTCTATACCATGTAATGTTATATTATAAGGTACGGATAAAGCTTGGCATTTCACTTTGAACGTCTCTGTTTTAAGTTAGGAGTTGATATGCCAGACTCTGCAATGATACAGCTATAGGCCGAATGCCGAATCATCTTGTGGGCGTTGGTCGTAGGCACGCGCATTTGCGGGCTGGTATTTCTATTTTATATATTGTCAGTATAGTCAGAATTCATTTTCATGAGAATACGATTTAAGAATGATCTGTGTCTAGGCGAAGCTGAAATATTTCTTTGTGTGTGTGAGAGGGATGCATATCGCGTACAGAGATTCCGACAACGGGTGTCACTTCATTAGGAATTAGGTCTACAATTATAAATGTATGAGATAACAGACTGGCCAGAAGCTGCAAGAAATTGACGAGAAGTCGAGAGTGCACAGTAGCCCCAATTTCTTAGTAGGAATGTCGTTAATGACTTACTTCCAGATAGACTGTTATCACCGGTTTCTGTAAGAGGGAAATTCGTCAGCTCTGCGGCGCATCGATTGCAGATAAACTGGAAGCCTTGAAATACAAAATTGTACTTACATAAATTCTCATATTCTCACAACAGTGGTCTTATGGGTTGTGGCGTAAAAGATCCTCATGTCTCTAGGAGACTCCTGAGCAATATTAGGCAAAGTTTCCCGCCCAAGTAGTTTCCAATGCCTCTGGTAGATGGGGGAAGTATCGGGTACCGAGGGCCGACCTCGTTGGCTGAACGGGGCTGATAGCAAGCACCAGTACCGGTAGGGTATGGCGACTGGTAGAATATCAAAGGGGGACGTACAATAGACTATTAGTTGCGGTGCATGGGGAGACCCACCGCCTCCAATAATAATAATAATAATAGTAATAGTAATATGGGTTGTGGCACTCTGTAGTCTTGTAGGCGGATACCAACGTTTCGAATAAACATGTTGCTCCATCTTCAGGGATTAAGTTTGTAGGTTCGATTATATAGGCAAAATCGTACTTCATTCATTCATTCATTCATTCATTCATTCTTCCCATACATCATCCATTCTCCCAGCCGACCAGCATCTCGATTTGTTACATTATAGCCGGGTATTTTCTCGTTCCTTGAATATTAATTGAGCTTTGCAGTGGATTGTTTCTGACCTGACCTGGACCTTTTAACCCAGATCGTATTGATACGATGACAGATGCCAGTTCATATAATAGCGGATAGCAGTTTCAATAGGCCAATGTGGTGCCATGCGTTAAGCTTTCTTTGGTGAGTGTCAAGGATCAGATAACACTAGTCCGCATTATTTTTAATGTCTTGGACTATTTTCTGAAAACTAAAAACAATATTTTCCATCCGGTTTGATTCCAGAAACACTGTGGATCGATATGTAGGCCTATGTAAACCGCTTAACATTTGATTTTCTCAAATAGAATAAAAATAAAGTGCTTATTTGAGCCCCACATATGAAAAAATACAAGGGAATGGAGGGCCTGGAGGGGGGGTGAATAGTCAGCTTTATGAACCGCCCGCTTTGCAGCTGGAGAAGCCCCTTCGGTATGCATTGGACGCTGTGGAGAACAGAAAAGTATTTTGCCTCTTGCTGGGAATCGAACCCATATTTATCGGTCGTCAAACCCGTAGTCTGGTGTCTGTAACGACTGGACTACCGCAGAGCTTCTACAGTAGTTCTACGAGAGAGAGCCAGTAAATAGGCCACACATGGAAGTGAAACATCTGTAATGGGTGCAATAGGTTTTCTATATGTGTGACTAGGTGGCAGCATAGTCCAGCTTCATGACAGTCTAGGTAGGAGACGCACATGCCCATGTTCAGAGGCTGGTTTCAGTAATCAAAATGGCGAACTTGCTTGAGGTGTGTACTACCGAAGATCATCGTTCTCTTGTGAGTTTTTTTTTCTGTGGGCAAAAATATCCAGTGCAAAAGATATTCTTAAAGAATTATTGCCTGTTTACGGTGGGAAGTGTTTGTCTCGTAAAACGGTTCACAACTGGGTCGAGAAACGTGGTGAACGTTTCGCTGGTGACGAAGAGGTTGAAACGGAGGTGCGGAAGTGGTTGAGACCGCAGTCAAAAGACTTCTGTGCTGCGAGTTTTGACGCACTGGTAAAGCGACGGGGCCAAGAGTATCAATGTTGGTGGGGAATGTTTCGAGAAATAAATGTTTTTCCAGGTTCGAATACCACATGCTTTACGTTTTATATCCATTTGTGTCCTATTTACTGACTCTCCCTCGTGTACGAACGTAAATATCGTAAATTATTTTGATGGAGAGCTAAGTTGTGAAGTACTTAGGAAAATAAGGATGAAGTTGGCCATTTACGTTATAATCTTACATAACGAGGAGCTTCGTAATTATATTCGTCATCTAGTATTAATGAATTAGTGAAAAAAAGTAGGTTACAATTGGCTGGACATGTAGCCCGGTTGGAGAGACAAGAATTGTATATAGAAGCGAGATTGGTAAGCAGATTGCAGGTTAACATTAAAAGTTGATCATTGGGAAATATGTTATTAGAATCTAAAATGCATGGGCCTTGCTCAGAATGTATTTAGTGGTGGGCTTTGGTCTTTGCTATCATGAGCCCTCTGTTTTATTAACAGAAGCACGTCAACTGCTAATGTTAGGCTGATTAAATAAAGAAGAGTGGATAGGAAGGACCCAGAAATAATGCAACGGGAAAAAAGAAAATACAAACAAAATTGAGTCTGGAAAGTTCTCATGATAGACACAGAAACAGGCTGCCTACCATATGTTAGTGGCTGATTAAAATGGATCGCAAAGAAACGTATGAAGATGTGAACTAAATTAAAGTGGCATAAGATCGTGCCCAGTGGAGAACTTGTTAGTAGCCATGTTTAACCTTGGGATTCTACTGTCACAGTGACAGTAATACAATAATTTCCATTAAATGTTTCGCTGTAGCGCTACCGAAATGTGTCTAAATCCATTTTAATATTATCCTACAATTTTCTGTTCTGGCAGTTTTCGAAAATATTCTTCCACAGAAGGTTGTGTGTACAAACTTATATATATACACACACACACACACACATACATACATATATACGGGGAGGTTCTTTGTTGACAGGTTCGTGGCTCTGTTCTTCTTGGCGACTTGCGCGTCACCGGCTGTGAGGCGCATACGAATTTTGCTGATGAGCCAGTATGCCTGATGGCCGATAACGTTTGAATGGAGGGAAGTCATTAACTTTGTGGACCGCTTGACGGCATTGTGTTTCACGGCGAGCAGTGCGGTTGATGCGTGGGAACTTGTTTGTGATTTATGAGCAGTGGGTGGCAGTTATCAACTCCACTAGCCGTTTGTTCTGAGTCTCAATTAGTGAGCAGTGTGTTCCGTCATTATGCGGTATACTTTAAGAGCAACGTGTATTTCTGTATGACACCTGTTGCCAGAAAGTGTCGGTGAAAATTTCGACAAATTTCATGATGGAAGAGCTACCAGCGGACGAACAGTTCACAATTTGCTGAATAAACTTAGATCAACAGGACTGCTGATAGACAAGAAACAAAAACGTGCCGGGTATTTACTGAAGAAAAGTCAGATGACATAGGAGCCAAACTTGAACATACACTTAGAAAATCAGTGAAACGTCTTGCTTAACAAACTGGAGTGTCAGTGTACTGCAAGAAGGCCAGCACAGTTGCTGAAGCTTTGGCCCTATAAAACAACAGTAATCCAGGTCATTCTGCCGCGCGATCCAGCAGGCAGGGTGCTTTTTTGCAGTTCGTTTCTACAGTCCGTCATCGAAAGTGAGATCGAGCCACATATGACATTTTTTCCATGATGAAGCGTGGTGTCACTTGCATGGATACATAAACACGCAAAATAATCACTACAGGAGTTCACAAAATTCACATGGAATCCGTGAAGGTCTGCTCCATCCACTGAAAGTTGGTGTCTGGTGTGCTGTAAGTGCCAGAAGGATTGTTGTATCTGTGTTTTTAATTACTAGCGATATCTACGTGTATAGGGACAGCATTTTCAACACCTCATGTGACCTGTGAATTCCAACGTTATCGATCTACAGGCATATTGACTCATCTGCCAAATTCGAATGTGCGTTGCCGCCGGCGTTGCAACGGTCGCCTTGAACCGGACAACAAAAGTAAGAGCCTCCTTGTGTGTGTGTAATTGTCACGATCTTAGAGTGCCTGTAAACGGGGGTTGGATTGGTAATCAGATTTATTTGACTCTTTGATACAACGCGTGACTACACTTTACAATTCACTGTTACACACGCGCACGCACGTGTCCACAGCCACATCTTCATTAGTCGTTGTTAGGAAGCGGCTTCCAACTGTGGACGTTCCCCATTTGCTGGGTTCCCGAACTATCCCCGACCTCAGCTACCAGCTGCTCACAGCAACAGCTCATAACTGAGCCGTCGCGGTTATCTGACTAACTCACTCACCAAACAGTTAACTCCATTAACTCCCACGCTGGCGACCATCTCACACCAACCTCCAACTTTTCTCACTGCCGCCTTGAGACTCCCTCGTGATCGCAGCTGCTTCTCGTTATATAGCATCGACATGGACCGCATAGAAAACACACCGCATCCAGTACTTCTTGTTGCGTATGTGTGTAGCGGTAATTACCTNTTCCTCACTTCACATCTGTTAAGTAAAACTGTTTGAAGCAGAATACAATCGATGGCGCTGAAGGTCTTCGAATTTCTTAAGTTCAAGGAGACATCGGACTCGGAATGGCGTCTTTGTGGGAACTGTAAAATGTTTCCTGGCGGCAAGCTCTCGAATCGTGACTTACATAGTTACAGAGCTTCATCGTGTATTTAGTATTCAAGGTCCATTTTAATACAGGTTTCTTGTTCTCACCTCTCTTCCTCTTCTTCTCCTTCATTTATTTTGCCTTCTCTTCCGCCTCTACAATATCTCTGGTCTCTTCTTCCGCTATTTTTGTTCTTCACTACTTGCTTCTCCTCCCCTTCTCTGCTTACCGCTGTATCAAACTTTCCTTCTCCCTCTGCTAGTCTGTTGTACTTTTCCCTTTTCTCGTTCTTTCTCTTCATATTTTCGCCTTGATTTCGTCTCGATCTTTCTTCATCATCTGCTTGTTCTTATTCTTCTGTTCTGGTGTTTCTGCCTCTTTTCCATTATCCTTCCCTTTCGGCCCTTTAACGGATTGACCACTCTGCCTTGTTCAGCCTCAGAATCTTGACACACGAGAGGTCTTAATGGATGCATGATGAATCAGTCCCAGGGTCTCTGCCATCACAAGAGGAGAGACAGAGTCCGTGAACCTATCTTGCGCGTTTAAGACCGTTTGCTTCTTCCGTGTGCTCGAGAGGTTCACTGTCACAGAATTAGTTCTGATTTCAGCGTGATCTGTAAATAGAAGAGGAAGAGTATGCTATATGGGCTGCGTTATAGTTATACAGTGGGCTGCATTTGGCACCTTCCTATCGCACGCAAGCTCTTGTTTTCGTGAAGACTCCGGCCGTGGAAATGGCTACTTGTTGCGTGTGGCGTTATTTATAATGCGAATTTTCACTTGCCGCCAGTGACTCTATGAAAGTGTTTGTGGATTGAGTCACAGCATTTTATACTCCTGTGTGTCTGTTAACATTTCGCTTTCATCAAGCAAACAGGCCTGTTTCTTTCTCCACGACTGGTTTCTGGCAGCACATATTCGAGAGTTCTCGATTTTACCCCTAGCCGAATACCGGTTATCGTGAAGGATCTTTTGCAGTTTTCCTGAGTCCACCCGAACGAATACCTGGACACTCATTACTCACTAAAAATGTAAAGATTTCCTTGCACCGTACAATGAAGACGTGTCGGGGAGTGGAGGTATAGTCCCAGTCTTGGCACTAATTGGAGGTGAATGATTAGCTTCACGCCCCGGTCGCTGTATCCCTGGCTAAGGAGCCCCCGGTAGCCAATGGATAAGAGGCTGGATGGCCCACTAGAGCCGGTCTGGATGCTATGGAGAAGAGAAAAATCCCTGCCTCTGCCAGGAATCGAACCAGGCCACTAAGCTGAGTCGAGATTTGCTGTTTACGAAGTTAATTTTGATCTTGTTCAGTAATTCCTACTATGTATGCAGCTCTAATCGAACTTACATCGCTTTCAAAACCGTCTCATCGGTGCAAACATCGTGGGAAACGTGGTATGAAATCTGAAGGTGTACATTTGTTTAAAATATTTTTCAGTAAATTGTGGCATGTATATTGTGACATGTGAAACCGTTGTTGGGCAATGGAATGTGGAACGAGTTACCACGAAAACAGACTCTTCATAAACGGTCTCTGTGGTCTAGTGGTCAGCGTTCCTGGCTACAGATCCAGAGGTCCGGGTTCGATTCCCGGCGCTACCAGATTTTTTTCGTAGAAGTAGTGGGTCTGGAACGGGGTCCACTCAGCCTCGTGATGATAATTGAGGAGCTGTTTCAAGGAAGTAGCGGCTCCGGTCCAGAAAACCGAAATTAACGGCCGTGGGGATTCGTTGCGCTGACCACGCGACACCCTCTATCCGCAAAAATTGGCACTAAACTTCACCGACAAGCGGCGGTCTCTCGGTCGGTATAGTTCGCTTGCGGACTAATATCACGGAGTTTGTTTTTTCTTGTTGCCAAGTTACGAAACGGTAAGGAAAGCGGTGTTTCTCCGAGCCGAGCTGAACCGCGCTGGTTGCTACGCAGCAGTAAACAACTCTCGGCAGAGTTGCCAAGCAACGCCTCTGTGAACACTGCATCACGCAACAGTGAAGCAAGCTGCGTTTTCCGCCTGTCCGAGATGTTATAAAACTCCAGCTTCAACAAGAGACGAGTCAGTTTGTAAATACAAATCACTCCGTCCAATGTGACATGTAAGTTTTTACTACGTTAAAACTTATCTCCCTTACGTGTTTCGGTCCTTACGGGCCATCTTCAGAGGAAACTACCATCACAATAGGTGTTTTGATTTAAAATACATACACTTATATCCTGTAATGCACAGTACGCATAAAGTCGAACGTGTCACAACCACAGCAGCTTCCTGTTTGTGTTTGTCCTTCGAAGAGACCAGTCAGTAGTAGTCAGTCTTCAGTACGGCTTCGACTGTAGAAGAATTGTGAATAAGTGTACCAGTGTGTGTACAAATAAGCGTCCAATAAAAGAATTCGTTCCGATGCGAAGACCCACGCAATTTACTTGTGTCGCGTCACAGCAGTATTTAAAGAATTACGAGGAAGAAGCAATTTCTACCTCTGTGCGGTATAATATAGGGTGTATGTTTTAATGACATTTGTCAGTATCAGAACTTACGGCATTGTGGATTGCAGTATCTTTACTGTTCGAGTTCTGTAGTCTGTGGATTTGTTCCTGCAATAAGCGAACTTCAAGACTGAAGAATACAGAATCGTAAAGAACAGGTGTGGAATTCTTGCATGTGTAGGCCTACTGCAGAAAGAGAAAGAAAGAAAGAAAAATTAGGAAGGGCTGTAGAAAGGAAGCAATAAGTAAAAGAAGTAAATAAATATTTTGGATCCGTATTATTAAAATTAATTTATTATAGCAGTGTTGCCCACAGAAGACGTCTGCAGCCCGTGATATTGCAGCCGGTGAAAAATGCGTCTGCTTTATTTTCAAACCGAGTGACTGTTGGGAGCAGCACGTGTATTTGATCACTGGAGGAATGTTTTGAAGTGATAGGCCCTACCTATATCTGCCAAGTCGCATCAGCTTGTAGGAAGATACAGTATATCTCTCAAAATAGGCTACTGGGACTCACTGTTGCTACTAGAACATCCGAAGCAAATATATGATAATATAAATCTGCCTTGATCACGTGTTATGCAATGTATTATCCTGTTAATGACATCTAGTTGTGGGGTGTTTTGAAGGAGATAATTTTATGGCGTATGATTGATTATTGGTTTATTTAATGACACTTTTTCAGTTGATATTTCTATAATGTTGCAAGGAAGAATGGTTGTGGATGTCGACTTGAAAAGGTTACAGTCACGGGCTCTCTTCCCGGAGAGACAGAAAAGTCACGGAAAACCTCAGAATAGCCGGTTGGGGCTTGCAAACATTCATACCGAGTACCTCCGGAATTCGAAGCTCTGCGCCTCGTCGTTCGAATATGCCTTTGTGGCACTGATAGTTGTTCGAAATACGGCTTTAAATGTGAATGGTTGAGTCGCATAAACCTTTATATAGAATCAGTTACAAGATTAGTTCTCGCCTGTTGATTCGCTGATCTGTGAAAGAATTGTGCGTTTTCCGTCTCACAGTATACAAAAGAAGTAATAGACTTACTTAGCACATAAATATAAATATTACTAGCGCGCTGCAACATATTAATTTAAAACAAAGATATTAGCCACAGTGGTTGCTATGTGTATCATCTGCTTTAACATCAAAAAGAAGAAGACAGAATTAATCGACTGGTGTTTGCAGTGGAGACTCGTGTTTCTGTGAAATACGGGCTGGATTTTCAAGTTTTGTAGATGAATTTCAGGGCTCAGAAGTTTAACATTTTTATTGTGTATTACAATCGAAGAGACGTCGTGATCACACATTGATGATTTACAATTAGAAATTATGCACAAGGACATCACATAAATTCCTGTCTTTCGGTTATGCTACCTCTTGTTTCCGTCAGGTTGTTACGCGAACTTAATTGGTTTTTGGGCGCGGTAAGTTAGCTCTGTCTGTCTGTCTGTCTGTCTGTCTGTACTCCTGAGCAGACTCGAGACCCGCAGAGCGGGCTTTAATGGAATTTGTTATTAGGGAGTTTTAGTTATATTTACCGAAATATTCCTGTTCTATTTACAATGAAGACATACGTTTCTGTTCGAATCTCGAGCTTTCCCCCCCCTCCCCCTCATGGGGTGAGACTGAGTCCACTTGGTACTGCGACCATTCTCTGGCCTACTGTACCAGCCCCAGATGATAGATGATGAGTGTGGAGCAGTCGGTGGAATGAGAATTGACAGGGGAAACCGAAGTACTCGGAGAAAACCTGCCCCAGTTCCACATTGTCCACCAGAAATCTCACATAACCTGACTCGGGGTCGAACACGGCCCGCCGCGGTGGGAAGCCGGCGACTAACCGCCTGAGCTATGGCACGGCCCATCTCGAGCGTAACTCTTAAATATTTATCGAAGCTATGGATCGGAAAATGTTTTAAAGAAAAATTAAATATATTATATCCCGGTCACTCTTCCACAAGGCTTACGGTTTTAGTGATAATTAAACAGGCATTGTTACACCATGCTTAAACACCCGAAGATTACCGAAGTCTCGTAGTCTTCATAATAAGATGTTGGTTTTTCCACTTCAAGTTATACTCGTAGATCTACATGGTATATACTAAATATACGTATGTATAACTAAAAAAAAATATCGTGCTGCTGAAGTCGTGTATTCTCGAGCATAACAGGTAAATATGCAAAAAATAGGTACATGAGTTGTTACAGCAAAAGAAAGCAATTAAAAAGAAAAGCAAAACTACTCAAAAAGGAGTGCGAACTGCGTTGGAAACGTACTTGTTATCTTCTTATAATATTCTATTACAAAATGATTTTTATGCATACATGGAACTGTATTTATTTATTTATTTACAGTAAATCCTCGCTAATCCGGGTTAATTAGGGGAAATATCATCCGGATTAAGCGATAATCCGGATTAATGAAGCAAGAGATAGCCCAAAGAAACAAAAATCTTATAACACAAATAAATGAAAATTTAATGATATAAGTAGTGCCGATGAAAATAAATAAAAAGTATCACCGTGGAGCATTTATTTACAATCTGTAAAAAGACAGTACATGTATTCATTCATAGCAGACCCAGAATTTGTACTTGCTTTTGAACTTAATAATGCAGGTTTGAAGAATCTGTCAAGTTTTGTCTGAACAGAGAGGTGACTCATCTACCTTCCTAAATGCCACGTGTCTTTTGAAGAATGTACTGAACTGTGAACAGCATTTTTCCTATTTCGATCCAGATTATCCGACATCCGGATTAGCGAGGAGTTACTGTATTTATTTAAACAGGCTGAACGACTTAACATTATCATCTCTAATAATTGCTTTATTATCAGTCCTGTCAGGAAATGCTTCACATAGAATTTCTGTTGTTTCAAAGGGGATGCATGACGTATGAAACAGAATATTTGTTTTTCGTTTTCTAACGAAATATGAAAGTCCGCTTCATTTATTTAAGTAGAACTGAATTTCTTTCATTGCCACACAAGTTGTATAGCAGCGACCACAAACTGAGCCCAGCTGTAAACAACCGTTCATGTGATATCGCGAGTCACAGTACTAGGCTCCGTCTTTTTTTTGTCGGATGGGGGAAGTTTTGTCTCGCAGCACCCGATATCGCAGGAACGGTTCGTCAGAATGGCACTCAGTTTATGGTCGTTGGGTTCGTACTGATCTGATCTGCAACTTTTGTATGAGTGAAAAAAAATCGAGTTTCTAAAACGAATGAATCTGTGCATGATATAAAAAGCGCAAGATAACAAGTTATCTGTTTCTTGAACATAGTGTCCACCTATAAATCATGTGATTTTTGTCTGAATCTCTTCCTGGTGCAGTGGATAAGATAGGAGTTATTCGAGGTGATAATGGTCAGTGGTTTCCTCTGTGTATATAAAAGTACAGAATGATGGAACGAAATTCGCGCACAAGCTACCCATAACGTGATTTGTTATTAAAAGTATAAACCGAAAATATTATACAACGTATGCCCGGAGATGGTTAGTTTTCGAGGTGTTCATCACCATCAGTGTAACGTGTTTACCCGGCGCCGGTGGGAGGTGGCAGGTCCCGCCGCTGCCGCGTACTTGTCACTAAAAACTCTCACTTAGGCCACTGAGAGTCAGGGGTTCGTCTTGGTGCAGGAGCTGACGCTGAAGCCCAAGATTAAACATACCACACTCCACACGTTGATAATAATACTAACCAAGTTTATTGAAGAAAAGAAATTACAGTAGTTTTACGTTTAGAAAGAAAGAAAGAAAGAATGAGACCCTCGCCTGAGGCGAGCTGCCTTGTGTCTGGCTAGCCTCGGGCTTTGTTCCCAAAGAACCACCACGTGCTACAGTGTTTTTTTAGGTGGCTATGCGCCCTCGCATACAGCCAGTGATGGGACCACTGGTCGTATCTCAATGTTTACTGGTGAAGGGGTAAGGCCGCATACCGATCTTTCTAGCTCGAAATAACACCGTGTGTGGTCCCTTTAGGACTGCTTATATTCAAAGTATTCTTAATATCAAATGGTTACACATTTAAAAGTTACAATAATTGAACGGGGGTCATATATGACATCAGGTGGGGTAACAGTTCTCAGCCGTGTTATTTGTTACGAGGAAACATAGCGCGTTGTAAGGTGTACTCAAGGCCGCGCCATAGCTCAAGCGGTTAGTCGCTGGCTTCCCACCGCTGCGGCCCGGGTTCGATCCCGGGTCTGGTCAAGTGGGATTTGTGGTGGACAAAGTGGCGCTGGGGCAGGGTTTCTCCGAGTACTTCGGTTTCCCCCGAGTACTTCGGTTTCCCCTACCAATCTTCATTCCACCAGTTGCCCCACAATCACCCTCACCTGTCATCTGGGGCTGGTACAATAGGACAGAAATGGCCGTAGTACAAGGGACTTAGTCCCACCCCACTAGCAATAAAAAGAGATGTGTACTCAGGACAGCGTACAGCAAGGGTCAATTGTAATCCAGTGATCATGGAATACACACACGGCGACTGCTGCGACAAGCCCTCAACTTTTGGTACTCGTAGTAGTCGAGCTGGTACTGCTGCACGGGAATAAATATTACGTCGACAGTTTCTGGACCGGCGCGGAGTACGGTTGAGGATCACTGTTTTGCAATATTTTGTTGGTCATCCCACGATTGCCGAAGGTCGGACGCTTCGGTAGGTCTGCAGATCCTGTTTATCGCAAAGCGTGTTACTTGTGCTGATAATGCAACTGCTTGAAGTTACGTAACGCATAGAGTTCCGAAGTAAAGACAACCGATTGATACCTCGTAAGCCGTCGGGCTCTGCGCAGTTGAACACTGCGCAGAAATCACTCGAAAGGAAGAACTTAACGCAGGTCACGTAGCAGGCTATTGTCCCTGTGCTTATTTTTTTATTGCTAGTGGGGTGGGACTAAGTCCCTTGTACTGCGGCCACTTCTGGCGTATTGTACCAGCCCCAGATGATAGGTGAGGGTGATTGTGGAGCAATTGGTGGAATGAAGATTGGCAGGGGAAACTGAAATACTCGTAGAAAACCTGCCCCAGCGCCACTTTGTTCGCCACAAATCCCACTTGACCAGACCCGGGATCGAACCAGGGCCGCAGCCGTGGGAAGCCAGCGACCGCTTGAGCTATGGCGCGGCCCGTCCCTGTGCTTAACTAATTAAGCACTGTGCCACGAAGACGTATGGGGAAGTGGATGTATAGATCCACATTTTCTTGATTTCGAAACTAGTTCGATGTGAGTGGGTCAGCTTCAAACCCCTGCCTCTTTACCCCCGGTACCCATTGGATAGGAGGTTGGGTGAACCGAAGAGCCGGTTTGGATGACATGGAGAAGTGAAAATTTTTGAACCTACCGGGACTCGAACTCCGACCTCTCGGTCGTCCATTCCGTAGCCAGTAGCCATATCGCTATCCCAGGCTGTTGTTAGAGTACGAAGTGAAATGAAATCAAGAAGATTGCGATGGTTTGGGCACGTACCTCGGCCGACGGGGACGAGAAATACATGCACAGTGTTGGTGAGGGTGATCTCGTGGAAGGCAGCCACTTGGAAAATCCAGAAAGAGATAGAAAAATAGGATATATAAAAGGTAGAGTTGTCTTGGTACCTAAGCGTGTTACATATTATGACATCAGGGCGCATAACAGGTGCAGATGTGACGCATCTGCACCACGGCCCTACACGAAGGCGAATGTTCAGGTTAGCGCTTGCGTGGATGGACTCCACCGCATCCATCGGAATTAGCAGAATTGCGGTTCCATTCAGTGATTCAGTATTGAGGGGGTGGGTTTCCCCATGCACCACGACTTTTTGATAGTCTATTGTACGTCCCCCTTTTAATTTCTACAGTCCCCATCCCCTACCGGTACTGGTGCTCGCTGTTAGCCCCTTTCTGCCAGCAAGGTTTCTACCCTCTACTTGGCAGTGGTATCTAATAGTCCCTTTCTGTCAGCGAGGTCGTCCCTCCTCTGGCCGGGGTTCCTAGTCCCTTTCTGCCAGCAAGGTTTCTGCCCTCTACTTGGCAGTGGTATCTAATACTTCAGTCCCTTTCTGTCAGAGAGGTCGTCCCTCCTCTGGCAGTGGTACCTAATACTTCCCCATCTACCGGAGGCATTGGAAACTTCTTTTGGGCGGGAAATGTTGGGCCTAATTTAGCTCAGCTGTCTTAGAGACATGAGATTCTTTTACGTGCCTTAAATCTACGACACGGGACACACGGCTTAAAGTCCCTCCCGGAGGACTTGTTCCCTGAATTTTTCCGCCCTTAAAAATTCCACGACCTCCGCCGGGTTTTTGAACCCGCGTACCTTGAGTCATGAGGTGGGAACGTTACCCCTAGATTACGGAAGCCGCTTTACGGTTGCATGATTATTCTCTTATTTTTTGATGTAGTATCAACTGCTGAGGCTATGTAATGTCGAAGATGTAGCAGATGAGTGACGATGGAATAAGAGTATCGGTATGCAACCGTGGCATATTTTAAGATCATAGCATTTGCTTGGCGAATCTAAGCAAGGCCAATAATTATCTCAGTTGGAATAATTGGACGAAACTCTAAGCTGTGGCGTTCCAAATGTGAGGCAGGAATCCAGGCGACTGCCCCAGAGTTCGGACGAGTGTGACGACGTATTTATTCAGCCATCGAAGGACATTAGGGCTTATGTCGTCATTGTTTGGAGACCCAGGTTCGAGTTCCTGTTGGTTTATCTCGTGCTGCTGGCATCAGGGAAGCGCTATTTGTGTGTGTGTGTTGACTCAAGTGATACAGCGCCCTTTAATCAAACTGCGAGCAGCCGCAAATATGTGCGATAAGCAGCCCGAAGCTGTCATTTGTTTGCTGATGCTGTTTCGTGCTCTTTTTACTTACTCAGTCACCTTCCCGTCCCAGGTCGAGCGCCGCATATTAGAGACTTTTGTACCTCTTCCCTGCGATTCCGTCAATCCGGTGTAAGCTGTGACAGGTGTCTGTCGCTTAATGAGCTCATCTCGCAGTACTAACAAACCTACACTTTGCAGCGAATTGCATAGAAAATGCGGCAGGCATACTAGCAGTCTGTTCGCTGAACTCATTCACACTTCGCGGTGCATCACAGCGTTTTATATAGCTCGCTTTCTGCACTGCCTAATCTCTCAGTTCTGATCAGAATTTATGGAACACTGCGGCATAGAGAAGGGTCAAGCTCGGAGGCCCGCGTATTTTATTTGCGAAACCACCAGTGGATTTCGATGGATCCTGATTGTCAGTGGTCTACACCAGACGCTGCGAAGCATATTTCATTTTGGTGCGTATCACCTAACGCTTGGACCGAGTGGCTAGGATTGATGCTACGTACTCTGAGGATCCCAGGCTCAGATCCGGAGATCGGCTTACCTGACACACACACACACACAACCGCACGCACACATCCTTCCTTCCGCATCCTTACCAGTTCATTATTTACTTGTCATAAGGAACAGAGCCCTCTGTTATTTTAGAATGTCATAGGGACCAGGCACCAAGCCCTCCTGTTATTTAAACTGTCAAGACCCAGCGATAACCACGAACTTTTAACATGCCACAGGATAACGTATTAGTATTGGGTATGGCTGCAGGGTAAAATCGCGTACAGCTATAAACCTGACAGCCCTTCAGTATAAACAAAGCTATAGTGAGCAGTTCTCACTAACTGAGAGGGAGGTAGATGTTATTAGTTTTTATGCCTGGACCAGTGCTGTATGTTACTTTTGAATATAACCTTCATAACGACAGTCAACAGTCAGCAGCCAGTGGTGTAAGTCGTCTGTTCGTCTCACTTAATAAATCTATCCTATCTACCAGATGGACTTTGAGTTTTTCTAACTTCGATTGGACTTCACTCCACTCCACATCCTGTTCGTCACATGCAATTTCCTGGCAATCCGGTAAAACACACAACTACCGGCGATCCACGTAATTTTCGGACATACTCGCAAGAGATCTAAATTTGTTTGTATGGAACGACAAGACTGCTCCGTCCACCTACCACTTTGTCTTGCACGTCCAACCATACAACATAGTGACCATTCTGTATAGATTGAGCTACCGAGAACATCACAAAATAAACTATAAATAAATGTTTGGTCCGTACAGGTACAAGTAAACCCAAGTTTACGTGAAATTCAAATTGAATTTGAACAATTCGATCAGCGATTCGTCCTATAGAGAATGATAAAGTAAGTGAAGTAAAGCTCTCCCTGTAAGAGGCCGTGAAGGCCCATAGGGTCGTGAGACGTTAAGGGTCCCACATTACCTTGACAATCGGCCATAGAGTCAGTTGAGCGCAGTTATTCAGTGTGCATGTTATTTGGTATATAATGTGTTTAGTCCCTCAGTTACCATAACCAAAGAAGATCAGTGTTATGAGAGGAAAACCTTTNGGGGGAGTTGCTTAGGGGTTAGTTTCCTCGCGACAGCAGACCGGAGTCAGTTGTGTAGGTCTATCTCAATCATAGTGATTGATGTGACAGTTTATCATGGTGTGTTGATTTAACTGGGCTCCAATGCCATCCGTATGTGAAGACGAGGAAGTGAATGCAGATAGGTTGCGGACATTAGGCATATAGTCGAAATATTTTAGGTAGGCGAAATTGATGCGGATACAAATCCGTTATGGACAGAAGCAACTCAACCGCAGGGACACTGCACTTCACAGTCTTCATTTGTTTTCCTTGTGTTTCCCTAAATATACGCCATGATGAAAAATATTCAGATTATTTTAGATCTTGCTTGGATGTGTGCCAGTTCTTTTGTACGTTGAGGCATTTTTGAACAATTAGTAAGTTTTGAACTTAAGCCAGCGACATAGCTCAAGCGGTTAGTCGCTGGCTTCCCATTGCGGCGGCCCGGGTTCGATCCCGGGGTCTGGTCAAGTGGGATTTGTGGTGGACAATGTGGCTCTGGGGCAGGTTTTCTCCGAGTACTTCGGTTTCCCCATGCCAATCTTCATTCCACCAATTGCTCCACAATCACCCTGACCTATCATCGGGGGCTGGTACAATAGGCCAGAAGTGGCCGCAGTGCAAGGGACTTAGTCCCCCCCCCACTAGCAATAAAAAAGAGTTTTGAACTTCGTGGATAATATAGCTTATGGTGCAGTTTCCCTAGAATTTTTAATATGAACCATCAGTACCAAATTTTCTCAATCGGTATAGTTCGCTTGCGGACTACAGGCCACGGAGTTTGTTATTTTGTTTGTTTTGTACCAAATTTTATCCAAACCTGGTGGGTGTTTTGGAGATGAAACATGTAGCCGGAGAAAGAGACACAGCTGCACCATGAAGCTTAAAAGCATGTGTCTCGAATGAGAATAGGCAGTTATGGCAGTATGACAACTTAATTAGCTATTTTGGCGTGAATTTTTCGGCTTTCCACAGGAAGATTGTGCGTATTACTGCCCGCCTAATTATGAAGTTTTATATGACTTAATTTAAGTTATTACATGACTTAGGGCTGTGAAATTGGTCGAGCCGTTTTGCATGATGTGCCTTCATTAGAGGGCTGTCCTGGGTTCAGCACCGGCCACAGCTTGTTGCCGTTCTGCACCCGTGATTTCACTATACTCCAGATTTTCCTCTGTTTCATCAAGCAGTGAACAAGTTTGGGGTCCTTTTCTTCTTGTTTTTTCCTTCACTTCTCCTCCCCTTGCGAGTTAAAAGAACCCCCACGTTACGTCGGTTGGAATTTAAAACGCGTATTGACGCCACCACTTGATGGACTTACAGCACAGTCTTCAACGTACCCGACACACGTGGAACCCCACAGCACCCGTAGCTGGCGGTCATTTCGTCACCTTTTCTCGCCTTATTCTCTTTTCTTTCTGCTTCCCCCCTTCATTCATCCCTGATGCTTTGAACAATGGGAATTAAAACAAGGATAGTTCCTACTCTGTGCTGTTTTCTTGTGAAACGTAATTAGGCTGCATAACGTTTGCTGTTCATAAATAAATCCACAAAAGAAGGAACTCGGGACACAAATCAACCTCACAGCACCAAAATGAGTAAAAGTAAAAAAAGTAAAGTTATCCCCGTACCAGGCCGTAAGGCCCATAGGGTTGTGAGACGTTGAGGGTCCCACATTGTCTAGACAATCGGCTCAAAGATGGCGGTAAAGTCGACATTGCATGCACAATATATTGTGGCATATTGTGCTAGACGGCTAGCCCAAGATAGCGACTGTACAGCGGCCGTTGCTAGGCAGCGGCCCGTAAACAACAGAGGAATGGTGTATTCTGTGCTGTCATCTAAGCAACAATTGAACAGCGACAAAAGAACGGTGTTTTCTGTGCGGTCCGTGCCGAGATAGTATAAGCAGAACAATTAGTGAGAGATTAGGAAGTATAAGAAACTTATATTTGGCGGCGGTCAGGTCTACGATCGTTCAGCTGACTACCTGCAGTTTCATAGTTGCATAAGTTAAGGCATGCGCTGATGTACCTGCCTTCATTGACAGGAAACCTTTGTATACCTTGTACAAATGTTACTTTGTACAGTGCAGTGACAAAGGGTGCACAGAGTCCACAGTGACCTGGACGCCGTGACAGCCCGGATATACTCGTGCTGAAACTACATTGCAACAAACGTTACCCCTACATAGAAGGGGAGGCCCCATTTCGAAACACGTACATGTCTTGGAGAGATTACAGATCTTGGTCATGGATCTCGATGAAACTGAAGCTAGGAATGGCTGTGTTGACGAAGGCCAGCAGCAATTTAACCGACCGACTGACAGACTTAATTCAGTGAAGTGGAGTGAGTTGGTTGGTGAGTGAGTTAGAGGACTGCTGCAATTCAGTCCTAGTGAGCTGCTTGCTGTGAGAAGCTGGTAGCAGAGGCACGGGGACGTTTCGGGAACCCAGCGGAAGGAGAACGTCCTCCGTTGTAAGCCGTTACCAGAAAACTGTTGAAGACACAGCAGGCTGGGAAGACTTAAGTATGTGCTGTAGTGAATTACGGAGTGTGAATTAGCAGTGGCGCTACGTTTACTTGTAGTTACGAGTTGTGTGTATAAGTGTACAATAAATCCAATTACCAATTCGAAATCCGTCTATAGTGACACTCCATATACTTGACAGTATGTTAACATTCCGAAAAACGAGCCAGTTAGGTTAACAAAACGTGGGTTCAAATACCCGGCGGAGGTCGTCGAATTTTTAAGGGCGGAAAAATTCGGGGAACAAGTCCTCCGGGAGGGACTTTAAGCTGTGTGTCCCGTGTCGTAACTTTACGGCACGTAAAAGAACCTCATATCCCCAAAGGGGATCACTGAACAAAGTTCCAGGACGTTTTCCGCCCAACAATAGTCTCTAAGGCCTCTGATAGATGGGGGAAGCATTATAGATATCGCTAAGCAAGTGGCCGAACTCGCTTGCTCGGCGGGACTGATGGTACGCACCATTTATCGGTAGGGTATAGAGACTGGTAGAATATCATAGAGGGAAGCACAATAAATCAAACTGGTCGCGGTGCATGGTGAAACCCACCCTCTCTAAATAACTATAAATAACTATAAACTAGGTTAACAAAGAATCTGATTATCACTAATTACAACGAAACTAAAGAACAAATGTTAGTATACTGAATATTGTACCGCAACAACAAAATTATTTTCAGCACAGTAATACCTTCTTCAAACTTCTGAAGAATATCGCAGTGGGATTTTAAAGCTTAGTTTCGGAAGTTGTACTGGAGATCATACATAACGAAATTGATAAGCATGTTTTGGACAGTAAGTCTGTATTATAAAATATATGTTGATATTTTTATTATTTACAGCACTTTACTAAACACACCGACAATCATACTATATTATTTCGATAACTTACACCATTAGTCTCTTATATTTAATGCTATGATGACATAACCAAATAGGCTTCTTGGAGTTGAACATCAAAATGGAATCGAATAGAATTGCTTTTGAAATTTACAGAAAGCCCACTGGCACTAACTTAACTATAAGTAACGACTGTAACCACCCATTTGAAGAATAACTCTCCCTGAACAGCAACGATAGAACCAAATAACTTAATACTACGGCGTAACTAACTTAGCTAATAATAATGGTCATGACACTAGCGCGATCCTGAACGTAAGCAATAAGATTATCGGCAGTAATTCACATAATGAGAATAGGACATAAAAAATTGTCAGTCTCTAAAGTGGTAAGTATATTACAGCTATCATTCAAACATACACATAGACTACAGAACTAATAACACCACAAAAGTTATGCTTAAAACAAAAACAATAAAAACAACATACTGCAGTGCTGGTATTTATAAATCAGCATGTTTGGACTGCCGAAAGGCCCATATACTATATATTGTAACGTGTCTGGAATCCAGAAGTGTCACTTCTATGGAAACGCTAGGATAGACCGTTGCATAGGAAACAACAATTGCTGCATTGTAGTTCTAACAGGAGTCTCCATGGTTATAAAAAAGGGTTCGTTGCATAACAGCGGCCGAGGTTATAAAAGCCCAGATTCGACGAGAAGTCTTCAGTCTCGGAATAGCCATCTTAGAAGTCAGTCGTGATCGAGCCATCTTGGAAGTCAGTCTTGGGATAACCGCCAGAAGAGATAGTTCAGCATCGCCGAGTTATTGTAAGCAGTGATTGTGACACTGCAGACGGGAATTATTGTAAAGTGTGTAAGACGAGCGAAGGAATAAACTCGCTATGCCAAACGACGGCGTGAACTTATTTGTAGCGTGACACACAAAACACGCTACAATATATATATACATATACATATACATATACACACACTATATACTCGTATACTATATATATACATACTGGAAGACAGCTCCTATAAGATACAAAGAGTATATTCGCAGCATCAGAACAAACAAAGAGGATTCAGAATTGGTTTACATACTCTCAACAGCGAACATTCCTACGGAACCGTACAACAAACCATAGCAACAATTTTTGTGTTGCATCCTGTTGTGTGTTATGTACATTGAATATTTTTACATCCGTCGACACAACAGTTTCTTATAAAAATATACAAATAGAGATTATTTACATTTAAATCTTAAAACCTTACAACACGACATGTTTCGACCCTTATTTGGTCATCATCAGGTGTATTGTTTGTGCGTAGGTGCTGAACTTGTTTGTCAATATGGATCCATTTTTAATATGACTATATATATTATATTATGCTTAGTAACAACTTTTAGTATTATCTACTGTTTAGTCCAATTATGTTAGTATTAGATATAATTTGGCCGCGCCACAGCTCAAGCGGTTAGTCGCTGGCTTCCCACCGCGGCGGCCCGGGTTCGATCCTGGGTCTGGTCAAGTGGGATTTGTGGTGGACAAAGGGGCGCTGGGGAAGGTTTTCTCCGAGTACTTCGGTTTCCCCTGCCAATCTTCATTCCACCAATTGCTCCACAATCACCCTCACCTATCATCTGGGGCTGGTACAGTAGATATAATTAAACTGATATAATATCTAGTTGAAGGTTAAATTAAGGCCAAAATTAAAATTAAAATATATGTACGAGTATATATCTATTAGTTATTTCGCTGATATACTGGTCGCTGTGGTCTGGTTCCTTCCTAGGTGGGTATGATGTTATGAACTCTGTGTTCACATGCGTCATTGCCCATTTAATCAGGTTGCAAGTTTGGTGCAGTGGGACTGTTGCCAACACGTTTACCGTGTTGTCTTGTAAGTGGTCTTCTGGACTGTGTCGGGGCTGTTGTGTGGCTGGTACTGTGTTATACACCTGATGATGACCCAGTAAGGGTCAAAACATGTCGCGTTTTAAGATTTTAATGTAAATGATCTATACTTGTACATTTTATAAGAAATTGTATCGGCGGATGTAAAAATACTCAATATTACAAAAATTGATGATGCAGAAAAAAATAGATCGTGATGATTCAAGAAAGTGTATTTATCTGTTTCCACAAAACACAAGATAAAGCGATTGACGAACAGAAATGCAAGGATAGTAACTGCCTGATCTTATGCGCAGTGCATGTAGAAGGACATGGCGTTTGAAATCACTGGTGAATATCCGTAAGGCTATTTTATGCACACTCACATAGAATATTTATATTTCAGTTCCGTCAACAATGGAACCACTTTATTCCTTAGAATTGTCACTTTTTACAGCATGTTTCGGCCCCAACTGGCCATCATCAGGTACTCCAATTCGCCAAAACTGTTACCTTGATTGAATATCGGTCATACATTTCACGTGTAACTGCACTGTTCTATATTAACGTTGCGGTTGCGATACGGCAAACATTGGTCAACCCACCATACACTGTGACCCACTTGCTATTGCAATTAACTAAAATTTCATTAAAATTTTAAAAATTAAATTTAAATTATTATTCTTAAATTTTGTAAACTCCCTACACCTCTCTAGGGCGTCGTCCACTTGTCCAAACAGTATATATTTCGACCGTCCTTGTTTTTGTTTTGGCGGCCCGATGTTTCAGGGTGCAAGTCCGTTATCGGAAACCTACACAGACTGACATTATAATACCAAATAGCTCATGCCAGCCCTACGAACATAAGATATTTGGCAATAACTACTTATTAAATCGATTACATACGCATCCAATAACAGGAAAAGCAAAGGACGCAGAAAAGAACGTCATCAAAAACATATTACGCAATAACGAGTACGACACAAAAATAATTAGTAAACTACCCCCTCCCCCCACAGAAAAGGAACAAAAGCAAAATAGTTACGTCTGCTCGCAAGACCAAAAAAACAAAGTGGATTACCTTTACACACGACGGTAAGGAAGTAAAGAGGGTTACTAAGCTTTTTCGGCATACGTAACTATAAAAGTGACATTCCGTACGAAGAAAACAATGCAGAACGTATTAAGGCCACGGCCACAAGTAGACAGATATATAGTATAAGCGGCATTTACCAGACGAAGTGCATGGATTGCCCACTAAAATACGTGTACGTCGGACAAACAGGAAGGACTTTTAATACTAGATTACAAGGAACACATTCACGATATTAGGAGCAACAATAGTAATACAGGATAGTCGAACCATATATTAAATACTGAACATACCTATGGCACAGTGGCTGATACTATGGAAATCATAACATTAGGAAGAAAGGGAAAATATTTGAACACATAGGAAAAGTATCATATTTGCAAAGTCAGTAAGGATAATGCGATTATGATTGACACATTGATACACAATCCCATATTCGAAAGATTACACAAAATTTACACAAGACAACAATACACACATCTCCCCTATTCACCCCCCCAACCCCTCACCACCAAGGTACATTATTTTTTTTTATTAACAATCAGAATTACGTACATTCTATAGGTTAATGGTTTCGCTAAGGACTATTACATGTCATGCGAGGAAAATGTCCATCGACATTACCTCTTCAGAAGTTGATTTGTTTTATATCAGGTCATTTGGCCATTTCCTTTTTAGTCTTCTGTTGTTGAGTGGCTGGCTGAGTGGTTGCAACAGTTCGTCTTCTTGGGTTTCGATTTTGCTCATGTGTTGGCGGCTTCTGTCCAGGATGATTTCTTTCACGAATTTTAAGTTCAAGTCTTTATGTAGGGTTTCGTTTGACACATACCAAGGTGCGTCGACTAACACCCTTAGGATTTTCGATTGTGACCTTTGGATAATATTGATGTTGGACTTACTGGCACATCCGCAGAGTTCGATGCCGTAGTCCAGATTGGTATAATTACTGTTTTGTATATAAGGATTTTGTTTTCGAGGGATAGTTTTGATCTTCTGCCTAAAAGCCAGGACATCTGCAAGGTACATTATAAATACGGAAGCAAGCACTCCACACAAGCATAACATCTACTACAGTGAGGACAACGCCATACGCTGGTGGAATACACGACGTATAGACAGGGGCAAGTGAGTAGAAAAACAAACATAACATAACACTAGTAATAGGAAACAAAAACAATAATATATGTGGGTTCTGCGTATTGCAGACGTAACAGCAACAACGGGGTTGCACATAGTGAAACAACAGGTCGCCGAAACAAAAACAAGGACGGTCGAAATATATACTGTTTGGACAAGTGGAAGACGCCTTGGAGAGGTGTAGGAAGTGTACAAAATTTAAGAAGAATAACTACAATTTTAAAAATTTAAAATCTAAATAGAATTTTAACAATTTTGATGGAAGTTTTAGTTAAGTGCAATAGAAAGTGGGTCACAGGGTATGGTGGATTGACTAATGTTAGCTGTATCGTAACCGCAACATTAATATAGAACACTTCAGTTACACGTGAAATGTATGATCGGTATTCAATGACGGTAACAGTTTTGGCGAATTAGAGTACGAGAGCCTTGTGATATCCGGTTGGAGCCGAAACATGTTGTAAAAAGTGAAAATTTTAAGGAATAAAATGGTTGTATTGTTGAAGGAACTGCAATATAAATATTCTATGTGAATGTTATAGAAATGCAATAGGATGCTTAAATACAGTATTATGCACATCCTTAAGTTAACAGTCCAGCTCCAACCAGGACAGATTGTAGCACCACATACAACCCCAGCAAGGTGGGGGGGTTCTCCACTCACTGCTCAATTTTAATCCCGTTTAAAAATATTTGCAGTCTTCTTCGTTTGCTTTATTTGTAAAGGAATGAAACCATCTTCCTTATTGATAAAGAAGTGAGCGCCATTTTAATTCAAGTCAGCCTTTTAGGAAACGCAAAGAACGTATCACCGTTTACATAAATTTGTACATGAACTTGGAACTTTTCAAGACCCTTGCATCGCATAAAGGAATTTTTAAAACTTCGTCTATATCACAACGCATTGTTACCACACTTGTTTTTACTAATTTTAGTATAATTTTGAAGAACATATATACAGTCATTTAAAAGAACGTTGCAGTGTTACCAGGGTAACTGATGGAATATTTTGATGCTGTTTTGATGGCAAAACATATCGGATTATCATTTAAGTTCATTAGACATAAGTAGCATTTGATGTAATTTGACGGTGACTTGGTAAGTTCTTAAATTTGCTCGTCATGTTTTTATTATATGACGCAATAAAATTTATTAATGTCGAAAGGTGACCGGCATATTCGGATAATTTCTGACGAGTGCCTTGTATGGGGGAACGTTCTATTTCATGCGTTCTTTGGAAGAAGAAAGATCATTCTCTCCATCCTTACGTTTCTTCTCCCACACTACGTAAGTGATAACGGGTCGGCACTAATAGAAGTTGTCACGCCAATTTTATTTAGGCCCATATTATTTCACTGTAGACCTGATCCTTACTTTACATAAAGCTAAACTCGAACATTGTCGAATTTTTACTATACCAGAACTTTGTGACTGACAGAATGTAAGTCCAATTAAGACTATCATCGTTTATTTGAAACATGTCTCGATATGATGTAAGCTTGTAGGCATGTAAGTGAAATACAAGGAAACTGGGGTTCCATGAGGGGTTGTTGTATAACAGATTATGTCCCTCTCTCTTTAAGTTGCCAGTCTTTCTCAGAATAAGTTCAGCGATTAAGTTTAAATCTTGCTGCCATTGAACCATTTACACGAAGGGTTAAGAACAGGCGATTAAGTCAAATTCTGCTTAGTCCGTGCTCATTGAACTGTTTTCTTAACTGATAATTAATACATGTTCCCAATTTTTGCTGTCAAAATGCATTAATAATCGAGCGTGTGAAACAACGGCATTAAAAATTACGTATAATGAAATTGTTGATGTTACTTTGTTGATACTACGGCCCGAATTTCAGGTTCAGTGGCAGACAGTGTGAAGCATAGATAGGCTCCACATATGCACGAGTGCTATATTTGACTTATGTAACGTAACCGTGAAAAGGCTGGTTACATTAGTTTGTTGTGGGAACGGCATGAAATACCTCGGAGCTCTAGATGCCTGTTCACATGTTTCTTCACGTGCAGTTAAATCCTTTTCACGGTGTGCATTAACATCAAAAGAATCCCGAATATAGCTGTTACTGGCACCAGGAACAGACAAACTGTCCTTAAGACAGTTCTTGAAACTTTGAAAATGCTGAACGATAAGATTGGTTTTTTGAGACACGTCATCTGCTACCATAAAAGTCGTCAGGCACTGGAAATGACTTAGACATTCTCTTCTGAATACATTCTGACCAGACGTATAATTTCATAATCACCTTGTCTTCAATTCGGAAAGCTGTTATAGCTGTCCCTTGCGTGCCCATCTTTATGCCATTCGGATATGTAAAAATATTTTCACGGGTTAGGGAGTGACTATAGACGGGATTTGGATTTATAACTAAATTATTGACCACTTACAGATCGTAACTACAAGTAACTATAGCACTATCGCTAATCTCCACACTTTTCAAATCTTCTCAGTGTTTCACTAGTCGCTTCCTGGTAACAGATCCTAACAGTGTCCTCCGCTTACGTCCTTACCGTCTGACGAATATCCCACAACTGATTCATTGCTCCAGCTGTCTTAACTCCCAAGCTGGTGACCAAGTCACCCCCATTCTTTTACTGTTCTCTTCACAGGCTGACTGACTGCAGCTCCCAACTTGTCCTGCTTATAACATCTCAGCACGGACCGCGTAGAAATTAGCGTTCTTTGTTATAGTACAGTCGTTTGCGTGGGAACATGTTTGTTTGCGAAGGCTTTACTCAGTAACGGCTCTTCTATATTTGCTTATCTCCCGGTCGGGCCTGCATGCTGGTAGAAAATCTTCGTGTATTTTGCCGTTAAGTTCATACCATAAGGATGCAACCCACTCACCACTATTAGACTTGTACTTTCATCTGTTTGCAAAGAATAGTAACATTTATGCAGTTTTCCACCACCTCGTTTCTAAGATTACTAGTCAGGTCTTCCGTTTGTCGCTTCAAAAGAGGTGTTCGATGAGGAAGTCGGATTATAGTTGCTTTTTTCTGTGTCTCACAGCATTCTGGATATAAGTGCTTTAGCAGCAAGCAGAATTAGTAGCTCAGCTATGTAATTTTGTGGAATCTGCTGTCAATAACGCCACTTCGTATGGAGCAAACAAAGCATACTCATTATCACAGCAAACATTCGCGAAGAAGACGCATAGCACAAGACAACACGAAGAAAACCCATCACTTGAGTTAAGTACGCAAACAAGTAAATCATACGATAGCGGCCTCCGTAGTCTAGAGGTAACGTTCCCACCTCATGACTCGTAGTACGCGGGTTCAAATACCCGGCGGAGGTCGTCGAATTTTTAAGGGCGGAAAAATTCAGGGAACAAGTCCTCCGGGAGGGACTTTAAGCCGTGGGTCCCGTGTCGTAGCTTTACGGCACGTAAAAGAACCTCATATCTCCAAAGGAGGTCACTGAGCCAAATTACGGACGTTTCCCGCCCAACAGCAGTCTCTAATACCTCTGGTAGATGGGGGAAGCATTATAGATACCTCTCAGCTAGTAGAGCCGGTCTCGCTGGCTGGGCGGGACTGATGGTAAGCACCAGTACCGGTAGGATATAGAGACTGGTAGAAATCATAGAGGGAAGCACAATGGACCAATACAGGTCTCAGTCCGTAGGGAAACCCACCCTCTCCAATAACTAACTAACTAACTAAATCATACGATACATTAACACACATCGTATATATTACATTCTAATAGAAGATATCTATACGTGTTAGAGATAACAAGCGCATAAATGCGTTATAAATTAACAACCGAAGTGACGGCAACAGCAGCACAGCAGTTTCCTCGACTGTAATTTTAAATACCTGATGATGACCATATTGGTCGAAACATGTAGTGAAAAACCTCTAAAAAGTAAGAAGTTAAAGACGTGTTGCACGCGAGACGATGGAACCAGTGACACTTGGCACTAGGTGTGCATAAGTGGTCAATAAATTCTTTCACCAATCCCTACCCAGTGTGTAGTGACAATGCTTAACCCGGGCCGTAGACGATGTTGTA
The DNA here is from genome assembly GCF_002891405.2 of Cryptotermes secundus. Taxonomy (NCBI): domain Eukaryota; kingdom Metazoa; phylum Arthropoda; class Insecta; order Blattodea; family Kalotermitidae; genus Cryptotermes; species Cryptotermes secundus. The sequence goes on from NW_019734322.1 coordinate 750,303, forward strand.
GCCCGTACATTATGTAAGAAGTATACTGGCAGGTACGCACACAGTGCGGTGCTGTTGAGTTTCCCAGAACCCATCAGGAAACGCTGATAACGTTTGAATAGACAAACAGTGTGAAGTTCCGCACCATCGCTCTGAGTACATGTTTCTGTATAGGAAAGTATTCTCCAATATTATGGCGGTGACATTCTGAATCAGTGATTATCAGCCTTTTGCATCTTACGACCTCCGGTCATTTTTTCAAGAACCCGTTGTGGTGTCATAGTCCCCCTTTCCTGAAAGCTTATTTTTACAGTTATGTAAAGCGGCCTCCATAGTCTAGGGGTAACGTTCCCACCTCATGACTCAAGGTACGCGGGTTCAAACCCGGCGGAGGTCGTGGAATTTTTAAGGGCGGAAAAATTCAGGGAACAAGTCCTCCGGGAGGGACTTTAAGCCGTGGGTCCCGTGTCGTAGCTTTACGGCACGTAAAAGAACCTCATGTCTCAAGGAGGCCTCTGAGCCAAATTATAAAGGACATTTCCCGCCCAACAATAGTCTCTAACGCCTCTGATAGATGGGGGAAGCATCTAGATACCGCTCAGCCAGTAGAGGTCGAACTCGCTGGCTGAATCGGGACTAATGGCACGCACCAGTATCGGTAGGGTATAGAGACTGGTAGAATATCACAGGGGGACGTACAATAGACCACTGGTCGCGGTGCATGGGGAAACCCACCCTCTCCAATAATAATAATAATAATAATAATAATACAGTTCTGTATATTTTAGCATTATATTCACCATTAATGGAAGTTCTTAAGCGCTTAACGATTTTAACAGTTTTTGACTATATTTTATTCCTATAATCGTATAAAACGATCTAGTTGTGTTAGTAACCTCACCCAAGCGTTTTCGGGGTATATTGCAGTAAACCATTGTACAGCTGCTCGGAACTGAGGAAACTTTCGAGCAACTGAATTTACTGTGGCGAAATCAGTTATAGTTATCGAAACCCCATCCTCCACCGAGCTGACCACCAAGTCCCACCAGAGGGATGCGTCTCGCCGATTAAAAACACGGTTCTGAATTTCATGCGAAACGGAGCGATTGATAAATACTTGTATTTAGTAAGTTTTATCAGTTACGTAGGGCACGCGGTAGCGTAGTTGGTTGAGGGGCAATGCTACAAGCCGGAAGGTCGCTGGTTCAAGTCCTGATGAGGTCATTGGATTGTTTTCAGTAGACCTAATCCTTTCAGCCACACTAGGCCCTGGGGTTTACTCAGCCTCTAACAGAAATGAGTACCAGGAATTAAATAAATAATTTTCCTGGGGAGTAAAGCGC
>NW_019734322.1:751644-755700 GCF_002891405.2 Cryptotermes secundus
ATTGTCTAGATAATGTGGGAGCCTCAGCGTCTCACAACCCTATGGGCCTGGTACAGTAGTAGCTTTACTTTTTTTTACTTTTATCAGTTACGTAGGTTATGTGGTCTCGAATGATAAGATGCTTATGATTGATCAGATGAGAAGGACCTGGACGCTGCTGTAGAATATATCTAGGTTCTGCCACAGAGTTTGCTTGGAGGGACTGGAAAGCACTACGGAAGCCCAAAAATAGTCGAGATTAGACCGGCAAGTGTAAGTGTACTAATAGAATATAAATATACGACAAATAGATACCTGCAAATTTTAACAAATAAACTAAAAACTAAAGTCCGTGGCTTTAGTCCGCAAGCGACCTATACCGACCGAGCGACCACCGATTGTCGGCGAAGTTAGTGTCAACTTTTCCGGATAGAGGGTGTCGAGTGGGCAGCGCAACGAATCCACACGGCCGTTAATTTCGGTTTTCTAGACCGAAGCCGCTACTTTTCAATTCAAGTAGCTACACAGTTATCCTCACGAGGCTGAGTGGACCCCGTTCCAGACCCACTTAAATAATAATATTAAATGCGGAAATAAATAAATACGCAGATTAATAAAAAACATATCACGAAATGTGAAGTTCTGGATGTGTAAGTACCGCATTAAGAAGGGGTGGGGAGAGTGGTCAGATTCACGCTTCTGCCGATTTGCCCGTAAGGAAGACGTCGGTACAGTTTGGTAAGAAGAATCCCTACATTTACGGAAGTAGACCCCTCGTCGTTCAACCCATTCTAGCCCCGAAATAATAACTGCACATCAAATTATGCAATTCATTTTCATAAATCAGTGATGTGCGAAGCTTCATAATCTGTACTTTTCGCTGTTATTGTAGGGTGGTACGTGGGGCAGAGATGTTAGTACGCATAGGCGAGATGGGCTGTGGATGGAAAGTACTCGTATTTGTCGGAAACGTAAGTGCACATGGGACAGTAGAGATACGGGGTTTTGTGTGGTGTAAATCGAGCTGCATCACGACAGGGTCTAGTAGCAGACGCTTACTCACGTGANGCCACGAACAAGACCACGTCGGAAACGTAAGTGCACATGGGACAGCAGAGAGATACGGGGTTTTGTGTGGTGTAAATTGAGCTGCATCACGACAGGGTCTAGTAGCAGACGCTTACTCACGTGAATGACAGCGTGCCAAAGAAGGCCATGCTGTTACCTCGTTCCCGAGTACGGTTCAACCTGCGCTGGGTTTGAGCCACTATATAGAAGTGTGTCGCAAACCCAGTAAACAGGTTAATTCGGATGCGGGGTATTTTTACCCGCTGTACTATGTATTACCCTGCCTTGTAGTTCCAGACCTGCTTCAGTCTTTGTGTTCAACCCTGAAGAAGGAGGAAAGGCAGCAGTTTTGTCTCAAATGTTACTAAAATTCTGTCGGACCACACGGCGTTATATCCCGGAAAAACTGTGATTAGTCTCCTCTGCGTTGTGGCGCCGTGTAATCTGACAAAAGTTACTAGCATCTGAGACAAACCTGCTGCCTTACCTCTTTCTTCAGGGTTGAACAGAAAGACTGAAGCAGGTCTGGAACCACAAGGCAGGGCAGTACATAGTACAGAGGGTAAAAATACCCCGCATCCGAATTAACCTGTTTGCTGGGTCTTCGACACACTTTTATGAACTGAACCGACGTTTTGGAGGACCATATCGCGTCCATCTTGAGAATCGAATAAGCAGAGAAAAATTCCAGCATGAGAGCAGAGAGACCCTGAAGACAGAGGCAGTGTGCTCCTCTGAAGCGTCTGTTTACTTTCAACGGACTACAGGGTGTTATATCCCAGAAGGTAAGTACTCTTCATAATGATCGTTATGAGAACTTCAAATCCTACATCAAAGTTCTTGCTTGTATCCGGTTCTGTAAATAGCGGGTCGACATTAAAATGGATTGTAGAAAAACAGTGCTCTATTGTGGATTTCGTTCCTCTGGTTCCGGAGAAGGGACGTAGTCGGGCTCTGTGAATACGTTGATATTATCTTCATGGTCTTCACTGCCAAAGGAACACACTGTACCGTGAATCATTCATACTTGTATAGTTGCTGCTTGCATAATTGGTTACTTATTTCGTTTGTTGAGGCAGTAATATTACTGGGTTAGTCATTTCTTAATTACTTACTGAATTAGGTCGTTAGTTACTTGGCTATGCTGTACGGTCGGTTACTGAGTTTGTGTTTCTCGTATTAAGACGCTCAAAATGCGCCTGCATGGGCTGCGCTAACATTCGAACTGCGAGTTCGCCTCTGCCAGGTGGATCCATGATGCAGGAAATGAAGGAGAGATTACGAATATTGTGTTCCAGGAACATTCATGCGTAACCTTGAGTACTTGTTATGCCAGAGTCGGCTTCTCGACAAACAAGTTACTCTCAGTTTCCTAGGAAGACGTGAAATACTGCAAGATGTAAGTAAGCAAGTAGACTCAAGTAGACTAGTTCAAACGTGTCCTCCAACAGTTTCCAAACGCATATTCTGCAATTCGATTGCTCTTATTTAAGTTTCAACTGCAGGGGACAGGACTTTAGAGATATAGAGTGACCGCTTCTGTGGTCTAGTGGTCAGTTCCTGGCTACAGAGCCAGAGGTCCGGGTTCGATTTCTGGCGTTACCAGAGTTTCTGAGAAGTAGTGGATCTGGAACGGGGTCCACTCAGCCTCGTGAGGATAATTGAGGAGCTATTTCAAGGAAATAGCGAAATAGCCGAAATTAACGGCCGTGGGGATCCGTTGCGCTGACCACGCGACACCCTCTATCCGCAGAATTTGGCACTAACTTCGCCGACAAGCGGCGGTCGCTCGGTCAGTATAGTTCGCTTGCGGACTACAGGCCACGGAAGAGATAGAGAGTAACAGGAGGATGAAGAAAAATACGGAGGCGACTGAAGGGCCTCATAATTATGGTGATTTAATGAGGGGACCGAGGTGCCAGTACGTGTAGCACGCATGGGGAGTATTTTAATCGGAACGCTTGAAGCGAACGGTCTTTTTGAAGATATAGACTTATGTAGGTTAGAGATTAATATTAAAATTGAACTTAGACAAGGGGTGCGAGCGCGTGGTTTGGATTCACGTGCCGGTTTCTCAGGATGGGGTTGAGTAGCGAACTTTCGTGAACACGACAGTGGCCCATGTGTTAACTTTGATTCGTCTCACATTTAAAAAGAAATTACTGTTTCCTTCGAAGCAGGATATTATTTGACCGGTTGAATATCAACTTTTTAATGAAGACCATGAAGATAGAAGTTACAAGTTCGTATAAGCGTGAAACGAGGCGGGAAGACGGTCATGAATGGCAAGTAGGTAATAATCCGGAAGTGGACGGATATAGATGATTTGGAAATAGGCCTACAATCCAACAATTCGCCTGGATTACGGAAATCATCAGAATAATCCGGTAACCTGGGAATTATTATTTCAGATGCAGGACTCTTGTTGACAGAGCTAATCAACAGTACAGATACTGCAGTGCTCTGGGAAATCGCCAAGTTTGCGACAAGACAGCAATGCACTTCGTAGAAGCAAATAACGTTTCCAGTTTATCCTGTTGTGCATACGTCGTTATTGATCTTAAATATGGCATGTACAGTATTTTGTCATGAAGAAGAATCTTTTTACCAGCAAATTGGACTTAAATTTGAGGAAGAAACTAGTGAAATGCTACATTTGGAGCATAGCTCTGTATGGGGCTGAAACATGGACACTTAGGCCAGTAGATCAGAAACATCTGGAAAGTTTCGAAATGTGGTGTTGGAGAAGGATGGAGAAGATCAGTTGGACCGATTATGTGAGAAATGAAGAAGTGTTATTTAGTCAGTGAGCAGAGGAATGTCCTACACGAAATAAGAAAGCAGAAGGCTGATTGGATTGGTCATATCTTACGCGGTAACTGCCTTCTAAAAGAAGTTATTGAAGGAAAGATAGAGGGGCGAATAGAAGTGACCAGAAGACGAGGAAGAAGACGTAAGAAGATGCTGGATGACCTTGGGGACAGAAGAGGATATTGTCATTTGAAGGAG
>NW_019734322.1:755859-813633 GCF_002891405.2 Cryptotermes secundus
CAGAAATTTGTGAAGTCCAATTTCAGTTTAATGCAAAATAATAGTTTGGACCAGTAGGGACTAAAATCAAATCCAGGTGACAGTGTTTATTGTAAAATCCCTATATAAATTTAGATTCGTTACGTACTTCGAGATGTGAAACATGCCAATAGAAACACGTTATACGCATTATGCATACTCATTCATGCACTTGCGTAAAGAACGCAGGAAGCATTAATTTCGGCGTGGCTTGCAGCCAGATTATGGCGAAGGCTCAAGAAATTTGTATGAACATGCATTATCATGTGGGTCACACAGGTGCTTAGAGCTGGACGATTGTTTGCGTTCGGAGACGACAGATCATCCCATAGCTTAGATGGCTGGATCCTGAAGCCTTACTCCGAAGGTTGGTGCTGAATTCCACCTTTTTCCATCTGAATGAGGACCATCGTGACGGGCCCCTTTCCCTTCGAATCATCATTTTATTAATACTCGTACTGTGAGCCGCTCGATAGGCCCAACCGGTACTTCTTGTTTTATTCCAGAGGCCTTATGTTGGCCAATTACAATGGCCTGCCGCGCGGTCTAAGGCATGAACCGTCTTCTCTCGCTCGTACACTGCGATCCTGGGTTCGAATCTCACTCGAGGCATGCATGTCTGTGTGCGTTTTTATGTGTTTGTGTTGTTCTGTGTGTAGGAAGCGGCCTTGCGATGTGCTGATCCCCTGTCCAAGGAGTCCTACCGACTGTGTTGATCAAGAAACTGAAAAAGCGGCCAAATTCCACAAGGGCTGTAGAGCCATAGATATACAGACATTCAGATAGATGGATTTATGTGTATTATAGGGAAAGGAATGGAAGTGTTGTGTGTTCACCATTTGAAGCTAAAGTGCTTATTGTATGTAGCACCTCCTTTAATATTTATCTGTGCATTTCATATGATTCTCAGGGTAAACAGCGATGATTACCTTGAACTGCGTTCATCAGTTGGTTTTTGTAATGGAGACGCAGCGTGTTTCCTGTGAGATAAAACTGACTGCTTTCAATGTTATTTAGAAGAAGTAGCGCTTTAAGTGCTTAAGTAGGTCACGGCCGCACAAGTCCACATATTTCCGAATTCGACGCATAAACATCATACCATTCGGCGCTACGTGAAATTGAAGAGGCGTCGTTAAGTTAAACAAGTGAGAGACTTTATCTCTCGGTCTGTGATATTCTACAATTCAGCATTTCGATTAATCAGTCTGTACAAGTTTTGTCACTAGGCCATCATTTTGACACATGTTTCAAACAATAAATTAATAAAAGCGGAACCATTCTTTTTGCAGGAATCTGCGTATACATTTATTTTCTTTCAAAAAGGAAATGTTTGGAATAATAGTTGCAGATTTTGGCGAGATTTATATTTTTCTATAGTTTTGACGTATCTTTCAGACGTAGAACCGTTAAAATATACAGTTATTTTTGAACAGGGAAAAAAGATTAGAATTGCAACCAAACAAGTTACGGAGCCTGTATTTATAATTGCAGGATGTATTATCTCCATCTTGAAGCTGGAAGCAACAGGTTCCTCTGAAACGTGGCTATCGATCTGCCAAACTGACATATTGCTCTAGAGACTTCGAGAAATGTACAGTTTGTATGAATTGAAATAGGATCGGCTGACAAACAGTTATAGATCAGAATACAAATAACAACAAACATCGTTTGCAGGTGACTAGATGAGTTTGAGAAATAGCTGGATCAAGTGTCTCGTTTTTCATGGCCACGGAACTAAATATATACGCAGTTTATCTTAAGATATTACCGTTCTGTTTTCCAGCTGTTTTAATTCATACATATTGTAATTTCATTTTCTGTCGATCTCCAGTTAGGACTCGCATGTGCTCTGTCCGACATTGCTCTAGGCACCGAGTAAGGAAGAAGATAAGGTCGCGCCATAGCTCAAGCGGTTAGTCGCTGGCTTCCCGATCCCGGGTCTGGTCAAGTGGGTGGGATTCGTGGTGAACAAAGTGGCACTGGGGCGGGTTTTCTCCGAGAATTTCGGTTTCTCCTGCCGATCTTCATTCCACCAAATTCTCCATCATCATAATCACCCGGGGCAGGCTACAATAGGCCATTCAGTGGCCGCCGTGCCGAGTGGACCCAGTTGGACTCCACCCCACACTAAGCGAATTTTAAAAAAAGGAAGAAGAAACGGCCCAGTCCGCCACTGTGGTCTATGTACCGAGAATTCTGATGTCGCCGTGATTCACGACGACCAAGTTGGATCTTGGGACGTGTGCCAATTGAAAGCCATTACGCAATTAGTGGCGCCAAGAGCTACTCCAGGAAGTTTTTCCCACATACTCCCACTTAATTACCATTATTTGCAGGTGGAAGAAAATGCGTTCGCGTATTCACAGCCATCTTCATGGCTCTCGTGCATAAAGCAGGGCAGTGGCGGATTTTGATCCTACTGCAAGGCAGCTCAGTTCGTCCAAACAACTCATTTCCTGAATGTCATTTCAAAATTATTCTCAAGTGTTCTTAATCTTGCTAGTGTCTGCTTTCCAGGATCAGAATATCTTGTGAACTTCGTGTTGCTCCATACATGGCGAATCTATAATGCGACTTTATATCTCTCCTTATGTTTCATGTCGGATACTGCCGTACGGGTTTAGATTAAATGAGGTATTAAGCATCTTCATTAAAAGTTTCTGTGTAATTTCTTATTGGTCTGTTCCGTCAAGTACACCCCATTCTCTACAGAGGGTTTATCGTACAGAAATTCGGCACACGAGACAAAAACACAGTGTTTGCAAATTGTTTTTGAAACATGTTTCTGTGTGATGACTATTTAACGAAATGAGAGGAAAACATTTCTAAATATGTAATGGGGCATCTGTAGCGCCGTTATTTTTCCAACATTTGTTTTTATTGGCTGTCTGCTATAAATGAGCAGTTAGGCTTATGCAAAATCCTAAGGAAGCATATGAAAATGGCGTGTGCTTCAAATTCTGTCAGGCCTACGCTTTTATGTCCTTTTAAAAAAGCAAATTTTAATATCAAATTGATGAATTTACTCCGGAGAACAGAAGTGCATTTTAGTTTTCCAGTCTTTACACATGCATAGCGTAGTTGGTTGAGGCACTTCGCTACAAGCCGGAAGGTCGCAGGTTCGATTACCGATGAAGTCATTGGATTTTTTAGTTGACCTAATCCCTCCAGCTGCACTATGGCCCGGGGGTCGTCTCAGCTTCTAACAGAAATGAGTACCAGGAATATTCTTGGGGCTACAGGGCGGCTCACAGATGGCGGTGAGCCGCTGTCCAACATTCTTATGTACTCGGGCACAATTCACTGATGCCCATGGAGGTGCTGGCGCCACCGCACACTACTACTACTACTACTACTACTACTACTACTACTAATAATAATAATAATAATAGTAATACAACAACAACAATACTAATAATAATAATAAAATTTTGCGAAAATATTTAACAGCACTCAGACGTTCAAAAATGTCTCTTGTCTTACAATTTGAATTAATATTAAAAATCGGCTCAATTATATGTGGTTACGGAGGGCGCCCCGTTGGACATGGCTGGTCTAGAAAATGTGGGAGCTTCGACGTCTCGCAACCCTATGAGCCTCTACAGCCTGTTACAGGGATAGCTTTACATTTTACCTTTTTTTACCCTTCATTTTTGCAGGTCGCTACAGGTCTATGCACAGACGGGCCGCACGCACAGCGCCATCTTACGGGAGCAGCGGTCGGAAGATGGCGGTAGTGAGCTGGGCGGTCCTCTCCGTTACCCGCACGCGTGCATTCTCTGGCTACAGTGCGAGCAGGTGAGGATTCTGGGGTTTCCCACTACATAGCTATTACAGGCGTTAATGTTATCAGACGTTTATGCAGCATAGCACGATACAAATAAAACAACTCGGATTATAACGTGTTATTAGTTAGGACTTCCCACCAATGGATATCGGAGGGGGCGCTTTCCCAGGAGTAAAGCGGCCGAAGCATGAAGTTGGCTACTCACGTGTCTCGTGGCTTACATTTCCTCTCTCAGCACGCATTCATGGCGTTCTTCATAAACACAGGGAGAACTTTACTACACTGTCATCGACCCGAAGTATTTCCGACTGTCGCAATTTTGTTATTTTCAGCTTTCCAAAAAAGAAGTATGTGACCATATGAGATTTAGAGAGAGATGGCGCTGGTGTCTTTTCCAGATCCCTCGGCCGTCATACTGGAATTATTTGCGGTGAATATGTATATAGTCGTACAGACAGAAACATCAGTATGAGGGTAGCAGTACCAAAGACCCAACAGAATGCGAATTTCTTCGTGCCCAAGCAACTTGAAGACGGATTCTCTTTCAACCTCTCTTTCGCCTGTTTAACAGAAACATTTTCTCTTGCAAGTTTTGGCTGTCTTTTATTGTATGGTTCAGTGTGATATGTACTTTTTACTTCCACCCGTGAAGTTCCTTTTAATCCCTTATTGTTGGGTTTGGTCGTTGGTCGCAGCCTTCCTATCGCTGTGGTCTGGGTTCGGTCCCAGGTCAGGTGGGATTGTTGTTGGCTGTTTCCCCCCACCAATTCTCATTCTTCTAGCTGTCCCACACTCCTATATTATCATTCGAGGCTGGTACAGTATACCCAGTAGGGGGCCCACGCATCAAGTGGACTGTTTCATAGACTATGCTAGGAATGAAGAAAAACATCATGGTGTGAACCGTGCTCAAAGGCATTTCCATGACTCTCATCCAATAGGGAGCCAGTGTGCAGTGTTTATTGTTGCTTTCATCATTCACGTCGCTTATACAGTATAGCAGGAGAGAAGGCGGGATACCGATTCGCGAATTCTGGAAACCGAAGAGCCGTTCAGGAGGCACACCGGGAAACGGAGAAACAGGAATCAAACTAATAGATTCGAGGTATTGTAGACACACATGGCCACTGAAGGAATTGGCACAGACGCAGTGCGGTTGACTCCATCTGGTTTGAATCTCGGTCACAACACAGGTTAACTAAAACGGTAACGCTTCTGTTTCGCATTAGGGAAGTCACCTGTTCGAATTCCGCATAGTCAGCAGGTTAACTAAGGTTGTAACGAGTGAGATTCGAATTAAGGAGACACCCTGTTCGAATATACAACTGTCCGGTTACAAAGTTGAGCAGGTCAAGTAGAGCGATAACCGAGTGTAACTCGCATGGTAGGTGTCTGATGCCCGTCATTATAGAGCAGGATTTGAAGCAATCACAGCGGTGGCTCTGCCTTATGGAATATAACGTCATGTAGTCTGTTGACCGTCAACTGACGTTTCGGTGGAACATGTTGCCACCATCTTAAGGGTCGAAGAATAAGTCAAGGAAGAAACCAGTGTGAAAGCAGGTGGCAAGCGGAGCTCTGATATCAGGTACTTACATCTCTTACTATAGTTCAATAATGACAAAACTTCGAACACGTATTAGCAGGGGGCATGGCATAGTTCTGTTGTAAGTGTTGCACGTTGGAAATTAAAAGTTACAAGGTTGCAAGTTACAAGTTATGATCTCCATGTGTGCATCTATGGTAACACAACAAACATCCAGCCTGTATTTAGTCTCCTGCACGGTTCCATGTAACGAACCGACATTTACCGATTCGATGGTTTCAGAAGTGCCTTTCTTCAGTTTCTGTATTTGACAGTGGTGGAACTCAGACGTGTTCTTTGACATGCCCTAAGAAGGAGAACTCTAGTGGTTAGGCTGTGATAACGTTGGAGGCCAAGGGATTAGTCGCACCCTCCTGGTGGTAATGGGGTGGTGCTATGTATTGCTGAAAGGGAAACAAGTTCTGCGGAATATCATCTGTCAGCTGTGGCCACAGCCAGTTCCCTAGGAAATCCAGGCAGGTGGCACTAGTAACCGTGATCTCAGCAAAGAAGAATGGCATATACACTTTCTGCTCCGATAATGCACAAAACAGATTCACCTTCTGGCAATTTCGTTGCAGCTCGACAGAAGCCTTTGGGTTTTGTAGGCTCCAGATTCCATAGGAGTACCTACCTTGCCAGATGCATGAAAATCGCCTTTTCACCAAAAATCACCCCAAACATGAGATTTTCATCTTCTGATATAATACCAGGAAAATATACACAAACAGTTGAACGAGATTATTTGTCATTGCCTGAAGTAACAGCAGTCTGTGTGGCTTCATGTGCAAACGCTTCTTCAGAACCCGTCAAACAGTTGCGGGTGACATTTGTAAGCTGTTTATTGGCTCCGTGAATGGATTAGTGGGCTGCGTGAAAAAGCTTGTCCAACTCGTTCCACATTTGCGTCACTGCTCCATGGCCGGCCCGGCCCACTCTTGCAGAGACTACCGTCTTCTGTAAGTTTTTGATGTCACACCGCCCTGCGTCATTTCCAAATCTTGATCGATATTTCCTCTACATCATCGTCACAGTTTTTATAGCATGGTACCAGAAGCAACACAGAACATTTTTTTAAGGGTAGCCATTTTGTTTAACTCACGGACGCAGCGCCATTCTGGGGCGGAAAATGGAACGACTACTTTCCGGGAAATCTAAAGCCGCTTATAACATGACCATTTATTGCAGCATCTAAAGTGGCGTTAGAAATGCGTTTGAAATCTGTGAGGTTTTTGTGAAACATCCTCTATTAAAGCAGCGTATTGTAAATATCCTTGCTTTTTTGATATTTTTTGCATTTGCATTTGAATGGATAATTAACAGTCGTGTACTTTAAGCAGTGTGAATTATAGCCGAATGATCAATTAACAGTCACCCATCTGAAGGCCTGGGGAGAATAATTTCTTGCTTTATCAGAAAGGCATGTATATTGCCAGCAGCACTGTATTTCTGAATGGCCTGGGTGAACTGAAGAATACGCCCACGAAGTGCTCTGTTCCTGGAACTCCGGCCCAGACGAGGAAAACGTAGGAACAAAACCAGCCAACATTCCTGCACTGAAAGCGGGCCGTTAGTGGTTTGCATTTGGTACTACAGGGTCTGGTGAAAATACGGTACAGTCGTGGTAACAGACGGTAGATGTTGCAGCCTCAGGCAGGATCAGCGCAGTATGCACTGGATCGGTCTGTATAATGCGAACAGCGGTGCCGAGAGAGACAGATGCGAAGTTACGGCATTGCATTGTTCCGAATCATAGTCTGCATGCGCTCGTATTTGGCAACATCGTCGCCCACCACTGTCTGCCTCGCGCTGTATTCATACACCTCCTGGCGCGCTTTCTTCATTGGCCATTCCTTTTTAGAAGTACAATAACATGAAAATCCAGTACTTCGAAACTTCTCAAGGAATCATTTCATTTCAACAGCAAAGATCAACTTTCAGTAGCACTAGCCAAGATTGACGAACGCTGACTGGTTTAGACTGAGCACGTGACAATCCTTGCCATTGCGAATCCAAGGTGACCCACCAAACCAAATGAAGGCTGGTGTTCTGCAGTAAAACATGCCGTAAACGGAACACGGGTTAAGCAGAAAATCCTAGATTATAGAGTGAAGGGAAACGTAAAATAACTTGACAGGCGGAAACTGCTTATCTCGGAAAAGAAAAAAATAAGTATTTAACGGAGGTGTGCTTCAGTACTTAATTTTGGTCATAATGGCCGCGCCATAACTCAAGCCGTTAGTCGCTGGCTTCCCACCGCGGCGGCCCGGGTTCGATCCCGGGTCTGGTCAAGTGGGATTTGTGGTGTACAGTGGCGCTGGGGCGGGTTTTCTCCGAGTACTTCGGTTTCCCCTACCAATCTTCATTCCACCAAATTCTCCATCATCATAAACACCCGGGGCAGGCTACAATAGGCCAATCAGTGGCAGCCGTGTCGAGTGGACCCAGTTGGACCCCCCCACTAAGCGAATGTTTTTTTTTTGGTCTTATAATTCTATTCCATATTGTGCCTCTTGGTATACATCTGAGACGTCCTCCCGAAAACTGGGAAGTATTAAACCTAGCGCTGGTTTTGGCCTAAGTAAAGCTTCCTCTGTGCTTAACTAAGCACCGCACCATGAAGACTATGCCTCGCAAGTCGGATCAGAAGACGTTAGTCTCTGATTTATGACATATACTTAGGAGGTTTCATGTCGACTTTCGGCCGGGACACCGACTAGACAGTATTTTCGTGGTTTTCCTTAGACCCTCCAGGAAAGTGCGTGAATAGCCGTTTAATATAGATCACGACTGCTTCCTTTTACATCCTTTTCGATTCATAATTTTTATCATTCTGCCACTGGATGCTGACGGCCGAGAAATCGAGTTCGATTTCCAGCAGGGCCAAGAGAATCTTCCCTTGTCCACAGCTTCCAGACCAGCTCTGGACTTCACCCGGTCGAAAATCCAATGGCTAAGGGAGAATTTTTCCCCTGAGTGTGAAGCGACAAAGGCATGTAGCTGGCCATCCAACCACCATCTTGTGCAGAGGTTATGAATGCGTGGAGCCATACCTCTCTTCCACCATACGTTTTCATTGCTTGATGTTTAATGAAGCACAGAGGCGACTTTATCTCTACCATTCGATTCCATTGTCGGAGCTACTGACGATGCCTTTAAATAAACCACAAGTACGTAAAAAAGTGAATAAATAAAAAACGCATGTGACTTCTGGGAATCGAGGAAAGATAGGAAAAAGGGAGAAATAATGAAAGAGGGCGTTGAAGGGAAGCTGGAAGATAGCAGGAAGGAATGAAAGTAGGAAGAAAGAGATAGGAACAGAGAAAGTAACGATTAAGGAGAAATAAAGACGCGGAAGGAGAAACGAACATAGAGTACTATAGAAGTGAATACTGTAAATGCGGTTATGATTCTGTTTTATCGGCCCAGTGGCCGGTCTGGCATTCAGCCGACGGACCTGCCACGGCGCCCATGCAGTTTCATAATGCTGCGTCATTATAGAAGCTACTACGGCAAATGTGGAAATACAAGTCATCGCTTGTTTCCGTGGCAGAACGCTTATTCCCATTCATGAAGGTGCATATTTATGAACCAGTTGTGAATAAAGAGAAGCGACTCTTACGATTACGTGACTGCTTCGACCACTGGTCTGCAGACCAGTAGCACACCCTCCGTCTTCCCTAAAGTGTTCTTTGGTCTATGTAGTGAACTAAAATTGGCCACGACATCATTCCCTTTTGATGCAAAATCTATAGTTTTCACACCGTCGATAAATAACCGTGTAGGATGGCATTAACTTTCTTTCTTGGGGCGGTAGGTGTGGGGCAGGTGGTAGGTGAAGTGGCTTATGGCGTATCCTTTTTGCTGGTTATAATTCCCCCTTCGCATTCCGGGTATTCAGGGTTGGGGTCTGGCCCCAAACACAGGCTATCCTGACGACTTGCAGTTCTCGCGATTTTCCTCAGCCTTAAAATAGGCTATAACCGCTTCCTGTCATGCCAATCCCAAATTACCAGTCATTGTATCACTTGATACCTAATTCATGAAGTTGATGAAGCGTTGTTACATAAAAATAAGACACAACGGAAAGTCTTATGATTAGTCTCTACAGCTGAAGGACCGAGCAGGTTGGCGTATCCGTAACGCTCCAGGCTTGCTAATCTACTTTCCTTGTTTTGAAAAAAAAAATAAGAGTAGGCTTATGCGATCATAATGTTTTCAGTGCTGTAGCGGTTCTCTTCCCCTCGCGCGGTGCGATGGGAGCCACTTCTAGCACTTCATGTCCCGCGGTGTTACCGACTTATATCAGTTTCGCCCTTTGGATAGTTGAGTTTCGGAGCATGGAGGGCGCCGAGTTGGCAGTGACACCTTGTAGCGGCTTAGTTTGCCGCTACGTCCATGGTTGTAAAAATCACTTACGCTGGGTTTATCTTTACCTCCTTCGCTTCCGTGGGTGTTGATATGATTGGTTGGGAAAGCTGAAGGGCTTGTTTGGGCTACAGTAGTCACCAGGGGGTGGTGGCTACAAATTTGAAGGTTGCCTTCTGGTAAGAATATGTAGCGAGATGACTGTCTCAGGTTCGGGTATGGTAGAACAGATCAGTCCCTGGGTCTTAGCGGGCCTTGCTCTAACAGGGCAGGAGGAACACTATACCATATACATCGTACACTTGCACATAATGACAACAATGGTTGGCTCTTGATAATTGATTTGTTGAAGAGCACCGCAAATTACACGTAGGGTCACACTGATGTGTAAATGACTACAGATTCACTTTAACTTTATGGAAGTTTTTAAGTTGAATTTATAGTCTAAAATTACACTATGATCACGTAATAATTTAGTATGTAAGATAGTCTAACAGGTTGATCTGCATTTCTGTGGAGCGCGGATGCCTGTCAAGTATAACCAGAGTGCGTTTGGAACTGATCTGCTCTGAAGCAGCGAGCTGCTCACAGTCTCAGCTTCCGCAAGAAGTTGCCTCTGTCAGAATTTTGCATTTCCGAATCAGATGAATTTGCTGAGCGATTTTAGCCCTGAAAACACAAACGGCACTTTTGACAGCTCCTTGATATATGATAAGCTTAGCGTGGGTATCGGGCCAACCTACTTTTGGTGTATTGCTTGTCTTAGATGTCAAATATATTAAAAAAGCGCTGACGTTGTGTAGGAACAGCTAAATTTTTTGTGAAAAGTTGCGGGTGGCTACATCCTCTTCACACAGCAAGAATGAGCGAACGTAAGAATGTGGCTGTCTCCGTAATCCAGACTTATGACATATAGCTTACAGTTTAGTAGTCTTAATCAAATATTCATGTATGTATTGTATGTATGTATTATGGAAGGGGGTGGGTTTCGCCATGCACTTAGACCAGTTATTGGTCCATTGTGCGTCCCCCTGTTAATTTCTACTATCGCCATGCACTTAGACCAGTTATTGGTCCATTGTGCGTCCCCCTGTTAATTTCTACTATCGCCATACGCTACCGGTAACGGTGCGTGCCATCAGGCCCCGTAGAGCCAACGAGGTCGGCCCCCGGTACCTTGATGCTTCCCGCATCCACCAGAGGCATTGGAGACTACTTGGGCGGGAAAGGACCTGTAATTTAGCTCAGAGGTCTCCTAAAGACATGAGGTTCTTTCACGTGCCGTAAATCTACGACACGGGACACACGGCTTAAAGTCCCTCCCGGAGGACTTGTTCCCTGAATTTTTCCGCCCTTAAAAATTCCACGACCTCCGCCGGGTTTGAACCCGCGTACCTCGAGTCATGAGGTATCAAATATTCATTATAATGCGCCTAATTTTAATGGAAGGTTACACTCCCCATATTAACTTTTGAATATCTGGATGAAACTTAGTATGTATGAATATACCATAGCACCTGAGCCCCTCTCAACGGTGTACTTCATAAATCCCTCCCACCAGTCTACGTGTCTGTAAATGTATCCCCCTATCGTTGCTAGGCAACGACTCGGTAAATAGTTTACCGTGGCAACGAATACGAACACAGCAATAGAAGAATTGACTTGAAAGGATTCTGACGATGGTGTATACTGTACTTCTTTTGGCTTATTTTGGACTTCACCCATCGTCCGGTATATAAAAAAGACAAAAAACCACAACGTTTCGGAGACGGAGACAGATCCAGCCTCCGAAACGTTGTGGTTTTTTGTCTTTTTTATATACCGGACGATGGGTGAAGTCCAAAATAAGCCAAAAGAAGAATAGAAGAATTGTTGAACGATTCATTTTCTGTGCATGAGTAATATTAAAAGTTGTTCCTTACAGGAGGTTCTTGATAAGCGCTTAGACTTGCGCGTGGACGCCATGTTGGAGCAGGGATTGTTGCGAGAGCTGCTGGATTTTCATCGGCTGTATAACGAACAGAGGATTGCTACAAGCACGTGAGTAGTCTACATACACCGCCCAGACGTTCCTCCGTCTACGTTGTGAATGAGACGCTGGGATAAGCATGGACAAGAGCATGCATGTTGACAGTGATACAGAAGTGGACTCACGTCCCCTGCAGAGCAACGATTCAAAATGTGATTATAACCACCATCATCATAGCCATTCAGTGCTTTCCTTCTTCCTTTTGCGGGACACATACGCCGTTATAGCAGTTAGATCGAAACGGTAACAACACAAGTAGTATTTATTATCTGGTGGATATTTCATAGCAGATGTACCATCTTCATCCTCATTTTTTTTTTATTTGTTTCTTCTTCGTTCTCTTCTTATTCTTCTCTATATTTTCGTAAAGAAAATCTGTAAAATGTCGGCCACGTGTTCGCCTGAGCTGTCGTGCCTACCTTGAATCATTCAGGCCATCGAAGAGCATTTTTATTGGAGAATTTCTGGGAAAAGTAGACGAACATGTGTTTCGAAAGCGGAATTCATACCCTCTGCAAAAGTATACAGGGCATTGTTATTATTAACACTTGCTTTCGGAAGAATAACATCCATGATAATATCAGTGCTCAAATATTTATTGCGATAAGCGTAAATATTTTAAGCATTTATTCGAATAAGCCATACGTATTTGTTCTCTTATGATATTAGTGTAACACCCGATGACAATTCAACGGGAAAACTCATTATTTGTTTCGTACTATTAATTTACCTTGCTGTCTTCTGTATTCCGTTCCAGCTGTGCATGTTATTATGCAGGTCGCCCTTTAAAACCATATCTCACCAACTGCACGTACAAAAATCAGTTATAAACCATCTTCCTTTATCTAGTATACTACGCTTCACACTTCCATGTCAAAATACAATAATATCAGTACAAAATAATCACATTCACGTACGTTCATGCACCGTGTTAATGCTCGACAATACATTGCTCTCTTAACCCGAAACTGCGTAATTACAGACCTTTATGTATACATGGAGAAGAAGGGTTGACCAGCAAATAACTACAGGCGAAAGAAAACTTCGGTTAATGACTGTCGGGAATAAAAGACTTCTGTAATCTCCACGCGTGTCCGGAAGACCCTTCATTGTTGACTGTTGAATATACAGGTTAGGAAATGTACGCATAGTGTAGCAGTTCATGTTCATTTATCTCTAAAACCGTTAGACGTGTGAAATAATTGCATTGGACGTACAGTGTTGTCTGTGTTTCTCACGTATTATGTTCGAAGCATTTTTCGCCCCAATTATGCCCAAGAAAAAGCCCAGAGACCCCTCCAAAATTAGAATGTGCCGACAAATTTTAGTTAATTCCCCAAAATTAATTTTGTCAGCGGTTCTCAGCCTGTTTTATGTGTGCTGATCTCCTGACCATTGAAAAAACGCTGTTGATAGGCTTCCCGCTGGGTTGCAATAGCGGTTCGTTCGGTGTGACGTGGAGCACGCTTCGGGATAAAATATATACGGGAGCTGGAAAATCTCGGCCAGGGGAGAACACCATTGGGAGGAGGTGGACGTAGAATGAGTGTTACATAGGTCTCAGAACGCATGAACATGGGCAGTGGGTTGAACTGGCTCAGCATAGGGTCCAGCGGCAAGCTTTCGTTGGTTTACTGCTTTTCTCTTTTATTTCTTTCGATTTTCGTGGAACTTACCTAGCCTTCAGATTAGCGAGTAGCAGAGGATGTTTCCGCCAGGGGTAAAGCGGCCGGCGCGTGAAGCTGACCACTCCCATTTGGTGTCCCGGGTTGAGAAGAATGGAGCTATATTTCTGGTCACCCAAGCGTCTTCATGACGTGCTGCGTAATTAATTAACTACAGGGACAGCTTCACCTTCACTCTCAGTTTTTCATATTCATGAATTGCTCATTTTATGCTCCTTTGCTTTCCAACCCGCGTCATGTATTTGACTCCATTTGATTATTCTTGCATGCATTTTCTATCCCCTTGTTCGCTTTTTTTTTTCCTTNCCCCCCCCCCCGTGTACTGCCCACTTCGTATTGCAGACGTCCGCGGCAATGACCGGCGACACAGTACTCTCACAACCTTGAACAACGCCACCGTTACATGACGTCATGACCGGCATGACTCAAGGTTCTCAGCAACATCGGCGACGGAGGACTGGGATAGTACTGCTGCAGAGGCACTCTGTGTAGAGTTGAGCATAAACAGACGCACAAAGGGAAGAAGCCGCCTCACCACTTCATATTTGGAAAGTTCATAACGGGTTTAGATGAAGTTCGGAATTTGGCGTCGCCATTAAAATTTGACAACCGAATATAATTTTGGTTCGTAGAGGTCCAATATAACCCAGCTTTGCTTTCCTTGAAGCACAAGTAGAACTTAACAATCTTCTAAAAGATGTGGCCAGTAATTGACATATAACATAACAGGGGCACGCAGTAGCGTGGTTGGTTGAGGCACTATGCTACAGGCCGGAAGGTAGCGGATTCGATTCCCGATGAGGTCATTGGATTTTTCAATTAACCTAATCTTTCCAGCCGCACTATGGCCTTTGGGTTGAGTCAGCCTCTAACAGAAATGAATCTTCCTGGGGATAAAGGGCAGATGGCGCATAAGGCTGACAACCTCACCAACATCTGTGAGTGAATTCTATAGGTAGAAAATGTGGGAGCCTCAACGTCTCACAACCAAATGGGCCTCCATGGCCTGTTACAGGGATAGCTTTAAAATAAAGTAAAGCTATCCCTGTAACAGGCCATGAAGGCCCATAGGGTTGTGAGACGTTGAGGGTCCCACATTATTTAGACAATAGGCTCAAAGATGGCGGTAAGGTTGTCAGCCTTACGCGCTGGCCGCGCTTTACTCCCCAGGAGTCTTAGTACTTGATATACTCGTAGATGCTTCATATGCATGGGATTGAAATTCTGAGTAACACATACTTCATGGGTGAAGTCTGGTTCAACCTCAGCAGATAACACAAGTTGACAGGATAGTCAGCTTTGGAAGCTAAGAGCATCCTCACATATTACAAGAAATGCCCTTACATTCTGAGAAGGTAGGTCATGCCGTAGATTGGACAGTTAGTCACTGGCTTCTCACTGTGGTGGTGTGTTTTCAGCTGCAGGCTAGTTCATGTGGTATCTGTGGTGGACAAAGTGGCACTGGGGCAAGTTGCTTTTGAGAACTTCAGTTTCCTGTGCCAATTCTCATGTCACAAAATACCTCATTTCTCTCATCTCTAATCTGGGACTGGTACAGTGGGTCATTTACAGCTTAAGTACCAAGGACTAAGTCTCATTCACCCTAAGAGTAAGAAAAATCCTCAGCACATAGGCATATGAGTAGAACTGTAGGGCCATTGTTTAGTTTAAGAAACAGTCAATGTTGAAGTATATCAGTGCATAATTATGTAGTTCTCCCTACTGAAACTTTGTAAAAGACACCATTGGATTCAGCAGGAGACACTGTGTGTCATATGGCTGGGGCTACAGTATGTACACTGAAGAAATTTTTCAGAGAAAGGATCATTTTGGAGAGATTATTGTTTCCTGTATTCCAAAATCTTATATCTCCAGACATGTTTGTACTCTAGGGATTTCTAAATGAACATGTGTACCAGAATAATCCAAGATGCATTTAGAAACTCAAAGTAAGTATTGAAAATGCTATTGGCAGCATTGCGATGCATCTCATATTTATGTTTCTCAAAACATGACCAAGAGGACTGTATTCAGAACAATTGAAGATATTTCCAGCATGTTTTGTGAACACTTATTTATGTTTCATGTTAAGTGAGATGTACATGTAAAATACAGTGTTCTGTATTTGGGTACAATATTAAATGGATCACCCTGTACAGGGAAAAATAATATTTCTTGTCTGAACAGTGTAATAACTGTAATGTTGATATCCTTTATCAGTTATGTAACATATGATTCAGAACCAGCATAATGTGTGCGTTGTTTGGTAGCTTTGTCAGCTGTGGATTTTTTACTTGCAATAAATGCAAATTAAAATGAATAATTAAGGATATCAAGTTGCAAAGAAACATTTTGAAAATGTGTATATATATATATATATGCTATAGAAGTAAGGAACAATGAACTTCATAATCAACTGAAAAAATATGAAATGTATGCCCAAGATGCCACTTCCATTCTGCTGTTCGAGTTGTGCAAGAGATTGCAAATTCACGAATCTGCCAGTCTTGTATAGATATATCCATAATTTGCAAAAATAAACATGGTTTTGCAGAACATTCATTCACTCATAATGTGTAAGGATGTTTGTACAAATGTATTCATGTATACATGGCACAGGTAAGTCTTGCAATGTCTCTTGGTCAAGCTATACCGTAAGTAGAGATCTGTGTAGCTGTTAACTTGAGATTACCCTTCTTTCAATAATTAGAAATTCTTAATAGATCAGCCCTGCCTATCGCAAGATGCAAGAACCAAAAGATAGCATGGCAGAGATTTTCTGATGCCTTCTATGGCTGGTTAACCATCTTTGGAACTAGGTAGCTAGAACAGTTGTCCTAAACTTATGAAAGGAGAACCAGCGGTTGTAAATGAATGTCACAGCAGTACCATAATTCAGTTTTCTTAATTAATATACCACCTGGGTGACCATCGAGGTAAAACATGTTCCACTTACTTGAAGGGTGGTGCCATTACAGAAACATACTGTGAGAGTGGGCAAATGGACTGTGCTACTAAGTATGAGTAGGTTTAAATTACATTTCTGGAGTCTTTTCAGAAGTTCTCAGGATTATATGACATTAATAATATGACAGAGAAGCTTTGAACCCCTAGGAACACCTTAAGTGTACCACATAATGAAGTTTAGATATTACTGACTTGTTTGCTATATTTGTTCACATTGATGTTATTAAAAGCAAAATAAAAACGAGATTTATTTTGTCTGCAGCGAGCCAGACTACTCAAAGGGAATATTCCAGTCAATTGGGTTCAAGGAGTTCCACGAGTATCTGGTGCTCAGTGAAGAAGACCGCAGCTCTGAAAAAGGCTCCAAATTGCTCCATTCAGGAGTGGATGAACTGAAACGTGTCACCAGACGATATGCCCGACGCCAGCTGCGCTGGATCACTAGTCGCTTCCTACGCAAGTCTAGTCGACAGGTGAGGTAACACCGTTACTGTTGTGTTTGATACATAACACAGCTATACTAGAAATACAGTATGTACTTTATTATTACAGTTAGAAGACTCCACATATAAATTCTATTACCTTAATGTTACAAATGCCCTACCAGGAATAGTCAGTTCCGCAATGCAAATGTTTTTAATGTTCCCAATGAAAATCTCCATGTGGCTTGACTCTCAGTCATTGTGTAAAGCAGTCATGTTTCAGACTGTCTCTTTTCTGTGAATTTTCCATCTGCTTATTAAGGACTGAAGTTGTTCCTATACCTATCTTACTTGGCTGATATATGGCTTTCCCAGAGATGAAGTACATGCACTGTGAGGTACCAAATCTCAATTAATGACTATACAGGGGTCAGCTATTTAAGTGGGGAAAGCATAAGTACCACTAAAAATCTTCTTTAATGTTGCATCTGTTTGTGTAAACTTACACATGATTCATGATGTACTGTCACACACATATTTTATTTAAAATAAGCTATTCAGTCAATGGCGTGTTTTTTGTCTTGCAAGACCATTTTCTGCATAAAGATCATCTTGTAAGATTGAAACATTATGGAAGTGACTATATCTTATTGCAAAGAAAGTCTGTATGATTGTAAGAGATATAAATAATACACAATGTACTATGTTTCAGAAGTTAGGTATGCAGGTGGCAAATAAATCAAGAGGAAGGAAACATATCATAGTTTATTTTTCAGCAAAGTTTGTGTGCTCTATTTTCAATGATAAAATGTTGCATATAGACCTGTTGCTAGGCGGTAACTCTGTAAGCAGCGGCTGCTGCTAGGTAATGCCCACAACAAACATGCATGCAACAACAGAAAACAGTGTTTTGTATGGTCTGTGCCATGGCTGTTTCTGGGAAATGGCTTGGTAAAGACATTTCTGTGGCAATGGACATAAACACAGCAATAGAAAAACAGTGTTTTCTGTGTGGTCTGAGCTGAGTTGTTATAAGAAAGGGGCAAAGTAAGTTGATGGTTCTATTCTGTATGGGAGGCTGTGAAGAAATAGTTAGTTGCAAAAGGGTTCAGTTGAAAGTCATGTTGTGAAGAGAGGACTTTATACGTGTAATTCAGTGAGACTGTTATAGTTCCTGTGTTAAAATATGTGGAGACTGTAATAAACTGAGGACACTAATCTGTGTGTGTCATTGATCTATGAAGTGTAGTCACAAGTCATGTGTGTATAAGCGGTCAATAAATCCAGTCACCAATCCAAACCCCGTCTGTAGTCACACATACACATGACAGTATTTTTACTGTAAACGGAACTTACTCCTCAAATGCACTTTGTACTTTGGAGACTGAATTAATAGATATATTCCACCATTTTACCCAGGTTCCACCAATGTATGGGCTTGATGCTACTGATCCAAACTTCTGGAATGAACATGTACTGGAGCCTGCAGTGCAGATAGTGAAGAGCTACATGGAAGGTCAGAAACCTGCAGAGGTGGAACCTCTACCCGTCATTGAGCAGTCCAAGAAGAATGACTTAATATCCCACCATTGTGATGTGTGTGATAGAATATTTATTGGAGATATCCAGTGGAATGATCACTTGCATTCCAGGAAGCACCACAAAATGTTAAAACACAAGCAAGTGCATAAAGATTGAAAGATTGATACTACACGGTCATTTGTTCCCTAAAGTCAAATATATCAGTCCACAAACCTCATCCTTGTTCCACTCAATTTAAAATTTAATTTTCTTTAGAAACTCCTTTATTTATAGCTGGAATAGCTGTGGTGCCAGGCTGGCTAGGACAGGATTTTCTCAGCTTCATCATGTCCAGACTTGCAACAGGGTTTACCCAGCTTCCTACCAGGTGGGTACCAGACTTTTTTTGGTATAAGGAAATTCTTCATGTATACTACAATAGTGTTTGGCTGTGGAAAGTGGGAAAGTTTCATGTACACGAATATGATGGCATTGTGTGACGAAGAGCTTTCATGAAAAGGTCCCAGGCAGGAAAGATGGAATTAGCACAGGTTTTTGCTATGGACTTATGACTAGGCTGAATGGGAAGACACTGATCTTCACCTGCTTGGTAATAAGGATGTCTCCTGTCTGTGCATATGGACATGTATTATAAATGTAGGAATAACTTATTTTTTGGCATAAAGAGGCATAAGTTATACATGCTTACTGAAGAAATCTTCAGTTTTGAAATTTAATAATCTTTGAAGTATAAAATAGAAAACTGGGAGGTGTGGAGAATCTGTCAAAGTCGTTGTACATTAAGATCTTGATGTAGCCATCATTGATATCTGCAAATATCCAATAAGTATTCAGTTTTGGTCCAGGTAGAGTGAAACAGATCCTTTGGGGTGTCTCTTCAGCTGTGATCATGGTCATTCTTGTTTGTAGGTGTTTGCAGATCATAGATTTTCTCAGCAAAAACAATGTTTTTCATGTCTTCACATGGAAAGATCAAATTGTGTAAGATCTGAACTTCTTGAAGGCCAGGTTATTAGCATACCTTCCGACACTTCAGTTAGGAAACCGTGTGTTCAGAGCTTTGTGAACATGAAGAGTGAACGTAGGTGAGAATTAATTTAATTTGAAAACAACTGAAATTGCATCTCTGTGTTCACTTTCATCCATCTGTGGGAAATAATTCTGACAGACATAAATACAAGGGTTGGATAAAAAGTAGTGACAGCACTGCTGTAACATGAAAGATGTGCGTCAGGTGGCACTAGCGCCGTCTGTAGCTGATAGAAGTTCAGTTGAAGTAGTGCAGTGAGTGGCTCTGGTTGTGTTTCATTGAGTTGCACTGTGCATCGTCTTGAAGTGCAGGGAGCACAGTTCAAGTGCCCTAAGAACAATGCTCCTCGATAAAAATTGGAATTTGCATGAGGTCGTAGTGCACAAAACTGTTATCAGGGACTGCGAAAAGCATGTGGTGATGCTGCTTTGCCATATCACACAGTGGCATGATGGGAGAAATTGTTCTGTGAAGGGAGGGATGCCGTTCAGGATGACCCCATGCTGACAGCCACACAATTCAGCTTCTTCTTTGCTGGATGTTGATCGTCGATGGGCTGTGTGGGAGTTAGCTGCTGAGGTAGGCATATGTTACAAATATTATATTTGAGCATCCTGTTACATTTAAGACGGTGTTTGTCTCATATATAATATGTTACAAAACCGTGCTCCACATTCTGCATGATGTTCTTGGATACTGCAAAATTGCAGCGCGTTGGGTACCGCATACAATGTCCGAGGTGCAACAATGGCAACGTTATAAAACTGCACAGGACTTGTTGGACCGGTACCAGAAAGAAGATGACGACTTCTGTGGAAGGATCGTCACTCTGGACAAAACTTGGGCTCACTCATACGAACCGCACTTGAAGCGACAAATGAATGGAAGCATCCGGGCTCTCCTCGTCCAAAGAAAGTGCACCCTACGCAGAGTAATGTGAAGGCGATGTTCACTGTTGCATATGACATTGATGGAGTGATACTGCACCACATTGTACCTCGACAGAGAGTAAACGCTGGCTACTGCTGCAATTTCCTGCGTAATCATCTTCATCCAGCACTCAGGAGAAAGAGAAAACACTTGTTGGCAACGAACCCCATTATCCTTCATGACAATGCAAAGGGCTCATACTGCTGATGCTGTCAAGGATCTCCTTCGCCGCTGGCGATGGGAGATACTGCAACATCCGCCATACTCACCCGATATGAGTCCGTGCAGTTATGATCTCTTTGCCAAAATGAAAGAACCACAGTGAGGGACAGGTTAAAACACAAGAGAGGAGATTATTCGTGCTGTAGGGCAGTCACTGCTGGACATCAACAAAAGTGAACGTGCTGATGGTGTACGACTTACAGACTCACATTTCTTTTTTGGCCTCATCAAAAGCTCCATATGCCTAATGTATTAATTTTCCTTGTCAATGTTTTGCGTATTATTTTAGTGTTGAAGGGATTTAGTTTGGCATGCTCCAACTGACAAGGTTCAGTGCCTTGTTATTGATTTAACTATGTTCAATAGTCATTATATGCTCTGGTTTCCAAACTCCACCCCCATTTAAGGTTTTCAGAAAGTACAAAAGACTTGTCCTCCAGACAAACTTTGAATTTGGGTTTTATTGTATTTACTGATATAATTACAGCTATTATTTTTGTATTAGGAAACAGTGTTTCATTACATCACAGACCTTACGACTTCTAAACCAGCTGCTTAACACTGATCGTGACAAATGTTTTCTAAGGTCATTACAATTTACAGGAGTTCATCATGTATTTCAGTGTGGTACATCTTCTATTAAATCTTGTTCCTCATCATACAAGTTGTCAAAATGTTCACGTTCTTCTGTGGCTGCTCGATGGTTGTATTTATAGAGTCTAGGATCACGATCACATATACTGCAGTATGCCTGGCACAGTCGCCCAAACTCCTCGATAGTAAGTTGGAAAGGCCGTGTCAGGGGATTAACATCTGCAAGACTGTACATTTCCTTACCAAGCTGTTTTCGTACTGGGACTGGGAACAGTGTCCTGCAACAGTTTAAGTTTATACTCAGTTCAAGTAGAATATCCATAATATAAAACAGTATTTCTCAGTCGTATAACTTGTTTTATTTTGATTTGCCAAGTTTAGTTAGCATCATATTATATATCATAACAGCAACCACTGTTTACTCATCGTTGCTAAGCAATGAAGCTCACGTTGTCACACTTGCTTGAATGTGGGCAGTTCCCACAATATATTTTACCAGGGCTGAAAATGTTATTTTACAAATAGCAACTTCATTTTTTGTTTCCTCTTGGCAACTTAACAGCTTGTATTGAACACTTTTACTGTTTTATCCTCCTTTCTATGGTTGTTTCATGTGTGACAAGCTGAGTGGCAAGGACAAAGGGAACCTTTGAGTCTGCTGCCTGCACCCCTCAGAAATTGGAAAGAAAACCATGTTTCAAACTGCAGATCACTCAAATATGGTAATACAACTCCAATTTTTCATAGACAGCTGAGTATTTAATTGTGTGTGTCCAACGTGGGTGATTACGACAAAGGCATTCACTCTTACGCTGTAAGTACTTTTGGATGTGCCAGTAATAATTACACTTGTTGACTACTATACCAAACATGTGAGATACTGATCATTTAATAGTCTGTGGATCCAAAAGTGGCTTAGAAGCACGAAGATAATTCATCAGCTATAAAAGATCTTACTGCAGTAGAAAAATACTATGAGCGTAACATTTTCCCAAAGCACCCTTTGTCATTCTACAGCCTTCATTGGTCTTCAGATATGAATCTAGTATTTTGGCAGGTCTTCTGGGTACTATTACACTGTACTTGTGAATAAACTAAAGAAGATAAGAAGGGCTCAAAATGGGAAGGGGGAAAAGACTGTGAGAAAGTCAAGAATAGTGTATAGTGAATGAAGTGAAGACAGGCAAAAAAAAGAAGAGACAAGGCAGTGACAAAGATAGAAATTATCTTATGCTGGACCTTAGTTAGTTAATTAGTTAGTTATTGGAGAGGGTGGGTTTCCCCATGCACTTAGACCTGTATTGGTCCATTCTGCTTCCCTCTATGATATTCTACCAGTCTCTATACCCTACTGGTACTGGTGCTTACCATCAGTCCCTCCCAGCCAGCGAGTTCGGCCTCTACTAGCTTAGCGGTATCTATAATGCTTCCCCCATCTACCAGAGGTGTTAGAGACTGCTGTTGGGCGGGAAATGTCCGTAATTTGGCTCAGTGACACGGGACCCACGGCTTAAAGTTCCTCCCGGAGGACTTTTTCCCTGAATTTTTCCGACCTTAAAAATTCGACGACCTCCGCCGGGTTTCAACCCGTGTACCACGAGTGATGAGGTGGGAACGTTACCTCTAGACTACGGAGGCCGCTTTGCTAGACCTTAACAAGAGGTCACAGGATTAAATTGAGTTTTTTAATAACAAGTTTGATTTGAACTTTGTAGAAAATAAGATTAAACTGGATAAGTATAGATCAAAATGAAATTTGCCATATAGTATTACCAAATTTGTTATATAGTTTTGGAGATGAAACATTCAAATAGACAAAAAGGACCTCCCCATTATGAATTACATTTAGACGTTTTGTGCAAATAATGCAGGAAACAGTATCATGTAATGAAGCTAGGTACAAGGTGTGAGGCAAATCTCCACACATTCAAGAATAAAATGGAAGTATTCAGCTGACATTATCCTTGAGGAAAGAGCTTCTGGTACCTGCACAGGAGGCTAGTTAAGCCTCACACATCTTCATGTGGTGGCAAAGAGAGGCATATCACTCTATAGGACGTGAACTTGTCATCCATTTCATAGCTACTTATGGACATGAAAAAAGGGGAAATTTTAAATTTTGACTCTGTCCAGTGCCCTGCATGTAATTTCTGTGTGCAACACACAGGGACAATAGATCAAATCCTCTTTAAGTGCACAAGAAAAATGGATAGAAAAGGGCTGACCATGTTAGGCGTTCCCAAATATAAGTGGGATTAAAGCAAGAATAGGAAATGAGTGTAACATATTTAATGATTCTTTCAGATGCACAGGTTATGAAGAACTGAAGATGGCTCATGAATGATCAGTAAGTAAGGATCTGGAAGGCAGTAAAAGCCAGGAAAACTGTCTACTTTAGAGTCCCCAACTTACACAGGTCTTGAGCTAAACAAAGCTGTAGATACACTGATATAAAAATACTTTTTTAAACAGTTTAGGTACTTCCATTTCTACAGTCATTAGTACTGGATGTACAAGGCTGATGTTATTATACGTTATAGCGGCCTCTGTAGTCTAGAGGTAACGTTCCCACCTCATGACTCGTGGTACGCGGGTTCAAATACCTGGCGGAGGTCGTCGAATTTTTAAGGGTGGAAAAATTCAGGGAACAAGTCCTCCGGGAGGGACTTTAAGCTGTGTGTCCCGTGTCATAACTTTACGGCACGTAAAAGAACCTCATATATCCAAAAGGGATCACTGAGCCAAATTCCAGGACGTTTCCCGCCCAACAATAGTCTCTAAGGCCTCTGATAGATGGGGGAAGCATTATAGAAACCGCTAAGCAAGTGGCCGAATTTGCTTGCTCGGCGGGACTGATGGTACGCACCATTTATCGGTAGGGTAAAGAGACTGGTAGAATATCATAGAGGGAAGCACAATAGATCAAACTGGTCACGGTACATGGGGAAACCCACCCTCTCTAAATAACTAACTAACTATTATACGTTATAATATGGTATGTTATGATACATTTTTAGTTTAACTGTCTCCCGAAATTAACATACATGTTAAAAACATTACAAGGTGCTGTCTGAAAGTTCCTGGACTAGGTCAAAAGAGAAATGCTTGCTCAACTTAATTTTGGCTGTCATTTCCTTCAAAATAGTCTCCCTGAGAACATATACAGCAATTCCATTGTTATTTCCAGGCTTCAAAAGCACTGTGAAAGTAATTTTCCTTAATGCTGTCGAGTACCACTTGTGACTCCTTTGGATGTCAGATACTGTTTCAAAATGTTATCTCTTCATTTTCAATTTTGGAAACAAAGTGAAATCACAGGGGGCTAAGTGCGGTGGTCAGTAGGGAGGATGAGGAACAATAACCATGTTGTTACAATGTGCTTGTCCACATGTCCCTCAAATCCAAACAAACCCTTTGGATTTGAGGGACATGTGGACGAACACATTGTCGTGATGGAGCCAGTTGTGGTTGTGCCAAAGTGACTGCAGTGTTAGGAGGAACACTACATAGTGAACAATCCTCTTCACATCAAAAAAGCAATGAGCATGCTTTTTGTTGAAATCTGGATCTGCTGCGCCTTTTTTGGTGATTGTTGCTTTGTTTCTGGATCATAACTGTAAATCCACTTTTTTCAGCCATTATGATCCTAGAGATAAAAGTTGTGTCCTTGTTATCCTTCTCTTGTAGCTCAAGACACATGTTTACATGTCACTGTTTCTGATCATTTGTCAAGAGTCGGGGGAACAAACTTTGCGGCAATGCGGTGCATGTTCAAATTTTCTGTTAAGATCTTCCGGCAAACTCCATAACTGATCCCAATGGTGTCTGCGACCTCATGGATTGTTCAGCGAGTCTTCATGGATGAGTTCTTGAATTTTTTCAACACCTGCTGTTTTGCTGGTGCTTGGTCGCCCCGAACGTTCGTCATCTTCAACTGACACTCAATCAGCCTTGAAATGTAAATGCCATTCAAAAACCGCTGTCTGGCTTCACACAGAGCTTGATGCGGATATGTTGCTCAGTTTTGCCATCCATCATAGACAAAAGAAAACAAGAAGCTGAAAAAGCACTTGTGTAAAAACAATGCATGTTCACAGCACAGTGTCACATGGCTGACTGATGCAATAGGCTTGCAGAAATGTGACCTTGGCCTCATCTCTCATCTTCTTTCACTGAGGCAATTACAACAATAACTGCCTGGGAAGTTCCCGATAGCACCGTTGGACTCGTTGGGGACTTCGTTAGCCTAACAGAGAGCTGAACTTGATACACCCTGAATATCCGTCACTTCACCAACATGCTTGGCAGAGGAACACAGTATGTGAAGTATGAAAACATCCCAGTCATATGGAATGCTACAGAGAACTGTTATTTTTATAAGTGGGGGTATTCAAATCTTTGTCTTTCTTCACGTGAGAGCAATATTTTGGGCTATTTAAATTTTCACCAAGCAAATGACAAAACCATGTTTTTGTTATACTGGAATGAATTTCAGTATATTAGTTTTCTAGATTACAAATATGCACATTATAGTACCTTGAAACATGTTCTTTGTGTTGTCACCCTTGAAACAGCACATCTATACCGTCTTCTTATCTTTAGTCTTGCTTGCAATGCAGTAAGGAGATTTACAGAAGAGCGAGAATGGCAATGGTGTTTTTGTAAAGCATGAAACAAAGGCATGTTCTTAAAACTAAAGAATGACAGACAAATTTTACTGAATGTATTTAACTATACCTTAAAATTAAAAAGTTCCAAGGAACATATACAAATTGGATTGTGAGACAGACTGTGGAAACTACAGACATTTCAAGTATTTCAAAATGCACACAAGATGTGTGTCTGCAGTAATTTAGCAGCTGTCCTGATGCATGGGCTTTCTGTTATGTGCAATCATTCCATTGGCTACCACCTTTCTTACTTGGCCATGGCGGTAGTGAGATTGCAGCAACATTATAGTGTGAAGGTTAACTTCACGAGTTGGCAGCAGCAGCAATGATAAGAAGAGGTGATATTATAAGTAACTCCATTATTCATGTGTGACTGTGTTATGTGCAAAAAATTCTGAATAAAGACTCCTGGAGTTGGAGTTCCCTACAGAAACCAAATCATTATCAAGTATTACCAAAAGGAAAGATGGACAATATTGAACCTTGGGTAGAACATTAGCCATATTCGAGAACCACGGGTGTCAAATAGGACTGAGAGAGAACTGCTACAGACTCACTGAAACTATGGCCTTACGAAACCAAAGTTGTGCATTCTTTGCAATAATGTGGATCTTTCTGATAGGATTCTGCATTTGCACATATCACTGAGGAACCCTGAACTGTGTATATGGTGAAAGAGCTATGAGTCATGGCCACCTCATTTTCCTAACATTATTCCATGTGATTCTGAGTAGGGTGTGAATTTCTCAAAGCTGAAGTGTCCTGTACATCCAGAGAACTGCAAGAAGCCAAAAGGAAACATTTGCAGCATCTGTCTCCTCCTCCTCCTCCTCCTAGTGGGCTGTTTGACAGCCGGTCAACTTTTCTTTTTGATTCCTAACCAGCTCTTTTCTCTCTTCTTGGAGTCTTCTAGTACCTGGCTGAAGCATCTTTTCTTGGTCATCCCATAGGTTTGTTTCCACTAAAGTTCAACTGTAGTGATCTTCTTTGTATACTTGTTCTATCCGTTCTCTTTACACATCCAGAACTATGGCAGTAATTTCTTGTCTATATCTATTAACAAATTTTGGATTGCAATATTTCCTCGAAATCATATATGCTACATGTGGTGAGGGCATTAGGTTTTTCAATTGACCTAATCCTTTCAGCTGTACTATGGCCCTGGGGTTGACTCAGCCTCAAACAGAAATGAGTACAAAGAATCTTCCTGAGGATAAAGGGTGGCCAGTGCATAAGGCTGACAACCTCAGCCATCTGTGAGCCGATTGTCTAGAAAATGTCTCACAATCCTGTGGGCCTCCATGACCTGTTACAGGGATAACATAGCTTTACCTTTACCTCCATTCCTAATTCTATACCATCTTATTTATCTCTCAATATAAGAAATTTCATATCTAATGCTTAAATTTTACTCGTGTTTCCCTCTGTACTGACCAATGTTCAGCACGAAATGTCACAATCTTAAAACATACTTCAGATTATTGTTCTGCGTTGTTTTCAGAAATCTGTTCCATAGTGTTCCTTTTATAATTTGAAAGAATTTGGAACTACTTCCTCACCTGTAATGCAGGCGAGTAAACTTCACTCTCACTGTCACCAAATCTGATCATAGTGGAAAGGCCATGTACCAGCACAGCCACAAAAGAAATTCCCTGTATTTACATTTCTTAACTTTTAAGAGTAAATTTTCCCTCTCTGGCTGACACCAATATCAGGGACAGAGAGCTCTTTCCAAACATGTTAGGATGCTGTTTGTACATTTAACTTGTGAACTGTAATATACCCAGGTAGATATATCTCACTGTGTGTTGGAGCATCAAATTTTTATGATCAGTAATTTTTTAGTGCTATACAGGCCATAGAAAGGATGTTATCAACAGCAAGTGTTCATATTCACCACCAGACGGCAGGCCAAGATCAGCTGTGCATGTACTCACTCTGCCCCTCGGATGCTGTACTTCTGACGGAAACCAAATATGTTGCGCACGACTTTCTCCACTAGTTTGAATGGTAGAGGAATCTGGGGTTGAACCAATGGTGTGAAGCGTACGACACTGACATCCACTTCTGGTTTAGGAATAAATGCTCTTCCTGGAACATCATGGTGCACTGTTTGGCATGTGCTTGATACACAGGAGCTGATAAAAGATTATTAGACTATTTAACAACACTATTTGAACTGCATCAGTTGGATATTGGTGACTCACATAGGAAGATGGTCCCAGGGAGCAAGTAGTAAGAATATGGAAGGATGCAGCTGTGGCTTACTTGAAGCTTCTGTCACATAATTCTGTGGTGAAAGTGAGGAAAGCCAAGATAAGTGTTGACCTGACTGAGATTTTAATGTTACCTCCTGCTACACTTTACTGTAACCTCTTCCAGGTGAACCTTCTGCACTGAACAAGTTACAAATCCTAGAGTACATCAATATGACCAGTTAATCAGTACTTATTTGTACAATTATCAAGTTTCTGGACATTATTCACTGTCCTGTTTTTTTATTTAAAACACAAAGTTTCAGAGACTGGATTATGTCTCCATCTTCAAGTGAAAGCCTACTCAGTTGGGCCCCATCAGTAGAGGTAGTCCCTACCTCCAGATACTGGGACTAACTCTAACAATTGGGCCCACCTGAGTAGGGTTTTAGTTGAAGACGGAGACTGAACAGTCTCCAAAATGTTGTGTTTAAATACATATATAAAAACACAATGACAGATATGTCCAAAAACTTAATAACAGTATTAAAATACCACCATCACAAACCTCTAGATCTTAAGTACTTGTTTGTGTTTGCTTTTCTGAACATACTTGCATCTTCATGTGCTTGAGCTGTCAGTGTAACATACCAGGTATAATGAATTTGTGTTCCACTGTGCACCAATTCTGGCACATGACAGACAGTCGACAGCGTTGTGCTGACATGATGTCAGCAACCATTCGTTCTCCCACTTCCTTCTGAAATGTTAACGTGAGCCGGGTACGACCGTAAGACCAGGCATTTTTCCTGAAAGAAGAAAAACAACTGTAATTCTGACTTGGAAAATGTCACTGTGTTAACAGTTGAGTTTTGCTGTCAGCTTGTTACCGAGTTCTTTCTAACCAATTAACATGATGAATGGTGAATCGGTTGACTAAGCAAGCCATACAAGATCTTGGTTAAAACCACAAGAGGTAAGATCATTTGGGAGATGCTGGGGCTGAAGGAAAGGTAACATTACAAACATGTATACACTGGAATGGAATATACATAATATTAGTAAGTGAATTCGTTACTGTTTTACATACACACCTCATCCACCTGAATGCCCAATTATTGCAAACAAAAATCTATTGTTTGAAAGCTATCATGCAGTAAAGTAAGGTAAAGCTGTCCCTGTGCTTAACTAAGCACTATGCTATGAAGGTCTGTGGCAGAGTGGGGGTATAGATCTACATTTTCTTGACCCCTGCACCAGTTGGAGGTGAGTGGTCAGCTTCACCCCTGGTATCCATACGAGGCTGGGTTGACCTGAGAGCCGGTCTGGACGACATGGAAAAGTGAAAATTCTTAGCCCCACTGGGACTTAATCTGACCCCTTGGTCATCCAGCCTGTAGACAGTCACTATACCATGCAGTCATATATTGTTTTTGCTTATATTTCATTAAATATTGACTATATAAACACATGTTCTGAAAATGTAGATTTTAATGAGATTTATATTTTGCTTTATGAATGAGATCTGTGTTTGAGAAAATTAATAAAATTTTCATTTGATAGGTATACCAGGCTCATACAAACCAAAATTACATTTGGACAATGACATCTAAAATAATCCTCACATACCACATTTAATCAAAATCCATTTAGGAGTTTTAAACACATCTTTAATTATATGCTTTAACTTCACAGTTCATGCACAGGAGACATAAAAGTAACTTCTAGGGAAACAGATTGTGAAAGTGAGGATTGCATTCAGCTGGTTAGGGACATGATTTAATGGTAGGCTTTTGTAAACATGGTAATGGATCTGCGTCTTCCTTGATGGCACAAAAATTCTTGTCAAGCTAACAGCTATGATCTGCTGAAGGAAGACCTTGTACCATCAAGTCAGTCGACCTCAAGTAGGTTTACAGTGAAATAGTAGAAACTTGTGACATACCTCTCAGACATTGCTTGCAGCCAGCGGATGATGAGCGGTGTTGACACACTAAATGGAAGATTACCAATGATGTGTATATGTGGTGGGCAGTCCTCCCATTCCTGCCTCTTGTTCTCAGAAAATATTTTGCTCATGTCAAAATTCATTACATCTCCTAGGATAACCTTCATGCACTGGTTAGATGACTCCTCCAAGAGCTAAACAGAAGTTCTGATTTTAGTTCTAACAGCAGGTGGAGGGGGTCAGAAATTTCAATTAAAAAAGAAACTCTCTTCTCTTATTTGCACACTGTCTATGCCACTGATGTAAATGTGAAATTTTCAAACTGACAACGCTTTCTTTAGTAAATTTTGTTACAAAGTCCCAAATTCAAAGAGCAGTCTGGCATTGAATGTAATGTCAGCCATAGGATTACATTTTATTCACACTTTGCAGAGTACAAAGAGTGAAAAATAAATAATTCTGCACTCCAAGATTTCTAATTAAAAGGAGAAATATAAAACTGTTCAAGTAAACGCAGAAGTATTTGTTTTACTATTGAAAGTATACACCAGATGCCTCGGTAAACAGTGTTAACTGTGAAAACACTGTACAGGTAAGAAATATTAGTAGTAGGTCAATATTCTAATTTCAGTGTTCCTTACAAGAAGTCTTTTATATGCTAAATTGGTACTGAGCGATGGGATAGGTCACTTTCTGTCTGTGCTCCTATAAAGGATTTCATATACACATGTATTATTATTTCAAATGTCAAATTTAACTCCAAATGCCTCTGAGAAACTGGCTGAAACTCACATCTAAAACAGGTTTAAAACGTCTGTCCTTTTCTATGACAATGAGTTGACTTGGCCCTCTGTTGAGTATAGAGCGGGTTATTCCACCAGGACCAGGTCCAACTTCACAAACCTCGCTGTTCCTTATGTTGCCAGCTGCTTTCACGATTTTGTCTGTCAGGCGTTGGTCCAGCAGAAAATTTTGTGACAACTGCCGTAAGGCACGCAAGCGATAGAGCCTCAGTATATCTTTAATTGTTGGTAATGGTGGAAGCCGCATGGTCTCTTGTACACTGCGTGCTACAGACATCTTGAAAATAATTCAGAGTAATTAAATCTACAGCTATAAAAATTAAGATGTTACAGAGGCCTAGTTGCTCGTTGTGGCTGGTTCGTCAAAGTCATCTAAGAACTTCTCTTGTCTGACAGCGAAAATGGTGTACAAATAGATTCCAAGTACACCGGCACCTAACATCAAACCAGTTCTGACGTTCCTCTGCCTCAGCTTTTGTAGTTCCTGAACTCTACGCAGGTTTTCTTTTTCCACAATTTTCATATAATCGACAGTGGTGCGGGAAATATTGGCTTTATCCTTCACAAGATCAACTTTTGGCATCTGCTCATTATCTCCCATTGTCCGGTTCGATTAAATGCCAACCTGATGAAAAAGGAAGTATTTATTAGTGTTGCTACGGCGTTAATTCTTCACAGTCCGGTCTTGGAATCAAAGTCCGTATTATCGTGAATGCACAGATGTTTTTCTTATGTAATAAACGTTAACGAAATGCCAAAAATCGTGCTACATATATTAAGAAAATAGGTTATGATTGGACGTTACTAAACATTCATTTGACCTTAGTAGAAACTTGTCTTGAACTAATCAATACATAATCCAGTTAAGTCTCTTTTAAATGTCGTCCTCTTTAAAACATCTAACCCACAAAATATTCAGAAGTACCTTACACCAAACATTAACTATCTATTCAATTGCCCACTACACATAAGCACCTTGAAGACTGTGAAGACCGTGAACCTCTTCGTCATTGGCCAATACCGTCAATATGGCCACTACGCGCTCTACGAAGACGGCAAAGACAATATAGTTCAACCAAGCTTCCTAGGTGACAGGTTTTTCGTGCATGTTTCCATTTTCTCTCAGCAGATGTAGTAACAACAGTGTGAAGAGAAATTCGTTGTGAAAATGGACGATGTTGTGAACATATGATTCTGTCAGCTGATTGGAAGACGTCAAACCAGACAACAAAGCCATGCGCGTTAATGTTTTGGTAATACAGTTTCATATTTGATGTGCGTGGAGTACGTTGTGTTGCTGGTGGCGTGTTAACTCTCAAAAACACAAGACTATGCCTTTCATATCAAAAGATTGGCGTTCACCAGGTGAAGAATGGGTAAAAACAGAAGAAGGCTGGGAGAAAAAGAAGATATTGGAATGTGGTCGCCAAGGGACACAGCAAGAGAATATGGACACGACGACGAGGTTTGTTTACCATCTCAGCTGATCGAATCAATATAATGCGTTTCTTTCAAGTAGTAGGCATATTTGGGAACTATGGTAGCTTCTTCATGCAGTAAATCGGGAGAAAGGCAAAATATGAATTTTCGTCTAAAATCTCATTTACAATGACCTTGATGTTTGAATATATTGACCCCTGTGGATGGCAGACGATTATAGAAATATAGTTTATCAGTTGCGAATCTTCTTTGATTATTATGCATAGGATGCATTTAATTGTGTTTTAAATGCGTTAAATCCAGAATAAGTAAAGTGAGATTTGTGAGTGTGGATTAAGAACGAGTAACATTTCATTCCTTATTATTACGATTTATTTACCTATCTAATAGGAAGTAAGAAGACTTTATTGTGACCTCGGTCTGATGATGACCTTCAGCGGGAACATGACGTCACAGCTACAGACCAATGGTCTGTTAGCGAAATCCCTTTGTCTCGACAAACAGCGATAATCTGAATAATTTGTTGATTAGTGTATTTTCCTACGTACCTCTGGCAAGGAAAGCTCCAGGAAGTCCTCTTTTTTACCCACAGTAGACTGGCAGCTAAAGCGTGACTCTAATGATCGGATTGTAATTAATCTAAGGGTGCTTAAAATACACATTTATTAAAGCGTCTCCTTTTGCACAAGTGCCCATTATCTGCATCGTGTCCGTATGTACCGCGTAAAAGTAATTATATAAATAAAGGACTTCGATTAAACGTTATATTTCCGGCGCCTAGAATAATGGCAAAATTCATTATTAGGTGGACAATTGAGCTAGTGTTTATAACTTCTTCCGCGATTATAAAGGAAACCAATTCGAATTTTGGACGGGCGATCGGTCGTGTAGTCCATTGTTTCTCAACCACCGGGCCGCGGCCCAGTGCCGGACCTTGGCATCAGTTTTACCGAGCCCTCGTCTTATAAGAAAAGAATTTACCGGGCCGCGGTCTCACGAAAGTTGAGAACCACTGGTCTAGTCCATATTGTAGTTTCTCACAATCGCTACAGCCAAATAGCCAAATGCCGTGACAGGGCCTTTACAAACGACAACTTCTATGTTCTTCGAGACTGTTTCATAATTCTTATGTTATTTTCCAGCAGCTGACGTCATTATGTAGCAGATCTAGAACTGAGCAAGTTGAACAAATGGGTACTACTTTGAACGAAAGATCAAATACAATTATAAAACATAACATTTCTGGTAATAGCCATAGGATTATTCAACGAGAATTATAGATATAAAATCTATTATTATTAATATTATGTGTATTTTCTTTATATGACATGTTCTCAAGGTAACGGACATCATAAAACACAGGACTTGTCTGAAAACATGCAGTGATTATTTCAGATTCTGACTGATGACACAGAAACTATAAAATATAAATAGCAAACTGGTACAGTGACAATTGCATTGATTTGTAAAGTTCATAGTGATGAATGCCATGATATGAGTGTTGGTACTTTTCACCCAGAGGCAATGGACATGCATGCTGTGAACGTCGTAGGTACTATATGAAATCAGTGAAATAAAATCTTCTACCATAGCATGACGCCGGCTTCTCACTGCCGCGACCCGGGTTAGATCTCAGGTCAGGCCTTATTGTGGTGGACAAAGTGGCATCAGAGCAGGTGTTCTTTGAGTATTTGGGCTTCCCCTGCAAATTCTCATTCCACTAACTGCTCCTGATTCATGAATCACCCTATCATCGACGCTATACAGTTTCGGTACTGAGAGGGTCGCTAAATGACAGACGTAACAAAGAACTAATCGCCTAATTTCCTTTGATACAACGCGGACCGCATAGAAAACTACGCCTCCAACAGTTCTTCTTTATCGCAGGGATGTCTTTACCAAGTTGTTACCCAACAACGGTACAGACAGACCCACACTCCTTTGATAAGACACGGACCGTGCGGAAAATTACGCGTTCAATTCCTTTATTGTTGCGTGCTGTGTCGTATTTGCTCAAAGCAAGAACTGTGGAGCCAGATAAACAGCCGTTGCTAGCGAACGGCTCTGAAGCAACATTCGTTTCTAAGCAGCGGCATCGAAACACACAACGGAACGACATCCGTTGCTAGGCAGCAGATTCTCTATAAGCAAGAATAGACGGCCACTGCTAGGGAGCTGCTCGGTAAATACGTTCCCGCTGCAACGGATACGCTTGCAACACAGGAATGGTGTTTCCTGCGTGGTCCATGTTGAGATGTTGTAAGCAAAGGACAAGGTTAGAGCTTATCCAGTTAGTATGTGAAGAGAACACTTAATTGGAGTTGTAACAGTGCTCAGTTGAGAAGGATAGAAGGTTGGCGGGAAATGGCCGCGAGTCAGTTGTAAAGAAGGTAGACAGTTTGAACGGAGCCGCCGTTCGGAGAGAAATTGAGCACCGAAGCAGAGGAATAATCATGGTTAGAAGCCGTTAACCAGGCAACTACTAGTGAAGACACTGCAGGCTGGAAAAGATTTAGCGTGTGATCTAGTGATCTGTAAAATCTGGAAATTAGCAATGGCGCTATAATTAAGTGTAGTCAAGTCGTGTGTTAAAGTGGCCAATAGATCCAATCTCCAATCCAAAACCCAGTCGGGAGTAGCTCTAACACTTTTCCGTGGCAACATGTTTACCGAGCTGTTGTCTAGCACCGAAAGGAGGGATACACTTACGAGTAAACGAGCCGTTGCCTTGCAACGATAGGAGGGATACACATACAAACACACAGATAATGAGAAGGACTTGCGAAGTATGCCGTTGGATGGGAGGGATGTATGAAGTACGCCCTTGGCATGGGGTCAGGTACCATGATATACATACCAAGTTTCATAAAGATTGGTTCACGCATTTAAAAGTTGATAGAAGGGGAGGCACAGGAACGCATTGCCAGGCAATGGTTCGATAAACAACTCGCGATACGCGCACGCAGCAATAGGACGAATGTTCATAGCTCATTGCTAGGCAACAGTCATCACGCCAATGGACTGGCGAGATAGATATAATGTGATTTGTTTTCTGTGTGGTCTGCACTACGCAACAGTAGAACCGTGTTTTCTGCGTTGTCCGTGCCGAGGCTATATAACACGAGTTCGCTTGCAGCTAAAGAGAGTCAAGGAGGGTTAAGCAGTTGAGAGTACAAGGACGAGAAAGGAGCGTGTCCTTAGTGAACTGTGAAGATTAATTGAGTACATATTAGGACAGAGGAGTACAGAGCGATTGAAGACGAAATAACAAGAAGACTTCACAGTGATTTGAAGTGCTAGTTTCTTTGTTGAGATCCGTTGCTAGGAGACGACTAGTGGAAACTGAGAATCCTAGTGCGTGTGCAATAGTGCACTGTAAATTGTGTAAATCAGCGATAGCGCTGTATTAATTGTAATCAGGAGAGAGAGAGTGTAACCGTAGAGCTAATAAAGCCCATCATAAAAACTAGAACCCGTTATTTTCGCCATGCTTAACCCTCTACTCGTGACAATATTGACGCGTTACGTTAGCGGCTTTTGTAACATTGTGTAATTAAGATTTAGGGCCAAGTTCTCATGCTCTCATGTAAGTACTGTGGAGTTTTAAATTCAGTGTAAAACAAAACGATCATATTCCGAACTGAGAGACTTCCGGATGTTCAATCGCAATAATCCCAAGCTGCTCTATCTTGTTGCTTGTCGCAACTGCTCAGTTAGACACTTACAGGAACATGAAAATTGCAATAATCTGAAGCTGCTCTATCTTGTTGCTTGTCGCAACTGCTCAGTTAGACACTTACAGGAACATGAAAATCGCAATAATCCCAAGCTGCTCTATCTTGTTGCTTGTCGCAACTGCTCAGTTAGACACTTACAGGGACATGAAAATTGCAATAATCCGAAGCTGCTCTATATTGTTGCTTGTCGCAACTGCTCAGTTACACACTTACAGGAACATGATGAACGTAAGTGGGCAGCGTGATAGCTAGGAGTCGTAATTTAACATTCAGAATTCGAAATGAAACGTAGCCTCGTTCAAACAGCAGCAGCAGTAGTATTTCGAATTGTCTGAACACTGTAATCTACTAAACGCATGGCGATGCTTTCAGTATTTATCTTCAACTTGTACAATGTTATTGAAAGCCAGAAATAGTCTGTGCCAGTTACTGCGGCTGTGCAGTCTGAAGCGTGTGCAGTTTTCGATCGCTCGAATAATAGGGATTACGATTGTGAGTTGTCTCGAACATACATGAACAAGGGAGAGTTGCCAAATTTGTACCAGTTTTTAATTTTTGTCTTGTACGCAAACATGAAACATTGCAGAAGGAAACAAAGATGGGAATAAGACAAGCATCTATGTACTTTCGTGACCAAAGACTTTTAATAAAAGTATGATTACAAAAAACTAAACTATTGACACCAGTCCATTCTAGGCAACTGGTTTCGTAAATTGGACCGCAGGTTTCCTACATTGGGCCATTCCCCAGAGCCAATGAAATTAATTCTACAGTCTAAGAAAATTGTTCA
This sequence comes from Cryptotermes secundus, assembly GCF_002891405.2. Taxonomy (NCBI): domain Eukaryota; kingdom Metazoa; phylum Arthropoda; class Insecta; order Blattodea; family Kalotermitidae; genus Cryptotermes; species Cryptotermes secundus. Next base: position 792,622 of record NW_019734322.1, read on the forward strand.
AAACTTTAAAATAAAGTAAAAAGACAGAAACATAACCATTAAACTGTAGTGGGGGAGCACAAATACGTTGTACATCGTGATAAACTGATAATTCAAAATACGTTTGTGTACTTTAGAAGTAATTACATCTTTGGTAGGCTTACAAAATTGACATTTAACTTCCTTGTGGCTTAAAGTAGGCTATCAAGAAGAGTCTACCTCGCGGTGCACGTATAGTGGTACTTCTTCATGCTTTGTTTCACTTTAGAACAAGGGTTGTGGACCAAGCTGGGGCACTGCAGACACCGAATCATGTCCTCTTTACTGCTTTTGGCACACAAGAAGCAAAACCAACTTGAGTCTCCATCATTTACATCTGAATCTGTGGCGTTGGACAGTTGTATTTTCAATTGCATTTTCTTCTTTCCTTTATCTTTAGAATGTACCGGCGTCCGTTTGTAGAGGCCGCCAGTTAACACAGTTGCCTTTTGCGCTCTTCCTTGTCTTCTTCATGACACTGTTGGTCGTGGATCAACTGCCAGTTTTGGCAAAGGGGAAATCTGCTCTAGAGTCTTCTTAAAGTTCTTCATTCTCCTACTAGATGATTCGTAATCTTCATCTTTGCTACTGTCATCACTGTCTTCCGAGTCAGACTCTGTGCCCAAAGATGTTTCTGGGATTCTGGCTTTCAGATGAAGATGGCTGGGCAGTGCCAGCAGGAAGCAGAGCAGCAGCAGGAGGAGAAAAGTGATGCTCTTGAAAAAGATTGCGATCGACTGGCCAAATCCCTGTTGCGTAGAAGGGCACCATCTCAAACGTGTTATTCCATTTCTTTGCTTTAAAGATTCTCATAGGCGGTATGCAGACACCTGCAGCACTGACTGCGCAGGCCACTGTGGTGTTGACCCCTTGTTCGCCATTTGCAACGCCTACCTGATGTTTTCCTTTCTGTGCAACTATTTTTTGTGGACGTTTCTGCACGGTGCTGAATCCAGACTCATCTACTTTGAATATCTTGTCAGGTGGAAACCCAAATTTTGCGATATTGGTTTCCGAAAGATAAAAAAATATAGTACATTATCCCTGTTGAAAAATTTTGCTCTTGCTAGTGAGGTAGCCTCTGGTTTCCGAACAGACAGTTGAGGATTTCTTCGCATAAAAGCAGATAACCGTTTTTCCCCGGCCAACCTTTTCTCTTTGCTGAATGTGTGAGGAAGTTTATATTTTTCTGCCAGATCAAATGCTAGCTTTCGAACACCTTTAGAGCGCCGTTCCAACCCACAAAAATACTCTTATAACATGTTAATATGATCAGATACAATCTCATTTGTATCTCCAAAGAAAGCAGCTTGTCTCCCTAAAGCCTTCACAGCACTTACATACCAGTTTCTCTTCATAGGATGTCTCCTTGTTGTAGCTTTAGGAGCTCCATAGACCCTACTACACTCATTCAAACGGGTATTTGCAATTCATTTTCAGTCCATTTCCCATTCTGTCCTTTCTGCGTCATTTTGGATCTGAACGTTGAAAGACAAAAGAACGTTTTAAGGATATTTTGAAGTATTCGCAATAGTGAGACATACCGTGTCCTGCGATGGACCGGTCTAATGCAAGCAACTTGCGGTGGTTCAAATTAGGTAATTTGTAGGTTTCGTCAGAAAAGTATGTTTTTGTCATTACATTTGTGCTGTAATATACAAACAGGTACATCATATTATAGCTAAGACAATACATTTTACATTAGTAACGTTTAAAATTATGGAACTTATAGAATGTAGAAGAAAATTGATTTGAGATGTCAGGAAAAATAATATTCGCAGACCACTACTATCCAGAATTCAGCGAGACTGAGCGCAATGGCTACCTCGTTTTTCTAGCACCTTCCACTCTCACTCCTTAAGCCAGTGCAGGCAATAACACGCGAAATATGTGGTATGCAGTAGAGCTCTTATTAGGATTTGCAAATATCGTATTTCACGCGTTTTCCTCGTTATCGTGTAAGCTCATATAACGCAATACAAGAGAAAATAAGCGTATGCCGTGCCTTATCTGTACTGTTAATTAGTTTTGTTAACAGTGATATTTAAAGGCCTTGCGATAGTTCAGGTGGTTGGTCCATGGTTTCTCACCGCGAAACCTCAGGTTGTGCACTGGAGTAGGGGTTTCCCAGAATTTATTCGTTAATCGCCATTCCATCATTGCTCCATATTCGTTTATGTTACCCCCCCCCCCCAGGTTTGCGGTAACCCTGACTAGGTAGCATATTTTTACATCTTCAGTTTCATTTTTGGCATTATTTTTGATCCGTCACTTCGTTGGTCACAGATTAAGGAGGCTAATTTTAACAGCAGATTTACGGCTGTCGTAAGTGTAGTGTCTACAGTTGACAAACTCTGCCAAAAATGACATTGCTATTGCAGAGTTGAAAAGACATAAATCGCCAGGTAGTGACCAAATTCCGGCAAAACTTATTCAAGCAGGAGGCGAAATATTACGTTCTAATATCCATAAGATAATTAATTCTATTTAGAATAAAGGATAAGAAAGAATTGTCTGATCACTGGAAGGAGTCTATTATTGTACCAGTTCACAAAAAGGGTGATAAAGCTGAGTGTAGTAATTGTCGTGGGATATCACCTTCATACAAAATTGTATCCAATATTCGCCTCTCAAGGTTGAGTCCATGCATAGATGAAATTATTGGGAATCATCAATGTGGATCTCGACGTAACAGATCAACTGTTGATCAGATCTTTTGCATTCTTCAGATAATGGAGAAGAAAAAAAGAGAACAACGAGACAGTACATCAACTATTGATAGACTTCAAGAAAGCCTGTGATTCAGTTAGGAGGGAAGTATTGTGCAATATTCTTAGAAAGTGTGGGGTACCCATGAATCTAGTTAGATTGATTAAAATATGTTTAAACGAAACGTATGGTAAAGTCCGTATAGGTAAACATTTGTCTGATAATTTTCCTCTCCACAATGGTCTAAAACAAGGAGATGCTTTATCGCCACTGCTTTTCAACTTTGCTTTAGAATATGCCAGTAGGAAGGTCCAGGAAAACCAGGTGGAACTGAAATTAAATGGGACACATCAGCTGCTGATCTATGTTGATGATGTGAATCTACTGGGTGATAATATGGATACCGTAAAGAAAACCACAGAAACTTTAACTGACACAAGTAATGAGAGTTTCTTTTTTGCTAGTGGGGTGGGTCTAAGTCCCTTGTACTGCGGCCACTTCTGGCGTATTGTACCAGTCCCAGATGATAGGTGACAGTGATTGTGGAACAATTGGTGGAATGAAGATTGGCAGGGAAACCGAAGTACTCGGAGAAAAGATGCCCCAGCGCCACTTTGTTCACCACAAATCCCACTTGACCAGACCCGGGATCGAACCCGGGTCGCCACGGTGGGAGGCCAGCGACTAACCGCTTGAGTTATGGCGCGGCCTAAGTAATGAGGTTGGTCTAGAAGTAAACACAGAGAAAACTAAGTATATGTTGCTGTCTCGTCACCAGAATGCAGGGCAAAATCATGACATGAAGATAGGAAACAGATGTTTTGAAAATGTGGTACAGTTCAGATATTTGGGAACGACTATAACAAATCTGTAACAAACCTGACTCAGGAGGAACATAAGAGGAGACTGAATTTAGGTAATGCTTGCTACCATTCAGTCTAGAACAGCCGTGTCAAACATGCGGCACCCATAGCCACAAAGTCCGGCCTCTCAACTTTTAGAGCTAATTGATATTAAAATCAATATTACAAGTTTAGTAGAAATATTTTTTGTTAAGACAATTTTCCAACAGACCAGAAGACAAGAAGTTTCACGCAGACTTAAATTAGTAGGCTGCAGGTAAAGTGATTCTTAGAATTGCAGAAAGGTTTGTCCAACTAACGGTTTGTAAAGTGCGTGAAGGACAAACTATTGTATTTCAGAAGGTTAATGCACTAAAAGCCGCACAGCCTCACCACCCCAAGTATTTCCAAGAATCCCTTTTGGAGTCGTAGAAAGAATGCAAGGAGGGTGGCAACTGAGAGACAAGTGCAAGGGATTTCTACCTTCAAAACTAGCTTGCAACCCCCAGCCATTATCTAATGGGTTGCTAGAAAACTTTCACTTTTATGATCATTGAGACAAGATACACCTTCCTACTAGTCCGGTAGTCTCTTGTACATTGTCATTCAGTTCATTTTCACACAGCGACAGGTGCTGATGTTACATTGTGATGAACGTATAAAGGTTATAATTAAACATTAAATTATCAACTACGAGTTTTCTTGTATATGTACAGTAACTTTTAAAGGGCAATGTCGCTTTCAAAAAATTCAAGTAGCAAAAAAAGAACTATTGAAAGTGAGCGCCGTGTTTTTCAAGGAAAATGGGAAATCGCTTATTTCTGTTGTGAAATAGAAGGTAAAATCACATGTTTGATTTGTGGGCAAAATATAAATGTTCCACTTTAGGTAATCATACTGAAATTATTCCCAAATAATAAACAGAATTAAATTTCCTTGTATCAAAATCTAATGTATATTTATATTTTGAAGTGCGGCCCTCGGCTATTATTTATAGGGCTGAGGTGGTCCTCTATACAAGTTGAGTTTGACATGCCTGGTCTAGAACCTTTTGTCTTCACGTCTGCTGCCTAAAATCGTAAAAATTAAAACATACAAAACTATGATTTTGCCTGTGGTTCTGTAAGGGTGTGAAACCTGCTATCTGACCTTAAGGGAGGAACATAGACTGAGGGTGTTTGAGAACAGGGTGTTGAGGAGAATATTTGGATGGAAGAGAGATGAAGTGACAGGAGGTTGGAGAAAACTGCATAATGAGGAGCTTCGTAACTTGTACCCTTCTCCAAGTATAATTAGAATGATCAAGTCAAGGAGGATGAGATGGACAGGACATATAGCATGAATGGGGGAGAAAAAGAATGCATAGAGGATATTGGTGGGAAGCCCGGAAGGAAAGAGACCACTGGGAAGACCAAGACGTAGGTGGGTGGAGAATATTAAAATGGATCTTAGAGAGATAGGATGGGATGGTATGGACTGAAGCGATCTGGCTCAGGATAAGGACCAGTGGAGGGCTCTTGTGAACGCTGTATAGAAACTTCGGGTTCCATAAAATGCCGGGAAGTTCTTGAGTAGCTGCACAATTGACGGCTTCTCAAGAAGGGCTCAGCTCCATGAGTGAGCGAGCGAGTGAAGAAGAACCTAATGTCTAGACCAACGAGGAATGCAGAATCACAGAGGACGCTTTATAAATGCGTGTATTAATACGGGATTGTACGACTTATTATACAGACTTCGAGTCAATGTAGTTCAGGTAAAAGGGAAAAGCAAAAGTATTGCCTTAGATGTTTTCATCTTTCTCGTTATACTGAGGAAGAAAACAGCTAGTCGGACCTTCCAGGGAACAATGAATTTTGTTATGCTGTCTCAACATCACGCATGAGCGCACGTGAAAGTGTGTGCAGTGAAAGTGTAGGGATTCGCTTGTAGCGGAACTGGAATTACGGTTATTCTAGCAGAAACTTTTGAATTTCACGGAGGCCTAATTGTTCCCATAACCACTTTCCTTGAATATTGTAATTAACAAAACTATTTAAAGAAGTGCAATAATGGTTTATTACTCTTTTGTTTCGGAGACGGATTTTGTTATAAGTTCTTTGATGAACTGCATAAAAATCAATGCAAACGATTGAGATTGCCAGCATCGGGTCTTACAATAGAAAGTAACATGGTTACTGGGGGAAAGGGATGCTCTTGTGAGGTGTCGAGCAACTGGGGAACGTTTTATCAGCGAACAGCAATACAAACACATAATAACCATTCCATATTCAGCTTCAATTTTAAGTTATATGAATAAAACAGGTGGATCCATTTCAGAATAGTCGATCTGTTCATACTAATGTTTATTCTTTTGTTTACCCTACTGTACACACTTTTATTATACGAAACTTTATACAGTGTGAACAGACTGTGCTAATACAACACCTCTGACGCCGCTACTGGACACGACGAAATTTGATGTTCGGGTAGTCTACTTAAAGTTGTCAGGGGAATTTAATTTTAGTTCACATGATCCACCTACTGTAGAGGAAGCTCAGATCTAACTGTATCTTTTTGTCTATTTGCGGTTCTTTGAGATGCTGGCAGTGGCTCGGGCTATAGCGTCGAACTGTGAGATAATTAGTGAACAGTGAATTGGAGAGGCCGGTGGGGGGGGGGGGGGAAGCGTCGGGGTCAAATTTGAGTTACTATTCTCTTTTGTTCCTGGATGGACGGAGGAAAACAAGGAAACATCTCAGACAGGACATTCGGTGTCCTGGCCGGGATTTGAACTAGGGGCATTAGAATACAAGTCAGAAGCGTTGCCGCCTGAGGGAAAATGCTCTATCGAAATTTATCAATTTTCTTAAAAATGTCATCGTACGAAAAGTGGCACATGACATCAAATACAGGCTACATTTAATTGAAATATACAAATCTTGCTCAATTATTCTTGTATCTTGATACCAGTTACTCTAATTTTAGCACCCTCTAATTGTACCTAAAATCGAGTTCAGTAAAATCTATATTAACGACATTTAAAATCAATACTTTCTTTGTAAGATTTGAGGCTTTCACGGCGGCGACTATGAAGAAAGCAGTCTTCTGGGATTTGGCACCATGTATATGTGGTGTTAACCGACGTTTCTGAGGAACGTATCGCCTCCATCTTCAGGGTAGAAGGAAAAATATAAGAAATCCGCAAGCGAAGAGACCGTGAGAACCGCTTGCGGATTTCTTTCCTCCGAAACGTCGGTTAACACCACATATACACGGTGCCAAATCCCAGAAGACTGCTTTCTTAATACTTTCTTTTTCCATGAACCATAATATTTCGTCCATTTAATTAATTCAACTTTCGAATCATCCGGTGTTACACAAAGTGGTTAACTGGATTTGCGTTTTTTTCTATCATTGTCTACTGCCCATTGGATTGTTCATATGGTTTAGAATTGGCAGTATCAACAGTGCCTTAGTTCAGTCGGACTAGGAGGCACGTTCTTTCTCCACCACAATGGCGCTCAGTGGTTATCCTCGTTCCTTCATTTACTACCAATTTTTGATCATCCTTCTCATCTCCAGCATCTCGTCGGAGCATACACCCTAGCAGCTGTTAACCTGTGGTGCACCCTGAATTATTCTCCCATGTTCTACTGTGAAATAACCGGCCCAGTAGCAGAAACAACCCTGGAAAATTCTCTAGAACGCGCAGAAGAGATTAGATGTGACATCTAAGTCTGAGGAGCGAATAAAGATAATAAATACAAACCACTCCGTCCAGTGTGACATATAAGTTTTTACTACATGAAAACTTATCTCCCATACATGTTTCGGTCCTTACGGACCATCTTCAGAGGGAACATCGGACGGAGTGGTTTGTATTTATAATTGTTAGTGTGACGGACCAGAATGAAACAAATCAAATAAATAAAGAGTAAATAAGTAAGTACATAAATAAATAAATAAATAAAAATAAAAAATGACGGGTTTGGCAGATAGGCGGAAGCATAAGGAATGTATATATATGTGTACATAAAGAAAGAAAGAAAGAAAGAAAGAAAGAAAAAGAGAGGAAGGAAAAATCTAGGACTCAGACGGCACACTTAAAGGATTAATAATAATTAATAAATAAACGAAAAGAGGAATTAAAAAATATGGAAAGAAGGGAACGATAAGGATATTTCACAGGGAACCATATTTAAATACATATTGAGCAAGAATGATCAGTATACATTTGTGAATTGAAGTGCAGTAATTGAAGAGCTGTTGGCATTGGATCCTTAAAATTACGCGCACATGTATCTGCTTGCTGAGCTCTGTTTATAGATTTACACACGACAGTTTGCAAGTTATATGAAAACACATCTTAATGTTTCGTATCCCTGTCGTTTGTTTGTGGTCTGTGGCGCATTGTGGGGCGAATAGACAGGGTACATGGTCTGAAGGAATGCTGAAACTGTTGACGTACAACAAAGGTTTGTACTGATGAAAACCGTTAGGGTCTAGTGCCGGTGATAAATACCATAAATGTCACATGAACACACACACACACACATAAAATCCACAAACTGTAAAGTATGTTTCATGAAGAAAGCAGTCTTCTGGGATTTGGCACCATGTATATGTGGTGTTAACCGACGTTTCGGAGGAAACCGGTGGTTCTCACGGTCTCTTCGCCTGCGGATTTCTTATATTTTCCCTTCTACCCTGAAAATGGAGGCGATACGTTCCTCCGAAACGTCGGTTAACACCACATATACATGGTGCCAAATCCCAGAAGACTGCTTTCTTCATAATCACCGCCGTGAAAACCTCAAATCTGACACAGTCTGTTTCATATTATGTTGTCTTACCGCCCTTTGACGGGTGTCTTCCTGTTTCTTGTTGTAAGCGTGAGAAGACGCTTACTCTTACATACAAGAATTGACCTATGTCTCACTACCCTTGTTCACTGCATTTCATTTTGAACAATTAAGCTTTCAAATGTATAAAGTTGATTACATTAAATAAGTTGCGTAGCAGTGGAACGGTTACAGTTTCTGGGATGCACGGAGTGTAGCATTTTCCCCTACATCATGACCGACCCCGTGAGGTCTACGAGTTTTCCTGGAATGCTTTATAATTGCTCAACTTGTGAAGAAATTCCCTGTTGTTATGAGTCCGTATATTCAGTACCGTGTTCACAAAGGTCAGCAGCTGGACGCTAATCCCAAACACGCTTAATACAGTGTTTATTTTCATACCACATTTTTTAAAGATATATCTTAATGTTTTCCTCCCATATACGCTTATTTCTGTCATGTAATCGCTTCCAGTTAGCTTCTCCAATCAAAATTTGAATGCACTATTTCATTCCCCACGCCTGCTACATTTCCACTCCCACCGCATCCTTCAGGATTTCATCGCTCTAAGAGTAGTCTGTTTAATGAAGAATACGAATTATGAAGGCACTATAATACAAGCCAGAAGGTCGCGGGTTCAAGTCTCGATGAGGTCATTGGATTTTTAAATTGACCTAATCCTTCCAGCCGCCGGTCACGGTAGCCGAGCGGTCTAAGGCATGCACTGTCTTCGCTCGCTCGGAAGCCGGGATCATGGGTTCGAATCCCACTCAGGGCATGGATGTTTGTGTGCGTTTTTCTGTGTTTGTGTACAGGTAGAGGCCTTGCGACGAGCTGATCACTCGCCCAAGGAGTCCTACCGAATGTGTAAGATCAAGAAAAACCGAAGTGAACGGAGAAGTTCATGGAGATAGGCCTAGGCCCACTGGGGCTGTAGTGCCAAGGGATAAATCCTTCCAGCCGCACTATAGCCCTGGGGTGGACTCAACCTCTAACAGAAATGAATACCAGGCATCTTCCTGGGTGTAAAGGGCGACCGGCGCGTGAGGCTGACAGCCTCACTGTCATCTGTGAACCGATTGTCTAGAAAAACGTTGGAACCTCGACGTCTCATAACCCCATAGGCTTCACGGCCTGTTAGAAGGATAGCTTTACGTTTTACCTTACTTCTGTTAGTTCCTGTCTTTTAGGTCCAAGTATTCTACTCGACACTTCTCTTCCAAACATCCTCAGCTTTAGCCTACCTCTGTTTGGCGAGGGAATGATTTCAGAGCTTTATCGCTCCACCTTTCGTTGAAAAACGAAATTAGTCAATCATCGTGTAATATTATAGACTATATTTCCGAAAATTTCCACCCGTTATGTATAAATGTTCAGGTCAATTTTAATATCACAGGAAGGAATTGAGGGTGCGATAGAAACGACACTGCAAATGCAATTACACACTGTATCATTAATTGTAGTTGTAATTTATATAGAGTTCATTAATGATCACGCTTAAATTTTAAAATGTTCATTGAGCCGTAGCAATATCAAACATAGGAGAGGGGCTCCGAGACCCATTTGCTTTCAAAAGATGTTCCTGAAAAGTGAATCAGGTGACAGGACCATACTCTCTATATGTGGCAACTGCCTAATTCCTGAAGACTTAGATATGGCTATATAATAGTGTTATCGGGCGTAGAGGAAATGTTACTACGTAGTTCAGGAAAACCTCTTCGCTGCGGTATAATCATTACATCGAGTGTGGAGAAAATGCTACTACCCAATTGCAGAAGACAGAGCCACTTCGGTATGACTAGATAGAGAAGTCCATCACCAGCCAGTGTTGTTAAAGTTGATGTTTCAAATGTACTCGTATTTCGGTTTGTTTGAAGTTTTTGGTGGTCTCCAGTAAGTAACAACTGTAAGTCACTAACCTAGTATGATTCTGTAGTGTTATAGCGATCCTGTAATTTACTTGGCCTTGCTGCTTGAAGACTTGTTAGTTCAGGGAGGTCGTCAGATCGAGCCTCTGTAGCTGCTTTTTATCCCTCAGTTCATTTTGTTTCTCACGTTGCTATGGCAGCGCCATCGATCGACATGAGATTGCACAAATCAAGGCCAAACAAACGAGATGCGAGACACACCAGCCATTGCCACTGTTTCCCAGAGCTGCAGGAAAACGAAAATTTCGTAATGAGTTTCATACTGTTTACTGCAACTAGTATTCTTTGGGCGATTACATGCTGGAGGAAGAGCGCACGGAGGAATCAGATAACACATGCATTGAGGACACTGTCTTGTGGGATGTGACGCAGTATAGTCTGATAAATTCGGAGGAAATTTCTGCTTCCTTCTTCAGGATGGAAGAACCTCTTCCCGAAGATTGCCCTAGAAGACATAATACTCGTATCATTGTCACCGACCTCAAAACCTCATACCTCATGCTTGGATGTTATTTTGCAGAATTTCTTCAGTAGAAAGCTCCAGAGAGTTGTAGATACAGTTTTAATTTGGCGAAATTTGATCACATAGACCCTCGACCGGCGATGTAAAGTTGCGAGATAAGATGTATGTGAACGATGAACTGGGAACGGTGTGTATGTCCGCGTAGTTGGTTGAGACTCTATGCTACAAGCCGGAAGGTTGCAGGTTCGATTCCCGACGAGGTCATTGGATTTTTACAATTGACCTGATTCTTCCAGCCGCACTATGGCCATGAGGTCGATTCGGTCTCTAATAAAAAAGAGTACCAGGAATCTTCCTGGATGATCTGGTCGGATGATCTATCAGAGACATGTGGGCGGGTTCCTTGTATTTCCTGTATGTGGTGTTTGGTTCGATCTGCAAGACCTTCATTTCATACCAACATATTTTGTGGCCTACTTCGTGCGCATGTTGGGCTAATTTTGATTTTTCAAGCAGACCTTGCGTCAGGTTATATTTGTGCTCATTAATGTCTACTTCTAAAGGTCTGCTTGTTTCGCGGATGTAACATCTGCCACAATCGCATGGGATATTGTACACACACTGCTTCCTCTGCTGGGTATCTCTAGCCGGTCCAGTTTTCATCAATGTCCCACGGAATGTATGTTTAGTTTTGAAAATGATCCTGTCATGGAAACCGTTTTCAGTGCGTCTGAATTTCTCTGAGATACTCCTAACATATGGGATAATGACTATGGCCCTGGGGTAGACTCAGCCTCTAACGGAAATGAGTACCAGGCATCTCCCGGGTGGTAAAGGGCGTCCGACGCTTAAGGCTGAGAGCCTCATCGCCACGTGTGAGCCGACTGTATAGAAAAATGTGGGAACTTCGACGTCTCAGAACCCTATGGGTCTGCACTGCTGTTACAGGGATAGCTTTACTTTTCTTTTTTCTGTTGTAAGGGAACTTGAAGATTTATAACGACCATAGCTTACACTCACCATTCAATTCTGTCCAAATCATTTCAATCTGTTCACTTCATCATAATCCATTTTAATATGCGTCTACGCCTAGATCTTGCAAGTCGGTTCTTTTAGGGTTTCTATTCAAAATTCTGTGTATGTTTTTTATCCCCATTGCAATTGTCGACCAGTGTCACATTCATGTATCTTATGTTTCTGTTTCAGATGCGGGTCTCTGGGCAGCTTCAGTACCGAGCAAATCAGCTTCAGCGGCAGATGGTAAGTAGAGACCTGGTCTTCCATCCAAGGAGTCCTGCCACGTGAATCAGTAACTCAGGAACTTTGACGATAGGGCTTGGGGAACTGGTCAACCGCACACTGCTGTTCGCTTTTCTTTGCAACGCGCTACTCTCAGTTGGCAAAGCTGAGGCTTGAATTGCCCATAAGTCACACTTGCTGTCCCAACACAAATTCTCGTTCCTGTCCTTCTTTTCCTTTTTACATAATCATATTTTCCCTCCCTTTGTCCTAGGATCTCGTAACTGCTAATCATTCCGTTCACTTTTCTTTGAATTCCTCTCTTAGAGACAGTGTCACGTAACTTCGAACAAGGCCCCGCATTCCTAGTGAAATCCCGCGCATAGCTTGTGGTGGGAGGAGTTTCTTAACACTCGTTCTTCCACTGGCCGCCTGTCACTTCTCACACCCTTCACCCCCTTGTCTGAAATTTTTCCTCTGCGCATTCAAGGTTACTCTTGGCCTTGTTCGAAGTTACATGACACTTGCTATACATTGCCTCATGAATTTCACTGTGCTTTAACCTCCCCATTTTGTGTTTTAAAATTTATTTCCAATTAATTATTTTTCTTCTCTTCTCTTATTAGAAAATATATGCAGTTTCAGCTACAGCAAATTAATTTTTCATCATCCTCAGAAATATGTTTACAGGCGAAGAACCTACCGCACAGGAGTTGAAGGTGAAAGTTCTTTTAAATGTATGGTACAAGGATGCTTGCTGTAATTTATTCTTTGCAGGAAGCATATAAAATGGACGCATGATGGGAAGGATTTTAGACAAAATTTGGTGTTGGGGGTGATAAACTAACGTTGTTGAACGAATTTCATTTTGGCCCGTATCGGGCACTGAGTTCTCGCTTAAGATTCGGTTAGTTTCCTTCTGCCGGGAAGTTGGTTGTGAAGGGGGTGGCTAGACAGAACTAATCTCCCCTGGGCCCTTTTGATCACCACTTGAGATCGTGCCGCGTTTAGGAAGGCGAAGCAATAACAAAGACAGCGCTAATGTGGAAATAGGACCAGACTGGCATGTAGTTAACAAATAAGTACAGTACACAAATAATATTATATATATTTGAACAAAAGTGACCTCATCTTGGTGTGGTTTACAATCCACAGTTCGGTAGATTACAGGGGCTGAAGCATAAAAACGGTGTAACAGATAAATCAAATACATATAATAAAATGAAAAGACAACATTCAGCCTGAGAGGAGGGCTAGACGAAAATACATATACCAATCAGAGGGAGTCTCCGGAGGTGAGTAATCCAAAGAAATCTGTAAAGATAAGGATGTAGAAAAACAGGCCAAACCTGTTTCATAAAACACAGTCTGATCTCACGGTCCCGGTCCCCAATCAACGTAAGTTCCCGTAGCCACCTCAGAGGACATCGTCACATCTGGAACACGTATCGGCTCCGACTCCAAATCCCGAATGTCGGGGGAATGCTCTGCAGTACCATGGCTGGCAACATACGTATGACCAAAGGGGAGGGTGTTCGGGAAGGCATCTATAGAATGTTCCAGAAAATAAAATTCACTGATCAGGGCAAGTCGCGGCTCAGTGTTCCGTCATAGGAATACTTAATGCGAGGTGTGTGACAGGCTTAAAGATGCAGTAACTTCGTTGCTGAAAAGGGTTCTCATTCGGCCGAGACTATAAACTATTGACATTGCGTTAGTCATGTTCGGTTTCAACTGAAATCACTCACAAGGACAGATTTATTCATTCTGTCGGGTCTTCACTGTCGCGAGAGAGTTTACTTTTCTGTCTTTTAATATCTGTAACTTATTTCATAAAAAAATTAATAAGGTTTCAGCAATCCTGTAAGAGTTTCACCGTGTGAATGCGTATTGCATATCATAATTTGACACAGAAGGGTAATAGTCACTGCCTCACCATTTTGGTGAATGAGATGTAATTTGCGTTAACTGCCATTATCAGTCACAGAAAGTAAAATTGGAACGTATCTTGTGTATTTTGCAACATTATACTTTTACTCTATAAAAGAACACCACTAAGGTACTGAGCATAGTAAAAACAGCATTTGGAAAATGTCTGTAGTCCATGGCATACTTTGCTGGTGTGCAGAGTAAAATGTCATGTTTTTGGGAGCGGGAGAAAGAGAGACGATCAGATGGGAGTTTAGCACGCTGACTTAACTGCGAATCTTACAATGTTTGCAAATAATGGAAGGAATGCAAAAATTACTATGCAGTGGAATGCTAATTCTCATTTTCTTGCAAACCATTGAAGATCATACCCATTTTTATTAGAAATTTTCGACTTAAAATGATTTCAAGAGCACACATTTAAGCTATGGATATCCTCTTGCGGGACACTCTGTATAAAGTGTGAAACGAAATTCATGCACGAGCTCTCTATAGTGTGATTCCTTGTTAAAAACAAGTCGAAAATGTTGTACAACGTGTTCTGAAATGCTTAGGTTTCGCGATACACGTCACAGGGGCAACGTATTTGTCATCAGTGTTATTTGTCAATACGATACGTGGCGGGGTGTTAGGTGTACTTAAGACCCACAGTGAACAACCGAGGCCAGTTGTGATAGAATGGTCGTGGAACACACACACGACAAATGCTGTTACATGCATGTAATTCTAGGCATCTTAATGGTCGAATTGGTACTGCTGTTTGGAAATACGCGCCACTTTATCCTGGTCGTCGTCATGCAGACACTAATGTGTTTCGACGATCTGTGTAGTTTCTCCGGTAGACAGGAAGTGCAACACCTACGGCCCACGTAGATGCAGGTCGCCCACGGACTGTACGGACACCAGCCAATGAAGATACCATTGCAGTTGTGTAACGAGATGTGCTGAGAAATTTACGCGACGTCTCACTAGAATTGGGAAGTTCTTTAGGACAGGCGCATCCATACTGAGCGCACATCTGTTTCCAGACGATCGGCCTCTACGGATCGCAGTTTTGTGAATGGCTGCAACATCAACACTGTGGACGAACCTTTTGAGATAATGTTCTGTGGTCAGATGAAACATGTTTTACTCGTGAGGGTATGTCCAACGTCCACAACGGTCACCTCTGGGCATGGGATAATGCTTGTGTTGTCCCGGAACGTGGGTATTAAGTCCACCTCACCGTCAGCGTTCGGGTTGGAATCGTCGGGGACATTGCCGTGAGTCCCTACTGCCTGACGGGCTGGCTGCTGAGCGACGTTAACTTGAAGATGTGCATCCAATTGAGAGGCAGACTGAGCTCCAGCGCACTATGGGCAAGACGTCCGGCGGTGGTTGAACGCGACTTGAAGTCGAGGGCGAATGAATGGCCTGTCAATTGCAGGATCTAAGGCGGGTGGTCTTTCTTCTCGTGGAGCACCTGTAGGAGCACGTTCATGTACCCCGTCCCAGGACTATCGAAGCTTTCGTGCCGCAACTTCAAGCAACTGTGACAGCGATCGATGCCAACATGTCAAGGCGTGTTTGAGAAAATGCCATGCGGCGCACTGCCGTCTGCCTCGAAATGGATGGAGGCCGTTTCGAGCGCGTTATAGCTACGAGGCGCGCATGGATTGATCATTTGATAGCCTCCGCCATTAGACGGTGACGTATATCGTGAGAACTAAACATCACTGGTCATTTGTTATACGCTATGGAGTGCTTGAGGCAGATTTAATTTATTTTCATTTACTGATTGACACTTTCTCAGTCACACCGAGCAGGATCACGCCGCAATAAAGCTCTAAACGTGCATTCTGGAGGTGCTGGTTCGGATATTGCCTGGAACACCGACTCGCTTGACTGACTTTTCGTGATTTTCCATAGTTCCTACAGGCAAATGCCGTCATTGTAACTCGATAAGGCTACCACTATTTCCTTTAAGATCCTTTCAAATTGAGTATTTATTGAATTTGATTTGTTTCATTCTGGTCCGTCACACTAATATTATGAAAATCTTAACCAGTCACACTGGACGGAACTATTTAACTTCTTCATGAGAACCGTATTTACGCATGTATAGGCCGCAGCACAATTTTCAGACAGAAATTATAGAAAAAACAATTTTCTTGGAATATTATTTCAGGAGTAGAACACTCTGTATTACTAATTATGAATATAATTTTTTTTAAATGAAGTGTGATTTCGAATATAAGCCGCACCCCAGTTTTCCTCTTGAATTTTTGGCAACAAATGTGCGGCCTATACATGCGTAAATACGGTATTTATTACTCATCCTACTACCATTCGACGATGTATAGGCCTACTCCATATATTGAAAGCGTTGTAAAATAATTCGCAAAATCTTGCGTCAGATGGGTGGCTGATTGTCAGCGGCGAGTTGAGTGGAGGAACTGAAGATAACTGTTAAATTCTTAGTCAGTATAGCCTGTTTCCGGGATGAGAATCAAAACCAAGACCTCCTGAGTGTAGCTGTTCAGCGGCGAAATTCATTGGATTAAACTGAAATTGACCCTACAACTTTTAATGTTGGCCCCTTACAACATTCCATCGAAACACGCAAAAGTAGCAAAAAAAAAAAAATATATATATATATATATATATTGCGGTCTAGCACATACAACCTTCTAACGAGGAGAAAGCGAGATATCTATCAAGTGCCGCCCACGTGTACTGTGCAAGCTGATAGCATCGGCACCATTTCCGGAACGCTTATCATAGCCCTTGGTACAGTGAACAAGAGAATTGCCAATGGTGACCTGTCCTATTCTCCACTTGCCTCACCTTCTTCATGTTGAAGGACAGTATTTCCTGTGCAAATGATGCATACAATAATAGTGCAATGGTCATGCAGTCATTGATAAATCTAATCGAATGATGACGATACAAAGAATAACAAGCATCAGCCTCCCTCTTTACCATTTTCTTTGGCCCTTTTGTCTTCTATCTTCCTTCCTTTCTTTTCTTGCCTCGTTCACCTTCATTACTTACTCATGGAGCTGAGCCCTTCTGGAGAAGCCGCCAATTCTGCGGCTACTCAAGGATTTCCTAGCTTATTATGGAACCCTAAGGTTCATCACCGTGTTCACAAGAGCCCTCCACTGGTCCCTATCCTGAGCCAGATCCATCCAATCCATACCATCCCATCCTATTTCTCTAAGATCCATTCTAATATTGTCCACCCACCTACGCCTTGGTCTTCCCTGTGTTCTCTTTCCTTCTGGCTTTCCCACCAATATCCTATACGCATTCCTCATCTCCCACATTCGTGCTACATGACCTGCCCACCTCATCCTCCTTGACTTGATCATTCACGTTCTATTCCACATTTTCCGTTTTTTTATACTTATACGTCAATTTCCTTTCTACAACAAATCTCTTCATACAGAGAGCTTGGAAGAAACAACGATTAACAGTTTAGGTTTCACTATGTGTACTCTCGAATTTAGGACGATTTGCGATGTGTTGAAACACCTGGGGGCTGTTTGCTAACATGTTATAGCGTTTAAAATATTAGTATATACTTAGCGCGCTTGTGTGTTATAATGCAATAATGTTATAATGGTCAAATCCATTTCTAGGCAGTTTTGTAAACAAATGGGTTTCTGGCTTGTGACCAGGTGCTTGAACTACGTCCCAATTTATTACATCGTCCAGAAGCGCTTCCGAGCAACCTGCAATTAACTTGTCGTTGGTATGCAGACGGAGCCCGGAATTGGCATCGCGGTCGGGCCAATGCGCAGTATGAATCATGTCTGCCCCCCCCCCATCCCACACCTTTCTTCGGTCGTTCACCCAGCACTTACCCGCTCTTTCGGGTTTCGGTCTGACAATCCATTGCTTTGTCTTGGACCCAATTTGAACATTCTGCATATGTCATTTTTAGGCGCTATTTGCAAATTGCATTTGAAATGAACGCATCAGTGGCAGAATATGTTTGTTCGTCTGCATATAGGGCGTCCGGATGAAAGGTATCCAAAATAAAACCATTAAATCTCAGAAAGAATTTATTATGAACATTAATGGGTTGCACCATTACAAAGAGAAACTATCAAAGTTTTTTGAGTATATAACTTTCTCAGTAAATTTAAATGTGGGCTCCCTTGGTGGCACGACAAATATCCAGGTTCAGCATATTTGGTGTTACCGTACCCACAGTGTCCCTTATGCGGGCTTTGAGGTATTGAAGCTTGTTGATCTTAACCTGGTAGACAATGTTCTTCACATAACCCCACAAGAAAAAATCCACTGGAGTTAAATCTGGCGACCTAGGAGGCCAAGCGATTTGTCTACCTCTGCCAATTCATATCCCAGCCATCTCTCTGTTCAGGTGATTCCTAAAATGGTGGCATAAATGTGGCGGCCTATGCGCGTAAGAAAAAAAAAAAACTTGCAGTTTTCCTTCCCGATAACATAAACCGGATACGTGTATGACAATTAGTTTTCGAGATATATATATTTTTTTTTATTTTGGATACTTTTCATCCGGACACCCGGTATTTGATCTCTCAAACTACATAACGAATTTCGATGACATTTGGTGTTGAATGGTCATTGTGGTGCTTGTGGAGCCAGCATAAGAGTCATGAGTGACTGGCTACTGGCTGGACAGTCGGGCGTCAATTCCCGGCAGCACTTCCCGTCACGACCATTGTGACTAGACCAGCTCTTGGGCCTACTGATCCATCTATCCAGTGGACTTCAGTGGATCGTTTTCGGCGGTAAATTCGCCGGAGCATGAAGCTACCCATTCATCTCCAAATTATGCTGTCGTTAAGAATGTGTGAAGCTTCATCTCCACTCCCCCTTCACGCCTTTATGCGTGGTGCTTAGTTACATTCGCAGCTTTACATTTAACATGCAACATGTACATTAAATTAAGCACAAATCAAACACTTTCGGCTTTATCGAAAACGCCACTTTTTAAAAAGAGAGAACATAACGTGAAAGATTATTATAGACTGTCATTAGGATCTACAAATGTTGTTTAAATATTTTTCGGCATTGTTTATATTTAACGAAACAGAAGAAGAAATAATGTATGTCTGTATGCAGGGCAACATCCCCATTGTTCAGTAACTTTGTCGACTGTATGACGTAGAGCACTGCAGTTCAACGGCTCCTTCATCAACAGATTTGTGTTTGTTATAAATGAACATCAAGATGAATGAGGGATGCAGAATCACAAAGAACATATCTGCTATATAAATGTACTCCAAACCGATTGGTAGCATAGTCAGTATAGCGACTGGCTACGGGCTCGACGATCAAGGGGTCGGGGTTCAATTCCCGGTGGGGGGCAAGAATTTCACTTCCCCGTGTAGTCCAGACCAGCTCTGGGGCTCACCCAGCCTCCTATCAAACAGGTACCAGGGGCTCTTTCTCCGGAGGTAAAGCGACCTGGGCGTGAAGCTGACCACTCACCTCCAACTAGTGTCCAGGTCAAGAAAACGTGGGTCTATACATCCACTCCCCCATACGCCTTCATGGCGTAGTGCTTAATTAGTTAAGCACAGGGACAACTTTGCGTTAGTTTCTTGGGGTGGGATGAGACTGAGTCCACTTGGTACGTCGGTCACTGTTTGGTTTATTGTACCAGCCCCGGATGATACGTAGATGATGAATGTGGAGCATTTTGCGGAATGAGAATTGGCAGGAGAAATCGAAGTACTCGGAGAAAACCTGCCCCAACGCCACTTTTTTTTCCTTGGCACTACAGCCCCAGTGGGCCTAGGCCTACCTCCATGAACTTCTCCGTTCACTTCGGTTTCTCTTCATCTTACACATTCGGTGTTCAGCTCGTCGCAAGGCCACTACCTGTACACAAACACAGAAACACGCGCACACACAAAGTAAACATCCATGCCCTGAGTGGGATTCGAACCCACGATCCCGGTTTCCAAACGAGCGAAGACAGTACATGCCTTAGACCGCTCGGCTACCGTGACCGGCCCAACGCCACTTTGCCTACCACAATTCTCACATGACCTAACCAGGGCTCGAAGCTGGCCCGCCGCCGTGGGAAGCCGGCGACTAACCGCCTGAGCTATGGCACGGCCTCAAATTTACCTTACCTTATCTCAAACCGGAATGAGCCTAAACTCTTCTTAGGCTTAGCAGCAAGTTTTGGGCTGACCTTACATCGTGTTGGAGTAACAATTGTTCCGGTGTCCCCCACAAATGTTGTCGGGCCTAAAATACATCCGTTCATTTTTTTAACTTACACTTCTATGTTTCGGTCGTAGCGACCAACTTGAGAATACTTTGAATACAACAATTCATTGTAAATAGAATAATTATAATAATTTATAAATGTTATAACAGTCATACATATCGTAGTAATTGTTGCAGGATAATATTTTATATCTATGACATTGTAATAGTAGTACTGTAAGTACTGATAATAATTACCACTGACACTGTAATAGTAGTTTCCGTATGTATCGATAATGTCCTCACGAAGATGGTTGGTACGGCCGAAACATGTAAAGGACGAGAGATTAAAGGAACACAACCCTTATCAATAACCCTGGACGGCATTAATAATCTTTTATACTATTGCTAGTGTGACGGACCAGGATGAACCAAGCCAAAGCTTGCTTGGATATCACATGTACTTTCTAGATGCTTTGGTCACCGCGCAGTTCCATTGAATACTATTTGTACAGTATTTTTGTTTCTGAATTGTGGACATTCTGTGTTAAGAGTGCACTTTGTTGTATATCCGCATTCGGAAGAGGAAACATAAATTCGATGCTGTGATTTCAAAACGACTTTTATTAATATTGCATTTGAGCATCCTGCTTCATTATTTGATCACTATATATATAAACAGCTTTCCCTGTAACAGGCCTTGGGAGACCTAGAGCAGTGAGACGTTGAGGGTCCCATATTATTCAGACAAAATCGGTTCACAGATGGCGGTGAGTTTGTCAGACTTACCCGCCGGCCGCCCTTTACCCCCCCCCCCCCGGGAGACTTCCCAGCACCTTTTTCTCTTAGAGAGTCTCTATCCCACAGGC
>NW_019734322.1:813770-814597 GCF_002891405.2 Cryptotermes secundus
CAGGTTTTCTCCGAGTACTTCGGTTTCCCCTGCCAATCTTCATTCCACCAATTGCTCCACAGTCACCCTCACCTATCATCTGGGGCTGGTACAATAGGCCAGAAGTGGCCGCAGTACAAGGGACTTAGTCCCACTCCATAAAGTGTAGACTGTTCATCACAGCTTCAAATATTATTAGTCAAATTACCACATAGTGTATGCTTTCGTGTATATTAAACGACATGTTTTGGCAACACAGGGCCATTATCAGGTATTTGTATACAATGATTTGCGTGAGTTGCTATACTGTATTGTAGTATTTCGGACGTACAGCCCTCACGGGCTATACAGTACTTCAGTACAGTATAGCATTTAGGCAAATCAATATAATACCTGACGATGGTCCTGTGTGGCCGAAATAAGTTGGTGGATTTACGTGAAAGCGTGGACTAAGTGGTGATTCGACCAGTAATCTGGAAGGCTGCATTGAGCGCGCGAGTATAAACTGACTATTATCAAGTTCTGCCTTACTCTGAGGCAGTAAACCCAATTCCGAAACAAATGTTCTTGTAATGAAGTACTGGCACATCACACAGCAAAGTGAACAGTTAAATGAACAGGCTGGAACCGAGGAAGGGAAATGCGTTCACTCAGCGTGACTTCGGCACACGCCAACCACTTGGCTTATCATTCCCAAGACTTTGTAATTATACATATTGTCGCGTATTGGGCGTATAACGCGACAAATAACTTCACGCCGTATTTTATATAGCGAATTTTATTTCACATTCGCACTTACAATCACCCAAATTACAGATTTACGATTACTGCTATCTGCAGTATCACAA
>NW_019734322.1:816156-910306 GCF_002891405.2 Cryptotermes secundus
TTGTAAACTCCGGATTGCCCATTTTTGCTGCAATGAAAACGCAGTTTGCCCCTTGGCGGACCAATGGGAGGACAAATATTCTTACTGGGAGTTTTGCAGCTTCTATCTCGGAAGCGAGGATGGAGATGACCCCGAGAGATCTCATGAGAGTTGCTTGATGACTTTTTGACCAATCAGACGCAAAGTTCACGAAACTTAATTCATCCATCGCGTGTGACAGAGTTTCGGATTAAATATTTTGTGTTAAAAATAAATCCCAAATTTCAGCGGTTCAGTCAAGAAACTTTAATTGTGGAAGTGTTCTGGCAGTTACTAAGCAAAGAGTGACCTCCAAATTTGTGTCAGAAACTCAAATTAAGTGTCAAGTATTGAGCAAATTTCGTTCTTTTCTTTTTAGGAATATTTTATTTCTCCTACCCAACTTCACTTGAACCACTACCCGTTACACCCGAGTTCTCATTACCGCACCGACACATACAGAGCTACCTACCCGCTTCTCCCCTAACGTTAGACTCCACGCCCAAACGCCCAAGGAGATTAAAGGCAGAAGCTGGGACATACTCTGGTCCAAAGAAAATTACAACTTTGTTGTTGCTACTTAGAACTATTGGATGCTGACAGCCTGCTTAATTACGGCATTGCCCACCCCTTCTGTACACTGTTCTGTCGTTGATTAGCAGTACCAGCAGTGGATATCTATGCATGATAAATAGCATCAAGACCAATGACCGCAAAGAGCGCATTTAGACACTGCGTGCTCTAACTGGAATAGACTTTCATGTCAGTCACACTGATGTATTTGTCGCAGGCTTGAGGAAGAAGACAAGGAGAACCTGATGACAGACAGCCTAGCGTTACAGGAGTTCCACAGCAAGAAGTCAGGTGTTGGTAAGTCCAGACGTGTTTGTTAATGATGTACTCTTTCTATGCTGTATTTGTATGGTGTCCTCTGTAGCACCTTTCACCGAGCGAAGTCCAAACGACATAATTGTCACGGGTTTCTGTTTTGTGTTGGGCTCTTCTAAAGAATATTTTTGAGTCCCCTGGGTGCTCTTATCGAACAAGATAATATACTGACTCGAAACCCAGCCTGGAACAGATTATCCTCTATATTTCTCAGTCCATCACGCTGCCTAAATACGGTAAAGTTATCCCTGTGCTTAATTAATTAAGTACAACGCCATGAAGACGCAGGAGGGAGTTGAAATATAGCTCCATAACTTTTGACCTGGGCACTAGATGGAGGTGAGTGGGGTCCTTCACGCCCCGGCCACTTTAAACCCCGAGGGAAGAGCCGCCGGTATCCACTGGAGGCTAGGTGGGCCCTAAAGCCAGGCAGCACGCTTTGGAGAGGAGAAAAATATCTTGCCTATGCAGGGAATCGAACCTCGGCTTTCCAGCCCGTAACCCATCGCTATACTACCCGCCTGAAAACGGACGTTATTTAATTGCTCTTTCTTAACTGTATACCTTCGAATTTGTGATAGTCTATTTATTTATTTATTTATTTATTTTTTCGTTTATTTAGAAACGCGGCGAGTAACACAGACCATATAACGTCGAATGATAAGATGACTAGAGAACAGTTTTGACCAGTGTTTCCTGAACTTTTGGCAGTTGCGGACCATTACATGGACGGTCGGCGTACACGCAGACCTTTCAGCTGTCGTAACATTCCTCTTAGCCGTAAAGAATATGCAAGTGCCCTTCTTTCTTCGAGCAGGAGAAAAATTATAGTTAAAGTTTCCAGAAACCAATTTTTCTGCCCATCAATTTAAAAGAAATTTCTTTTAAAAATGATTCATCACACATTTTAAAATTTAAATTCTGTTATTAATTCGATGTCCTAGTACTACATGGACAATGTAGCCTATTATGGACCAGGCTTGCCATCCGTCCGCGACGTTCGCGGAGGAATGACAGTGAATGCTGGATTGGGAATGACATGTAAGGAACGAGATTTGGTCCAGTATCCAGGCCGATACTCGAATCCAGTACCTCCACAATATGAAAAAAATTACGATCTTTGTTAGTAATTTTGGTGTACATACAGTTCCTGAATAAAACATGAATTGAGCAGGTGCTGTTCCTCGCTCGCGGATTTTCTTCTTTTTCTTCTGTACTGAAGATGGAGACGATATGTTCCTCCGAAACATAGGTTAACACAATATCTACACGGCGCCACATCCCAGAAGACTGCATTCTTCATAGTCACATCCGTGAAAACCTCAAATCTTACAAGACATGAATTGTTTTCTACCTTCTGGAGTCGGAGTTTGTTACGAAAAACTACATAGAAACAATGTTCTGATCTGCTGACGTTGATAAGATAACTTACACATTTTAATATGCTTTAAGATAGGACGAAGCAGATTTTAAGGCATGTAATTTAGTTCCATCACCGTAGCATGACATTCTAGAAGGACAGCGCGTATGCAATTTACTTTCCGCTATCTGTACATTGCGAAATTTCTTGCTGAATCGCGGCATTTTACGCTTCATTCTAATGAAGAATATTTCCTTTGTTATTGACCGTTGACGGCAGCAATAGATTGTTCGCGGCTTTTGTTTTACGTTGTGTATTATGATGTTTCAGTCCTATTTCATGGGCTGTTTGCACAAAATGCATGAAACCATTTCACTGTGGAGAAGTCGTGTACTCTACAGCCTCGTATATTGCATTTCCAAAATACTAAAGCGTGTTTTAATAGTGTCGTGTATTAGAGATCTGTACAAAAAATTTGTGGCCCAAATCGCACCTACCGATTTTCTTAGAAACACGCTAAAGATTCCTACGTAACAGAAGTATAGACATCGTATTTAATATAATCATTATCACCGGCAAAGCAGCCAATTTTGAGACATAGCCTTCCTTGCAAGATTCTGTCAAACTTGTCTTGAATTAGACCACCCGGTTTTCAATTCTTTCGATTTCGCAACAATATTTTTTTTTTTACAGAGCAAGGTTGTGAGCCTTGCTTCCAACCCCAAACCGGGGGGACCAGGTCCCTGTATTTATGTCCCCAGTGACAGGGTGGTTCAGCTATACCTCTAGGTACAGGGTTCCCTTCTCATCGCCTTGTACTACTCGCAAGGCTACAGTGGAGGTATATTTAATATAATGCAAAGACAAATAATTTCTGATTTTATGAAGTGTGGTATCTGTATTGCAATGAACTTTGAAATAATAGATTTGTATCTGCAACGAATGAATAGTATGGCAAGAGAGCAAAGAACGCAAGGTAGCAAAGATAGCAGGAAACAATTCAACAAATTTCCAGTGAAATTTGGCAATTGGGATCCACACTAAACGATGAGGGACAAATTTAATTCTGGTTTGTTGGATCTGATATTATCATGTTGGTGACTATGAAGAATATGGTCTTCTTGGTTGTAATACTATGTAGTTCGGAGAGTGCCCGACGTTTCGGAGAAAGTACGACCTCCATCTTCATGCTTGAAGAGTAAACCCACAAAGATATCAGCTGAAGCAGAATCTTAGCTTGTCGCCTAATTCTGCTCGTTTCTTCCTTCCCTTACTTTCGGTTTCAAAGGTGATCTTCCGAAACGTCAGGCTGTCCCCAAACTGCATGACATTAAATCCAAAAACCATACTCTTCAAGTTAAAACGACATTTATGTCTTTATATAATGTAGAATCTTTGCTATTGAATAAGGTACATAGCTATGCAGTCAGTACTTGTATTGTTGAACGGCCCTGTCAACAGTCTATTTAGATGTACAGTAATAGCATATTATTATTATTATTATTATTATTATTATTGGAGGGGGTGGGTTTCCCCATGCACCGCGACCAGTAGTCTATTGTACGTCCCCTTGTGATATTCTACCGGTCTCTATACCCTACCGAACCGATACTGGTGCGTGCCATCAGTCCCGACTCAGCCAGCGAGTTCGGCCTCTACTGGCTCAGCGGTATCTAGATGCTTCCCCCATCTACCAGAGGCGTTAGAGACTATTGTTGGGCGGGAAACGTCCTTGTAATTTGTCTCAGAGACCTCCTTGAGGCATGAGGTTCTTTTACGTGCCGTAAAGCTACGACACGGGACCCACGGCTTAAAGTCCCTCCCGGAGGACTTGTTCCCTGAATTTTTCCGCTCTTAAAAGTTCCACCACCTCCGCCGGGTTTGAGCCCGCGAACCTTGAGTCATGAGGTGGGAACGTTACCCCTAGACTACGGAGGCCGCTTAATAGCATATCATGCTCAGTGGCAGATTCAAAATCTGGAAGAACATGCGTGGAAAATACACACACCAAAATTGGGGATTGATTCAATATTTTAAATTGTGCTAAAATTAACGTCTTAGTCACTGTGTAATGCTTTTGTAGTTTGCATAGCATTCGGTATGTGTATGAGGCGAGCAGATACTGTGTATGAATGTGTATATTTTGTAATGGCCTGTAAATAATCTAAAATGTGAAGATTCAGAGCAGCATTAAACAAGAAGTTCTGGTAACAATGTATGATGCCTACTTTCCTTTAACCTTTTTATGCTGAGTTTAATATGTAAAATACTTCTTGTTTATATAAGTTCATCGTAATTTATTATTACCATTGAAGAAAAGGCACTACTTGTTCACTAAACTGTCAAAATTTGGCATGGTAATTTGTTTTCATCAGTGTTATCAAATGCTGTTTTTATTAAAAGAAGAAGTAGGTGGGACTTCGAGTCGGTTTTCTTGTCTTTAGTGTGAATATGGTTAAATGTTTCCAGTTATATTGAAAGTCTAGCAGAAATTACAGTAGAATTTAGTGTTCTTATTTCGTTCATAATTTCTGCAATTTCCCATAACTGTAAAACTGTCCTATGAAACTTTATAATTTTGTACTATTTGCCATACTTGTAACGTTTAATTCACAGAAAATACAAATTGTAGAGGTACATTTAGAAGAATTATCATATCATATTTTCAAAATGATCTCTATTTTTAAACTACCAGGTGTGGTCTGCACTATTAATTTTTTAGTAATGCTGTGGAGTCTGTTTGTGTTCCGAGAAAACTTTAGCTATTTTGGTGTCTTAATTATGTTAACTGCTGTGTTCCAGATGGTGCTATACAGCCACATTGTCACATCACCATCAAGTGCACACGAGAAGTAAGCATCATCAGTTATTGCCAGGTTAAGTGAATAGTTTGGCATAATTAGTTGCCACAATTGTAATATATTGAGAAAGGATTAGAACTGGGTCACAAGTATGATTAATGACAGATCCTGTCAGGTTTTCGAAAATTTTCATTATTCAATTTCATTATAATGTACAGGGTGCGTCAATGAATCGGGCGATTTGGCAGTGGTGATTTTCCTGAATTGGTTGGAGTGGAGAGGATGCCACTACTGCCACCCAGCAGCCTACTTCAAAGCGTTTTAGTTGCAAGGAGCTATGGGCTGGAGCAAACGTGTTTTTGCTGTGAAATTATTTTAAAAAACGGTGACAGTTTCATGATCGCTCAGCGTGAATTTCGAAGAGAGTTTGGTATTCATCGAAATCCATCTGCCCATGCCATCAAGACCTAGGTTCCAGACTTTGAGGATACTGGTTCTACAATGAAGAAGAAAGGTGGTAGCGTAAAAACAGCACATACACCCGAGAATGTAGCGGCAGAGAGAGAAGCCATTGAATGAAGTCCACGCCACTCTGCGCGTCGCCATGCTACATCACTAGGGCTGTCCGAAGCCAGCGTTCGGCGGATTTTGCACAAAGATCTCCACTTCTACCCCTATAAAATTCAAATTACTCATACACTACACGAACACGACTTTGAAAACAGAGTTTATTTCTGCCAGACTTTTTTTTTTCAATTAATTAATCAAAACCAAGCTGTCGTTAACAGCTTACTGATGAGCAACGAAGCTCATTTCCATTTGTCTGGGTTTGTTAACAAGCAAAATTTCCACTATTGATCAGCCACAAACCCCAAAGAAATTTATAAGAGACCACTTCACAGTTCCGAAGTCACAGTAGGGTGCGCGATGTCTTCGTTTGGAATTACTGGCCCGTACTTCTTTGAAGATGAGTGGGAAAGGGCTGAAACTGTGACTGGACCACGTTACATTCACATGTTGGAGAGCTTCTTAGCTCCTGCACTTGCTCATCTTCCAGTCAAGGAAGAAACGTTTTTCCAGCAAGATGGGGCTACATGCCATACCACATGAGCTTCCATGGCAGTTGTGAATAACATGTTTCCTAACCATGTTATCTTCAGATATGGGGACATCACATTGCCAGCCAGGTCACCTGATCTTTCCACATGTGATTTCTTTCTCTGGGGGTATCTGAAGTCCAAAGTTTTCAAAGCTCCAGCGCTCCACACAGTTCATGAGTTGAAACATCGAATTCGGGAAGAAGCTGAACAAATTCCCGTGGAGATGCTGCAAAGAGCAATGCATGACTTTAGGAAGAGACTTGCTGAGTGCCTACAGCAGAATGGTGGTCATCTGTCGGATGCTATTTTTGGGNTACTTTTTTCCAGCAAGATGGGGCTACATGCCACACCACATGAGCTTCCATGGCATGTTTCCTAACCATGTTATCTTCAGATATGGGGACATCATATTGCCAGCCAGGTCACCTGATCTTTCCACATGTGATTTCTTTCTCTGGGGGTATCTGAAGTCCAAAGTTTTCAAAGCTCCAGCGCTCCACACAGTTCATGAGTTGAAACATCGAATTCGGGAAGAAGCTGAACAAATTCCCGTGGAGATGCTGCAAAGAGCAATGCATGACTTTAGGAAGAGACTTGCTGAGTGCCTACAGCAGAATGGTGGTCATCTGTCGGATGCTATTTTTGGGAAATAGACTTCTGTTTTCAGTGAGTTAATTGAGAGAATCCAAATGCATTTGTGTTTACACTGTATTCATATAGGGGTCACGCGGTAGGGTAGTTGGAGGCACTATGATACAAGCAGGAAGGGTTCAAGTCCCGATGAGGTCATTGGATTTTTTCAGTTGACCAAATCCTTCCAGCCACACTATGGTCCTGGGGTCGACTCAGCCTCTAAGAGAAATGAGTACCAGGAATTAATTAAATAATTTTTCTGGGGAGTAAAGCGCGGCCGGCGCGTAAGGCTGACAACCTTACCGCCATCTTTCTGCCGATTGTCTAGATAATGTGGGACCCTCAACGTCTCACAACCATATGGGCCTTCACGGCATGTTACAGGGGTAGCTTTACTTTTTTTTATTTTATGTATTCATATGTGTTAAAACCAAATATGTAAATGCAATAGTTTACTGTTCATAACGTTTTTAAAATCGCCCGATTCAGTGACGCATTCTGTATGTATATAGAGGAAATATCAAAAGTTGGATTTAACTTGTTACACAGGCAATTAAAACTATTTAATTATCCTTAATATATCATCAGAATACTATTTATGTGACTAACTACTGCCTTGAAACTGAGCCCTTCTTCAGAGGTTGAGAGTCATGCAGTTGTTGGAAAAAATTACAGTCTTGTATGGAAAACAAAGTTACATTTATCTGTTAGAAGAATCTCACCATTTGACCCCATATGGAACCAGTGAATCCCGTCCACTCCCCCTTCCTGCTTCTTTAAGATCCAGTTTAATACAGGGTTATTCATAAGTCCGTGAAACATTTTAAAAATTCACAACAAATAAATTATGCGTTGGATCATGGTAATTCTTGCACCGATAGAGAATGAATCTCTCCAAGTTTTTTTTTTTAAAAGCCTCTATTTCCTGCTAATCTCAGGGATCTTTGCAACTGTATCACCGCTCCTGTGGCTCTAGGCAACCGTGATATGCTGACAAGGGTGTGGGACGAAATGGATTTTCTAATAGATGTCTGCCATACCAGCAAAGGTATTGAGGATACAAACTATGAAAACAAAATCCATTTCGTAGTTTATTTATTGTAGATTTTCAAAATGTTTCACGGACTTACGAATAACTCTGTATAAGCTCTTATGTGTGCTTACTTCTTTCAGTAGATCACTTCCCTTTGCAATTTCTATCAATCTGTAAGCATTCTCATCTCCCCATGCTTGTCTTTCCCCTCTCATCTTCCTAGATTCAGTCACTGCCCTGAATATGCCTTTTTTTTATACTTGTATCTTTTCATTTTTATTCCACATTGCAGTAAATTTTGTTGCCAAAGGTTTCCTGCAATGTTGAATGTTGAACATTGGATAGTTGCTCATTGTCACAGTAAATGGAAACTGTATGCCTCCTACCTACCTTCAGAATGCCTATCAGAATTTCATATGAAAATATAATTGCCTACTTTCCTTTGGTATGGCATGAACTGCATGTAAAATGAAAAAATTAAGGAGGGTTACACAGTCACAAAGACAGCAAGGTGATCTCATAAGCCTCCATTCATTTTTTCAAAATAAGGAAAGTAGGCTAATAAGGTATATGAGCCTTAATCAGGCACTGGCCTCTACTGGCCTTAGTATCAACCTTGACAGTTGGTGGCAGCGGTTTTTGAACTAATTCCTGTCCTTGAAGCACCTCCAGCCACAAACAGACAATATTAATTTTATTTGCATGGCAGTAATGGTATTGACATCAATTCAGGGTTTGTATTTGTTGAGTATGTTGTCGCTTTTGAGGTAAGTCATATTTTTATAACTATTTTATATCAAATTACCAGAAAGTGGTTCTTCCTACAAACCATCTTGAAAGTAGTTTCATATTTTTAACGTTACTTTCAGGGATTTAAGGAAATTAGTAGTCTTACTTTTGATGCAGATAAACAAATTGTAAACAGTAGGGTGTTCCTGACACCTTAGGGTGTTCCTAACTCTGACAAGTATAAGAATTAGGAACGCTGGTGCACTTTCATCAGTTGTATGAGCTGTATGTTTACTCTGATTAAATTCAGATTACCTAACATCTGTTTAACCTTTTTCTTATGATTTTCACCAATAGTAAGGTAACCATTGAAACCAAGCCATATTAAATATTCACCATTTTTAATCATGCACAGGATTCTTCATATCTGATAATGTGTAAATCAAGGGCAAAGGTGCAAACATGTGACAGAACAGGCTATTATGGCAACAAAGTATGATGTTGCCCCTCAAAACAAGTACTACATAATACCTAACTAAAACACTGAGAGGTACCATATTGTCACGTAATGGAGTGACTATATACAGTTTTTGGATTGGTAATTGGTTTTATTGAACTTTTATGGATTTATAATTACAAGTAATTACAATCGTTTCACTAATTCACGCACTTTATAGTTCACTAAGAGCACACAGAAGTCTTCTCAGCCTGCTGTGTCTTCACTAGTCTTCTGGTAATGTCTTCTGATGGCAGGCATTCATCATCTTCTTTTCTTAACTGTCTCCAGCATCAGTTACAGCAACTCTTGACAAACAAACACACAAACAACCTAACTACCTAACCAACTGTCAGAGTCAGAATCAGTTACTTTATGACTGGCGGTTCACTGCCAATCAGTTCGTCCTGGTGACAAGCCCCTTGAGAATAATGACCAGTAATTTTTGTTCAACTGAACACTTGTGGTTGTAGACCTTATGTAACATCCTCTCTGATGAGAGAATGGGTCTGTCGGTTACAGTTACTTCTGGCCTTCACCATCATGGTCATTCTAAGATCTGAGTCTGGTGGGACTCATGACCACATTTTACTCTCTCAGATTCAAGACTTGGCCAACCTGGAGGGCCAGGTCCTTGTGGTGGTGCATTTATAACTCCAGGCATGGGGTTTCCTTTTGGTCACCTTCTGTGACTCACAGTGCTATGGTAGAGGTATTCAAACTTGCCTCCATAGGGGTTAGCTAACTGTCTTTAGCCTTGTCTGCTTATAACATCTCGGCACAGACCGCGTAGAGGACACCACTTCCCATTATTGTTGTATCCTTGTCGTGGTAACTTTCTTGTTTGCAAAGCCATTACTCAGCAATGGCTCTTTACTGACTCATAGTTCTTGCCTTGACCAAATATGCCACAATATTAATACTGGAACACACAAGAAGAGTATTGGTCGTCCTCTGCTTTTAAGTCCTGAACAAGATACATATGCCATCAAATGTTCTGGCTACAAAAGGTTGGGATGCCAATTATTGTAAGTTTTTGAGAAGCAATGCCTATATATATTGTGAATTAAACACACATTAAAAAAAATTTAATTGAAAACTCAGGCTGGAAGAAAGTGG
This sequence comes from Cryptotermes secundus, assembly GCF_002891405.2. Lineage (NCBI taxonomy): Eukaryota > Metazoa > Arthropoda > Insecta > Blattodea > Kalotermitidae > Cryptotermes > Cryptotermes secundus. The sequence continues at coordinate 826,334 of NW_019734322.1, forward strand.
ATGGAGTTATTTCTGAGGTGGTATCTGGATGTGTCAAAGGGGAAAGTTCAGGTAGTGAGCCAAGGAAGAGCAATGAAATTAAGTTGCGTAAATGTAAAAGTTTCCTTTGAATCTGGTAGAATATGAGTTCATGGGAAAATGCGAAAACATTTACAACATTGATGAAAAGGGATATTGATTAGCCCTTCACCACACATAGGAAGTTTAATCAGTGAAAGGTATGATTGCATTTGATTATGCAGGACCATGATAATGCCAACACTGTTGCTTGTGGCAGTGCCTTGGGTCACTTGGTACCACCAGTGGTGGAGTTATGACATACCCCTGGGATCAGCCATACTAATGACCGTTAATGGTCAATTATTTGCCACATTTTTAGAAAATGGATAAACCATGCTATTAAATTCAATACTGCAGTCAAAACATTATTTATCTCTGATGACACTGTGTCTTCTTGAGGCAAATATTGTAGGCACAATAGACCTTAATAACAAACATAATGTTCTTTTGCATACCTATTAATTTCATGCATGATTTTTTTTGAAGGTCCGCACCATAGCTCAAGCGGTTAGTCGCTGGATTCCCACTGCGGCAGCCCAGGTTCGATCCCGGGCCTGGTGAAGTGGGATTTTTGGTGGACAAAGTGGCGCTGGGGCAGGTTTTTTCTGAGTACTTCGGTTTCCCCTGCCTATCTTCATTCCACTAATTTCTCTACAATCATCCTTACCTATCATCTGGGGCTGGTACAATAGGCCAGAAGTGGCCTCAGTACAAGGGACTTAGTCCTACCCCACTAGCATTAAAAAAAATTGCATGAATGAGCTGCAACACTTAGATAAGTCAGTTTTGGTTGTTTTAAGGCATATAGGGATCCAGCATTGTTAGGATACTGAAACATCCATGATTGAAAGGAACATTATGAATCCATGATTTATTTAATCCGTCTTGCAGTGCATACACTCATTTATCTCCTTCTCTCCCTCGAACTACATGTTTCGGCATAATAATGCCATCTTCAGGTGCTTACTTATCCACGTCAAACCAGTTCATTGCATGCCATGTTCACACATTAAAATAACTAAAATATGTATCTATCATATACATTGTCAAACGTTAAAAATATTAAAATTGTTCAGGATACCACATCGCTACGTCGCCCCTCACTACGTCAGTCACGCCCATNCGGTCTCTTTGCTTGTGGATTTCTTATATTTCTCCTTCTATCCTGAAGATGGAGGCGATATGTTCCTCCGAAACGTCGGTTAACACCACATATACACGGTTCCAAATCCCAGAAGACTGCTTTCTTCATTTCTTCAGTCATCTGAAAAAGAGGAATAAGGTGTAGAATCTGATGACAGCAATAGTAAGATATCGGACTCTTGAGTCGTCAACAGAGAACTTCCACTTGGCAGTTCAAGTTTTGTAATATCATGTTTTACAAAAACACTGAGTACATCTAAATTGGAGTATATGGGAAGCTGAAATATCCACCTGTTAGTGTGAAAGTTCAAGCAGTTTTTAATTCTTTATTCATAACTGGCACTAGAGAAAACTTTTAAATAGAAGCAAAGGAGAAACTGAATAAAAGAAAATCAAATATTCTAGAAACATGCATATGTTTGAATATTTTAGAGAGATGAGCTGGTTTCAACATCCTAATGAATTGAGTACCAGCAGAATTCTGAAGACAATAAAAGAAGTTGGTTGTGCATGACATTCAGGGAATACAAGGTCACGGATATGAGACTGTGCAGTAAGTGTAAAAAATATGCATGTGAAGAATATAGTGCCATTGATGATGGTTTTTGCTGGCAGTTTGTGGGCTCAGAGTGAGATGATGATTAAAACATAAAGATTGATTTTTTGTTCAGCACAGAAATTTTTGTAAACTTATTTATTGTTTCTTTTGATTTTTGCAACTAAGGTCATTGTGTTTTAAAGTGATCATTATTTTGATAAACATTTGTGAATATTACTTAATATTTCTTGTTTACATTTTCATAATATTGTTGGTAACTAATTTGACTAAAATTTAATATAATGATTTGTATTTCAGTAAATATCATTATGAATGTCTTTGTAATATTGCTGTTCCTTTTTGTAAATTTACTTGTATGCCCATGCATTATGGAGTCTTAATGTTGACGCTTCAGCATTTTGTCCACCATATTTTATTCTGATACAACTGCAGATACTGAAAGCATTTTTCTTTCTTTGAATGAATATATTAACAGTGATCAAATTTTCAGCTTGTTGTAGTGAATCCAAAAAATTATAAGAACTGTAGAAGTTTAGATCATTGGAATATGACAAATGCACCTAACATCTCATTTCATGAAATGAAGAAACCCATATCATGGAAAACAAATCTGGTTTCATAATGGTTAATGGTGTTATCCAAGTAACCAGTTATGACTGATAGTTTCATCTTTTATTAAGCTTCATGTCTAACTGAAGGGGACTGATATATTGTGTGGCTGGAGAATTCAGTGACCACCATAACTTGCCCTTTGGGCACTCTTTTCTGATGCTGGTAACTGTGTGTCTGCAGATTGCAGGGTTCAATGGCTTAAGTGATGCGCTGAAGCGCCTTGACTTCCGGAGCGCTGTTCATGATGTCCGCCGATTTAACTATATCTGCAAACTGCTAGATCTTCTTATCACACAGAAGCTGACGATGCTGTCAGGATGTGCACAGAAAGTACTCTTCAACATGCTGGAAGAGGTCGCTTACCAGGGTGCGTTCACATTGTACTGCAGGTGCTTCTCACAGTATTTTAAGTGCTTCACACTGTATTGAAGGTTAATTCATTGTACTGTGGGTCCTCTACATTATACTGTGTTTGTAATTGCATTGTGCTTCAGACGCTTTGCACTGTACGGCACATGTCTTCACATATAACACCAGGTGCTTGTACAGCACTGTATTGTAGGTCCATTCACACTGTACTGCAGGTACTTCACACCATGCCTCCATATACCCTTACATTGCACTACAGGTACCATGTACTGCACTGCAGGTGCATTTATATTGTATTTCATTTTTTGAGGTTTCATTCTTTTGACGTAACACATCCTCTGTCAGGTGTTTAAATGTTATGTTGGCCAAGCAGTCAGCTACTGTAAAGAGAATGACATTGGCATTTTTGATTGGGAAAGGAAACTTTTCTACTAAATGAATGTAGTTATTGGATCCAAATATCAAAGTGAATTTTGCGCATCAATGGGCATACAGTAATGGGATTTTATCCATTGCTTTCTATTTATAAACTGCATTTAGTTCACAGTGGAGACTTATAATTTGTGTAGAAGCTGTGTAAACATTATAAAGGTTAACCATTTTAGACTGACATAATTGGAAATTTGAGGGATTCATGGTTTCTTGCACAGTAAAAGTGTCAGATTAAAACAGTTAATTTCTTCCTCTACAATTCCTCCACATCCTGTTCCTTCTAACTGAAGTGCATTTTTGTGGTGGAAATAAAAATTAAAAACTGTTAACACAGTCAGAGACCTACATGTTTGTGCAGTATGGGATTCACATGTTTAGGTGTTATGTGATGAGAAATGAATAGTATCTAGACCCACACAGTTTTTATTCATTGTGTCAATGAAATCAGCATAATAACAATAACCACTTGCACAGGAATCAACAATAACTGTTATGTTTTTTCACAGTGTCTGCTAGTCAACAGAACATCCACATGCTGAACAAATTGTTGCACCAGTTGCGTGTAATGACTGACTGTGCCTGCTGGGGTCGTCCATTAGGCAGCACCCTGCTTTGGGAACAACACTTACGCACCATCAATCGCATTCTGTCCATTGCAAATCACATACAAATTAGAGAGGTAAAAGCCATATTCAGCTTCACAGACATTTTAATTTAACAAAGAGGAAGTAATTCCTTTAGCACATACTCAGACAAATTTAACAATAGGTCAATAAAATAATTTACCTTGGGTGCATGGTTTTAAAGTCACTGTCTCTATCAAAACAACATAAATAAGAAATTCCTGGCTTCAGTTATTACTACAACAATGTTATATCAGGCAGAAATGACATAAATATAACTTGCTCCCCTACTAGTTATCATGGAGGGGTCGTGGTAGCATAGTTGGTTGAGGCACTGTGCTACAAGTCAGAAGGTTGTGGGATCAAATCCTGATGAGGTGGATTTTTTCAATTTACCTAATCCTTCCATCCTCACTATGGCCCTGGGATCTATTCAGCCTCTAAGAGAAATGAGTACCAGGAATATTCTGGGGGGGGGGGTAAAGCGTGGCCAGCATGTAAGGCTGACAACCTCACTGCCATTTGCGAGCTGACTGTCTAGAAAATGTGAGAGCCTCAACATCTCACATCTGTTACAGGGATACCTTTACTTAGTTAGTTATTAGAGAGGGTGGGTTTCCCCATGCACTTAGACCTGTAGTGGTCCATTGTGCTTCCCTCTATGATTTCTACCAGCCTCTATATCCTACCGGTATTGGTGCTTACCATCAGTCCCAGCCAGCNGAGGTTCTTTCACGTGCCGTAAAGCTACGACACGGGACCCACGGCTTAAAGTCGCTCCCGGAGGACTTGTTCCCTGAATTTTTCCGCCCTTAAAAATTCGACGACCTCCGCCGGGTATTTGAACCCGCGTACTACGAGTCATGAGGTGGGAACCTTACCTCTAGACTACGGAGGCCGCTATACCTTTACTTACTTACTTTCCTAGTTATCATGAGAGTGAAATGATACAAATCAGAATGGTGTACCATAAATGTAAATTTACACACATTTGAACAACACGGAAATTTAATAAGTTTGTCATACTCAATTTTCAGATCATTAACATTATATTTTTTATTGCTAGTGGGGTGTGGCCACTTCTGGCCTATTGTAGCAGCCCCAGATGATAGGTGAGGATGATTGTGGAGCAATTGGTGGAATGAAGATAGGCAGGGGAAACCAAAGTACTTGGAGAAAACCTGCCTCAGCGCCACTTTGTCCACCACAAATCCCACTTGACCAGACCCGGGATCGAACCTGGGCTGCCACGGTGGGAAGACAGCTGCTAACCACTTGAGACATGGCGCGGCCTCATTAACACTAACACTGAACATTGTGGTGTAGTGGTCTTAACTCATATTCTGTGTTTGAAGATCTCACATTCAAATATGAGCACAGAGACCAGCTACTGGGATGGTTTTTGTGGTTTTGGTCATTCACCAAGTGCTTGAATATATCAAATTCCTCCAGATTTATAATTCATTGCTATACAGGAGTGGTGAGCAAGCTGCAGACTGCTCTTATTTGCAAATACCCAAATTCATATTGAAATGCTTGCAGCTTGTGTATGGGTCATAATGAACACCATGGAGATAAGCCCTTCTTGAGAAACTGCCAGTTGTGCAGCTACTCAAGAATTTCCCAGCAGTTTACAGAACTTTAAGGTTTATTACCATGTTCACAAGAGCCATCCATTGGTTCCTGTCCTGAACCAGATCAAGCCAGTCTATACCATGCTGTCCTATCTCTCTAAGATCCATTAATATTATCCACCCACGTACATCTTGGTCTTCCTAGATGTCTCTTCTGGCTTTCCCACCAAAATCCTCTATGAATTCTGCTTAGCCTCCATTCATGATATGTGCCCTGCCTATCTCATTCTCATTACTTGACCATTCTACTTATACTTGGCTATGTATGGATCATATTCTTCATAAGTATTTAGAAGATGGTAATAAAGAAGCCATCCACAAAATCAAACATGTAAATTGAAAGATATTTGTTAGATTTTTCCTTGTCCTGAAAAAACTGAAGAAATTAGTCTAGTGATACTGCTCTAGACTTCTATTCAGGTTGTAATTATAGCATATAAGTATGCTGGGTCTATGGAAGGTGAAGAGAAGACTTATCACCAGCATTATGTATATAACCTCTGAAGTTAACAAAGCACTGTCAGTTTAAATAAGAGACCAATGCAGCATCACCCTTCGCTAGTCTATGCATGAGAGAACAGTGCTGAGAAACACCAACATAATTAACATTGCATATTGGGGCAGCTAGCAGAAATCATTCTGGAGCTCAGGATGCTTAGGATAGAACAATGTGGCCAAAATATGCAGCATTATGCTATGCTAAATTATAAAGTTTACTGCGGTTGAAGGAAAACTGCACATGTGAAGTCATTGTACAGGAAAAAGAATATTGTTCTTAAATGTAAATCTAAGTGAGAATTCATTAAGTGAAAATAAATTTCACATTCATTTAAGTGAAATAATTAGAGATGTCTATAATAATGCATAGCTGCATAAACAATTTTAAACAATGGAAAATACACAATATGACATGTAGTTATTTATTATAACAATTATAGTTAATGAGGGCTTGGAAGATATGATTGAGAGCAAACCATTTTTGATGAGGCACATGAAAATGGCTAATGGTTTGAGTACAGTATGGAACGGACACATAGCAAAATGATAGTACATATAATTGACAGTGCAACAACTGGGAAAAATACTAGGCAGGGCTGACAGTGTGCACATAATTTCCAGTAACTTCACTGTAGCCAAAATTTCATTATGTGTGCTGAAAAAGGAATATTCATTTTTCAGATTCTGTAATGTGAACATTTGTTAATTGAATGTTCATAAACTGTGGAGTTGGTATTCATAAATAAAGTTTTTACTTTAGGAAACGCCCATTTTGCAAGTTCATTTGCTGTCTTGCTGTCTTGTAAATGTGGCTCATATGTTGCAGCCAGGAGATGATGTGTTCCCAAAGCTACAGAATCTGCCTGAAGAGTGTGTGCGTGAGGTTCTGCTTCGCCTTGCAGATCACAAGGATCTTGAAAGTAGTGGGAAGGCATACAGTGTGATGCAGCGTCTGGTCGATGAACAACGCATCTGGAGGGAATTGTGCCGTTTCCACTTCACACCACAGCAGATTGGATTCGTGCTACAGTCCTGCCCACCACAAACAGATTGGCAGCGTATCTACCATAAGCTGCGCAAGTAAGGAAACTACTGACATTTATGATATATTATTCATCTCAAGCAACTTGTGGTCAAACGTTATCTTACAATATTAATATCTGTAGGTATTTGTTGTGTTGTTGAGGTTAATATGTTGTGGAGATGGCAAATACAATGAAGAAGAATTTAGAGATTGTACAGCCCAGAGAATAAATTGCTCTGGAGATAATAGATGAAACAATATAGAATCAGCAACAGTGTCTAATATTGTAAGTAGATTTATTACAAATTAGTTACTAATTCAAAATTTATGTAACATGAATCAAACTTAATAAATAGAAATTAGGCTGATGAAGAGATAGGGGAAAATCAATTCTGGAAATGCTTGTTATTATTCAGGTTATTCAGTTAAAAATTAAAATGACTGAAGGTGTGAGTATATGAAATAATAATCTTTTCATTTGTTTGAAATGAGTGCTAAACACAATTTCTTGCTTTGAGAGAACATAAATTACAAATGTTTCAAAACAAAGTGCCCAGCAAAATATTTTAACCCAGGATGGTCAAAGTGAGAAATTTAGAAAAGCATAACAAGGAACGTTGTGATTCATGCAGGTTACCTTGCATGTTAGCCTAGTGAAATGTAGGAGGATATACTTGGCTGGGCATGAAACTAGAATAGGGGAGACAAGGAATGTATTCAAAGTTCCAGTGTCAAAACCTCTTGGAAAATGGCAAGTCTGAAAACTATTGTTGAGATGAGAGGATAAATTAAGATGGGTCTCCAGGCCATGCCATAGCTCAAGCAGTAAGTTGCTGGCTTCCCACCGTGGCAGCCTGGGTCCGATCCCGGGTCTGGACAAAGTGGCGCTGGGACAGGTTTTCTCTGAGTAGTTCGGTTTCCCCTGCCAATCTTCATTCCACCAAATTCTCCATCATCATAATCACCTGGGGCAGGCTAGAATAGGCCAATCAGTGGCCGCTGTGCCGAGTGGTCCCAGTTGGACTCCACTCCCCATTAAGTGAATTAAAAAAAAAAATCAGTCTTAGGAAATAGGTTTATGCTGGTAGAAAGTGGACTGGACCTGATCAGGGGTCATGTGCAATGATGGGCTTTGCTCAGTAATATTTATCCTTTGTGTCTGCCATTTGCATTTATTTATGCAGTTAATTAGTTCATATAGTTATACAATTTCCATCTCAAATTGTTGTTATAAATAGAGTTACATACTATATTGGTGAGTTTGTTGCAAAAATATACACCCTAATTTTTATCTGAGAATAAAGAAGTCAGGGATACATTTTTAAGTAGGACGAGTCTTAATTTATTAAAAAGGAGTTCATGGAAGAACTTGTAAAGTCTACTTTACTATTGCACAGACAGATTTCCAGTCTTACAGTTCCTGGGTTATTGATGCCATATTACAAAAATCTGTGGCTTCAGTCTGTAAGAGAACTATTCCAACCGAGCGACCACTGCCTGTCAGCGAAGTTAGTACCAACTTTTGTGGAAAGATGGTGTCGTGTGATCAGCACAACAAATCCCCACGGGCGTTCATTTCGGTTTTATAGACTGGAGCCGCTCTTGCCTTGAAATAGCTCCTCAGTTTTCCTCAGGAGGCTGAGTGGACAATTTTCTAGCCACACTACTTCTCGGAAAATATGGTAGAGCTGGGAATCGAACCCCAGACCTCTGAATTTGTAGCCAGGAACTCTGACCACTAGACCACAGAGGTGGTCTGATGCCATATTTAGATACTGTAAATTTGTAATCCAACAGATAATGCAATTTAGCTGATGAACTAACCTGTGTTTGAATTGGTGTGCAAATTGTCACAGCCATGAATCTTAGTCAAATAAGAATGTTTTGTTACTTACTGGTTTCTTATTTTCTTTTGGAGGATTTGTTGAGAAATAAACTGTTTTTCCATGTTTGAATGTCATATATTTTGTTTTCTATCCATATGTGACATGTTTATTGACTCTCCCTCTTGTATCGAAGGCAAGAACCGAAAGGCAGTCTGGTGTCAAACATAATAGCATACCTACATGAATCCCAGAATTACACACTTTTAATGTAATATTATCTTCGTCTAAGATATGAACTGTATTCACTCTCTCAAACACTGGGATCATGGGTTCGAATCCCACTCAAGGCATGGATGTTTTTGTGTTGTCCTATGTAGGGAATGGCCTTGCGGTGGGCTGATCCCCTGCCTAAGGGGTCCTTCTCATTGTATGATTAAGAAACTGTAAACAGAGGCCAAATGTGTATATTATTAATATAATTTTACATTTACAAATTAGTCTGTTAAAGGCCTAATATTTAAAAATCTCACACAAGTGGTTCAGAAGTTATTGAAGGTATCAGATATGACTGTTATATACAGGCCAAGTTCTAAGGGAATATCATAATCCTCAGGTCATTTGGTCTCCGTGAAGAATATGCAGAGATGATCCAGCTGTGCCGCAACTGCCGCTGCCTATTCTGGAAATCTATTGGACATCCTTGCATTGCCGATCAAGACCCAGAGTTTCAGGAGAAGCTGGAGGATGTGGACAAGAGCTCACTGCATGTGCCCATACCACCACAAGCCTTCCTGAAGTTCTTCTCTCTGTGACAGGTATTTTTATGGTTAACACCATTACGTACTCTCTCTGAAACAAACTAAGAGATTTTTATTAAAATTTATTTTATATCTTTACCTTTGTGAGCTCCTTCATGATGAAATGAATTGATATACAGATGGTAAAAGGTAAGTGTAAGAAAGAGTTGCTGTTCCACCTATACCACCAGATTAAAGGAGGAGTGTTATTCTTTCTGTCTTCCACTAGATACATGTTAACACTAGGTCTTTTATTTTCTTCCCCCAACTCTGTCTCTCATCTTTCTCTGTCCCTTTCCTTTCATGTTCTTTTCTTCCATCCTCCTTTCTTTCCTGCTGTTTTTTATTTTTTTAAGGTATGTGCTCCATTTTGGTTGGGTTTTCAGAGGCCAAGTTTGTGATTGTTGTTGTTGTCAAGTAATAATGATTACCTTTCTTTAATGGAACCTGCAAAGTAGGTATGTCATTAGAGCCACTCTCTGTAACTTATACTTCATTTATTCAGTCACTGGACAATGTTCAAAAAGCTATTTTGGCTAGCAGAAAGTGTTCTCTTTGCATATGTAACTTGTATGGACTCCATTCTGGTAACAAATTCTTGGAGAGCTTAGACAGTTTCTGCCTCTATAACCTGTTTCTGTCATAATACAGGATGGGCCATAAGTGGCACACCATAGGGATGAATGTGTTATAATATTAAAAAAGAACAAAATCGTAATTTATTTTTAAATGACTGCCATCAACATGTAAACACCTGCCAACTCTTGATGCATGAACCCTGAACCCAATAAGAGATATATTTTGTAAATTTGGTGATTTCAGTGTAATGTTTTCCTTTAGTTCTTGAATGTTTCTTTCATTATTCTGGTATGCAACTGACTTCACATGCTCCCAGAGAAAGAAATCAAGGGATGTGAGGTCTGGTGACCCCAGTGGCCTCATCATCCTGTGAAACTTTCTGTTAACAAACATACATACAGTCAATGCAAAATGCAGCATGCTTCATCTTGCAGAAAGAACATGTTATGCCTTCAGCATAGTGGAACATCATCCAGAAAATCAGTTGAGAAAATCTGTAACCAATGCAAGTGCATTTCACTTGTGATTTTTTTTTTTACTTTTTATTTTTATATTTTTTTAGTTTCTTGAGGTGGGGTGAGACTGAGTCCACTTGGTACGTTGGCCATTATCTGGCCTATTGTACCAGCCCTGGATGATACATGATGAGTGTGGAGCAGTCGGTGGAATGAGAATTGGCAGGGGAGACTGAAGTACTACAAATCTCTCATGACTTGACCTGGGATTGAACCCGGACCGCTGCAACAGGAAGCCAGTGACTAACCACCTGAGCTATGGTGCAGCCTTACTTATTACTGTCAAAGAAATGGGAATCAATTATTTCATCTCTCCATATGTCAGTCCATAATCTGAGGATTGTTTTGCACAAAAATGGCTTTCATCCAATGACAATATATGACCAACATCTGCAGTTATGCTGGTTGACATGATCATTTAAGTAAAATAAGGCCTTATTACTGAACAAGACTGATCAATTTTCATCTTACAGGAACCAGTCACAGAACTCTTTCCAGCAATTTTTGTCATCACCATGCAGGCCCTTAAGGAGATGGACTCTGCATGGCTGAATGTAATTCACTGTGTGAATATGCCAGATAGATAACTTCTGATTTTTTACTTAACTCCTTCATTGACTTTTCTCAGCTGGTAATAAGTTGAGCTAAGACTGCCGTTAATGGTTCTTCATTGGTTATGATATACTTTGAAATTATTACCAGCACTTCAGTTTCTTTAATGTGACTAATTTATCAGCTGTAGTCTTCTTCGCCTTTGACTGGCATACATCACCTGGCAACCTGTGCATGAACCCTAAGATAACCCTTTCATCCAATGATAAATTTTCCAGGAACAAAGTTTTGTTATAAAATTCAGCATGGTCTGTGATTTATGGCCCGCTCTGTGTTATGGACAGAGCTAACCTTGTCACTTGTGATGGCTATGATTTTATGATCAGCTAAGACACTACTGGTGATTTTAACTGATGAAGGAGGACTCTGTATGGGTTCTTGTTTTTATTCAATATCAGAGCCAAGAATATCACCAAACTTTCTATGGGACAAGCACAAGTAACCCCTATTGCCCAGTGGTTTGGGAATATGAGTAGTTTCATGGCGTACTTAAAGTGGGCACTGTGTTCTGTATAGAAAGTACCATTTTGTTGATGATATATAGCAATGACTGAGCTATAGGTATATTGAGCTCTATAGTTTTTAAGGAACACTGTTATAATAATGTTCTGTAATTTATGCTGGATATGTAGTACATTTTAACCCTTTGGTGCATATGTATGTCCATTTATATTTAAGCGAAAGTGAACAGAATAAACAAGACATGGACATACCATGCAAGTTCTTTAATTCATGCATTTGTTAGGATACAGGATCTATCATATGATGCTGTGTGTGAATATATATATATATATATATATAGTTGATGTGAGCCAGGATAGCGTAGTCAATATAGCGACTGGCTACAGGCTGGATGAATGAGCTGTCAGAGTTCCCTGTAGATTCAAGAATTTTCTTTTCTCACATTGTCCAGACCAGCTCTGGGGTCAACCCAACCTCCTATCCAATGGGTACTGGGGGGCTATTTCCCTGGGGGTAAAGCAGCTAGGGCATGAAGTTGACCACTCACCTCCAGCTAGTGCTGAGGTCAAGAAAATGTGGATCTATACATCCACTCCCCCATACGCCTTCATGGCATAGTGCTTAATTAGTTGAGCACAGGGACAACTTTTTTTTTTATATGTAGAGTTGATAAAAACTGAGACATCTGACAAAGGACAGGCCATCCTCTCAGCAGAGATTAAACTCTTACATCACTATGACTGTACGGGACAGACTTCAGAATTTGAATACAGTCATGAACGCAAAAAAGGGAGCTGGGCACCAAGATGCGCTGTCTGACTCTCATTTGCAAAGTTACTTGGGCTTGGACTTGGCTGTGTTTTGTTATTATGCAAGAATGATCTGACACACTATGCTCTTTATACTTCTGGTTATACAGGATATAACAGAGTTGGCTGTATGAGCTTTCCATAGCTATGATGACATGAGAGAAATGTAGGAAATTGAGTGCACTACAAGATGGCCAATATACATATCATGGACGAAATGTAGGAAAATTATTACTGAAGATGTTATTGTCAAATATTGTTAGTTACAAAAATTGTGACAAAGCTACTGATTGTGATGACTCTTTGAATTCTGTGTTATTGATCAGAAGTGGTAGTGTGCATTAAAATTGTAAGAAGGTCAGAAAATTTAATTCATTATGGCAGTCACCCCACCTTCTATATTGAAAAAATTCCTTGTACAATTTGCATTCATATGTTATGATAACCTTAAATTATGGCTGCATGTGTTAGGAAGTGCAAAGAGGTTGGGAACTCTGACCTAGAATCTGGTAGACATGAAACCATATGCATCAATGGGTTAAAAACTACAATGGTTCTGTTTTCTGGCAAATGGCTGACAAGTAATATATGTTGCAGGTAATGTGGACCAGCCATGATCTTAAGATTAGTGCATAGGTTGTATCTTGCACCAGTGAAGACTTCTTTTATGAAACATTTTACTTAAATAAGGATACGATGTTCACTTTTATCTTTAACAAAGAACGTACTGATTAGGTTGAGTGTTGTCTGTGTTGTGCTAGTCAGTCAGTATAGTTGGCAGCTGTTTTTTTTGTGTTAATTTATTGTGTTTTTGAACCTGGGGTATGAAGCACAACATGTACAGTTATGAGTGAAATAAATGAATAAATGAATGAGTCTTGATATTGTAATTTGAAGGTTTTGTTCTTCCATTGATCCATTCATTCATTTTGTGAAGGTTAGGCCAGATGTACGTGGTTCAATCCAAAAGTTCCCGAAATATATTAATAAAAACTATTACATCTTACCTAGATCTTATTCTGCACCATCACCTTCAAAGTAGTCCCCTTGGGAGCGCATACACCAATCCCAGTGTTTCTGCAACTTTTGAAATGCATCCTGGAAGTCTTTCTTTGTTAGGGTGTTTAGCACTGTCTGCGTTTCCGCTTGAATTTCCTCAACTGTATCAAATCTTCGCCTTCAACTTGATTTTCATCTTGGGGAAGAGAAAGAAGTCGCATTGAGCTAAGTCTGGCGAGTACGGTGGGTGGGGAACAACTGCCATCTTGTTTTTAGCAAAAATTCCTGCACAATGTAAGCCATATGCGGTTGTGCATTGTCATGGTGGAGTACCCAGTCATTCGTGCACCATTTCTCTGGACGTTTTCTCCTCATGTCCTCCCTCAAACACCTTAGAATATCGCGATAGAACTCTTTATTGACCGTCTGACCAGGATGGATGAACTCCTTATGAACAATCCTGTCAATACCAAAAACACAGATCAACATGGAATTAATGTTGCTCTTAACTTGTTGAGCTTTTTTGGCTGGGGTGAAGAAGGGCTCTTCCATTGCAACGATCACTGCTTACTTTCAGCGTCGTAGCCATAAACCCAATTTTCGTCACCAGTGACAACCTTCGAAAGAAAGTTTGGATCCTCTTGAAGTTCCTTGCAGACTTCCAAACGATGCTGCTTCTGTTCATTTTGCATTTTGAATTTTTAGGTGATTTATTCCTCCTTCCTAAGTTTCCTTTTTCTGTACTCGCATCCAGATAAACGTTTCCTCCCGTCTGACATCTAAGGGAATAAAGTTTTTTTCAAATGCAATATAACAATTAAAAATGTCTTTATAATGATAACAAATTTAAAATGTTGTTCATCATAACTATTTATATCATAAATTTCAGTTCAAATTTCGGCTCAATTGTAAATGTATGCATCTTTTTTAAAACACAGAAATTTATTCGCAGGGCATGCTGTATCGTAGATGTGTAAAGAACTGTGCCACAAGCCTGAAGGTCGCGGGTTCGATTCCTGATGGGGTCATTGGATTTTTAATGTGCCTCATCCTTCCAGCATCACTATGGCCATTCTTAACTTCTATATAAAAATAAAAATGTATATGCATCTAGCAAGAGACGTGGTTGTTATTTCAGCTCAAAATAATGAACTAGAAGACCAACCAAACGCGCCAAAGGAAGATAACTAATGATGATGGACAAAGGATGGAGGTAAAAGCATGGCAACAGCAAAAAGCACGGGAGGAGAATGATCCTTTTTCTGCCACTTTTACAGAAAGACAGCCAATGTTTTGGTTTTATCGCATACAGAGTAAGTGCATAGAATTTCCATCGGAAAATCTTTAGCAAGGATTCGGGAAACATCAATACCTGGAAATCATCCCATGGGGACCACATGGGCGAAAATTGCAGCGCCTACAAAACAAGGTTCTTCGCACCATTGGCCATTTTCCAAGGCATACACCCGTTCGTGATTTACACAAGGCTTTCAAAATTCCGTACGTATATGATTATATAACAAAATTATGCCGGCAACTAGCGAAAGTAATACAAAATCATGATAACGAAAATGTTCGCATTATTGGACAAGGCGACGCCCGACATAGAAAGTATAAGACGTTTAAACTTGGCGGCGGTCAAGCATACGACCGTTCAAGTGACTAGACGGACTAGTTGCCGTTTTAGCGGGAAGCTACTAGAAATTTAATGCTACAATTATAAAATCAAGATCACAATGGGTATATCACGCATCAAGGAATGGACGACAGGCATGTGCCGAAAAAATTCATACAACTCAAAAAGATATAACGCAGTGTAATCTACTGAAAGAGACTTTGCTTGCCACTTGCTTAATACTGATTTCTTGCTTGGCTTATCCTTCGATCTTATAAATGGAGGTGACATGTTCCTCCGAAATGTCAGATGAATTTCAACGGACCACATGGTATTATATCATAGAAGATAGAACTCTTCGAATATTGTTCTCTATTTTATATAATCGATGACTAGCAGCATGTATTATCTGTATTATACTATACCTTTATCCAAGGGGCCTGTATATAATTTAGTAATCCGTGCTTTTCAAATTCAGAACGTCCATAGCCCATAGTGCGAGGTAGTTTACTGACGTAAGGAGTCAGTTTGCCATGGATTCTTCCCTAAAGACAAGAATCAAATACGAATTCCGCAAGTTGACAAAGGAAACTGTACGGTAATACGGAACGCCTTCGGCATCAGCTGAGTGGGTTTATAATCCGCAAGTTAGGAGAGAAGGAGAGAATCCCTCATACCAGGCGACGACCTGCAACCCGCACCGTTACGTAACGAAAACTTTCATCCGAGCACATCTATGAACCGTGCCTGGTTTTTCCAGTTTATCTCGTTTGTGATCCGTGGTCTTGCGGAAATTCCTACCGTGTCTCCTTGTACACGATCTGTCATTCCAGAAATGATGGTTGGGTGAAGCCAAGGAAAATGAGAAAAGAATAGTGATGTGGCAGTGGCAGTTACGTTGACTGTGTTCCTGATAGGACTAGAATTAATAATCGTGTTCAAATTTTACTGACTTATCAGTTATATGTGCCTATTAACTTCGGTAAAGAAATGAATCAAAATAATCAAGATATGAAGATATACATTGAGAATGCAAATATCAAAAAGAACGAAAAAGTAAATTTCGAAGTAAAAATATTATTTTACGATATCAGTAATTTCAGTCAGTTGTCTCAGTTATTAATGTGCAGTACAGGTGTTTTTGTCTTCTACTTGTTGTATGGCTATATGCAGGTAAGTATTTGTGCTGTGCTTTTGAATTCACTGAAATAAAATACTTTCACATTTGTGACTTACAACATAACTCATGTTCAAGAAACATGCAAACATGCAGCAGTTTTTGCTTTTGTAACCTGAAATTGCATAATATTATACATGTAATCTCACTGTTAACATTTTAGTGTTGTATATAAATTTAACAGTGTGCATAATAACGTTTGGTGAACAGGACATATTTTGTTTTGGATTCCCCCATGGTGTCACACACAAGAGGAATACAGAATTACTGGAACTTAAGAAGAGTAAAAATTTAAGATCTGAAAAAAAATAAAATAAATTCAAGTAAACTAACCAGAACTAACCTGGCATGACATTATCAGTAACATTTTAGGTCATAACTCCCACTTTCTGGATAGAACATTACTGTGTGGGATCAGAAATCCCCAAAATTTTTGGGAAGTTTTCGCATCTAGGAGTGGATTCCCAGTTGACATACTGAAAGAGATCAGTTTTAAGGGAATTGCATGATATCTGTGGCATTTTGGTGGATCTGCAAATGAATCTATATTTTAATCAGTGTAATGTAATCTAGTAATTATGTATATATTTTCTTACCAGGAATTGATTTTTACACTTGAGGGATTCAAGCCTTTTGGATGGTACCTAACGTTGGTCCAGTTTGCATACTATTCCTTGTTTGGGTCTGTTGAAATGATGGGAAAGAAGATTTCAAGAATGTAAGTTGCATTGATCCAGAGACTGAGGAAGAAAATCTTGCAGGCAGTTGCTGTTTGGGAGTAACTTTACAATATTATGTCCGTGTATTTGAGCTTCTTTTGGATGTACTATATGATGCCATCTACCATCAGATTTTTTACAGAGTTTGTTGTATTTATGGATATAAGTCTTGACACAAACATAACATCAACTAAATTAAATTAACCCATCAAGCCTGGTGTGCCCTAACCTGTTACTGAATTTAGTTTTATTGGAAAAATACAGATATCTGTAAATAAAAGAAATGTTTTTTTTTTTAATTGTTTCATTTTGGTCCGTTACACTATCAATCACCAATTATCAATAGAACCTCCGTCGAGTGTAACAATATATATGTTGTAACATATGTAACAATATGTAATATGTAACAATATATATTTGTTGTGGGTGCCTCTGATGATGGCTCTTTGTGAGCCGAAACATGTAAGGCAAATGTGAAAAAATGGTGACAAGAATATATATTGTTACACTCGACGGAGGTTCTATTGATAATTGGTAAAAGAAATGTTTTATTTTAACTTTGCCAGTGTATCTGCAGATAGATGTCTGTCAGAAGAAAGTGTAATTACATCATAATGAGTAAACAAGGTGTTAGTAATGGATCACAGTATTATAAAGATTTAGTATGGTTTAACCTTCTTGTTCTTATGTAAGTGATTCAGCAGTATACACTTCTCTTCTAGGCTATGGGATTTTATTTCAGTAGATGGTCTTAATATGGCCTTGTTTTGAAGCTGTTAGAGATGTTATAATAATAGAATGTCGTAACTCAGCTTCTTGCCCATTAGAGAAATTATGAAACAAATAGATGTAACTTAAGAAGTGCAGTCCACAGTTTAACTGATTCATACACCTGGATAACAGTCACCACATTGTTGTATGTGTTGGTGTAGCAATAATGCTCTATATTTGTACTCGACAGATACTATGCTGAAAGTTTGGCTGTATTACTGGCTGTCTTGGCTGGGCTTTTCTGTAGTGTTTCCAAGTCTCTGTATTCAGATGCCAAGATCATTCTTTAAAGTGGGCTGTGTTTGCCTAATCTCCCATATTTTGTGTGCTGGCTATTCAGAATCATCTGTCTTCCATCTTAGCTCTGTGTCATGTTTGCGGTTGAAACAATGCCATTAAGGTCATTTGTACTGTATGTGCAGGATTCCTCTGAAAACCTACCTCCTGCTAGCTCTGTTGACACTTGGCACCATGGGATTCTCAAATTCATCACTGGGGCATCTTAATTACCCCACACAAGTGATCTTCAAGTGCTGCAAACTCATCCCAGTTCTTGTGGGGGGCATCCTAATACAGCAGAAACGTTATGGAATACTTGATTTTATAGCTGCTGGCTGCATGTGTCTGGGACTCACTCTGTTCACTCTTGCTGATAGTCATGTGTCACCGAACTTTAGCACCATAGGTTTGTCATCTTCACTTTTTTGTTTTTTGTATTCTCTAATCACAGCATACCTGGTATTTAATTTCAGGATTTTTTAAAACAAATTATATTGTTTTAAAATATGGATCCACAAATCAGCTATACTATTTATATAAATGTTGTTCCTTTCAGTAATTACAATTTTTTTATGTTAATGTTGAGAGATAAGACCATTTGTCCTGGTCTCTCGTCCTAAGGGAAGAACATAGTTTGAAGGCGTTTGAAAACAAAGCGCTGAAAAGAACATTTGAACGTAACAAAGAAGTAATAGCAGGAGGTTGGAGAAAATTAAATGATAAAAGGCTTCATAATTTGTCTTCTGCATTAACATTATAAAAGGAATTAACACAAAAAATAAGAGGTCGATGGGGCATGTAGCATGCACATAAAATTTTGGTCTGTAAATCTGAGGAGAGAAAGTTATATGCGACACAAATCATAAGTGGGAATCTATCGACCTGTACGTTAGAGGAATATGGTGTGGGGATGTGAACTTGATTGAACTAGCTCAAGGTAGGGTCGTATAGTGAGCAATTATGAACATGAGAATGAATGTTTGGGTTTAGTAAAGGTAGGATATATATCTTGATTGTCTAAGTAACTGTGAAGTTTGAGGAAAACTTGCACCATGATATTCTTTAGTTAAAGCCTTTTGTTTATGTTATGACAGAAATTTGAGGCTATGATGGAGTTATTTGAATCCATGAACTGACTTGAAATACTGTGCACCTTGGGGTTGAACCCATCTAGTACCAAGTTTGGTTAAAATGATGCTGCAGCATCTGTCTTCTGGTGCTAAGAATGGAAAACTACTCCAGCAGTGGCTGGAAGTATAAATGTTTGTGCCTGAAGAGTATGTAGCAGTCACAGTTAGTATTGTCTTAATAATTGTAAATTCTAAAATTTCTTGTCATTTTATGCATTGCTTACTCATGATGTACTGCATAACTACATTCATATAATATGTTGATGCCTGAACATTCCTTGCTCTGATAACCATAAATTATGTAATTTCAGAGCTTTGGTCTAACTGGTGCATAGTTTTTATACATGTAGAAGGATATCTATTATCCAAGTAAGATTTTGTTTGGGTTTACTGCATGCCTTACAATGGAAGGAATACACTTTTGCACAATATATATCATGAGAAAGCTTTGTTAGAAATGAAAATATATATCACACCTTTTAAACGGTCCCAGAGGCATCCTGTTTTGTTTTGTAACCCTTAGTTGTACATGTCTGTTCATCTCTGCTACCCTGCTTCACTTTAACCCTGCAACTGTAGATGCTAAATTTTCAGGTTTTATGAAACTGTGTGAATAGCATGCCATTGTAGATGTCTATATCTGTGTATGTTTTAGAGCCATATCAACAATACCAAAATGTTGTTTTTGTCAACTAACTAGATGGGAGAAAAACTAATGCCATTCAATATGGGGTCATTATATTTTGTATATTGAAGGATGTTTGAATTTAACTGGACAGCCATTCGCTGCTTTCGAATCAGGTTGGGTACTTCCTCAGAATCAGATTACAGTTCTATATTAATTTATTTTATGGATTTTCATCAAATGCCGAGACTATGTAGTATAGATGAATGATAAACTAGAGGGTATTAAGGAATTGTTTCAGCCGAGCATGTCCTGAAAGCAAATCAAACAAATTTTAAGTAAAAAGTAAAGGTATTCCTGTAACAGGCTGTGGAGGCCCATAGGACTGTGAGATGTTGAGGTTCCCACATTTTCTAGACAATCAACTCATAGATGGCGGCAAAGTTGTCAGCCCTATGCGCTGCCTGCCCTTTACCCCCAAGAATATTCCTGGTACTCATTTCTGTCATAAGCTGAGTTGACCCCAGGGCCATATGCAGCTGGAAGGATTAGGTAAATTTGAAAAAAATCCATTGACCTCATCAGGACTTGAACCTTCGACCTTCCAGCTTGTAGTATAGTACCTCAATCAACTACGCTACCGCATGCCCCCTCAAACAAATTGTAATACTTAATTATTTTGTTTTGATGATGCTTTATTGACTGCTGATGTCATGTGGTACAAGTGAGATATTCTAGGATAATTCAGAGTCAGAACATGGAAGAAGAGATTACTCTTCAGTTTCAGCAAGTATCTAAGAGATGTTGTCTGAATGCAAGCTAGGTGCATCACTGATCTGACAAGCATATTTATAAGCTGTGTGTTTATTCAAGTAATGAATACAGGAATATGTGTGTTTGCAGGTGTGCTGATGATCTCCAGTGCTTTGCTTTGTGATGCAGCAATTGGCAATGTCCAGGAGAAATCAATGAAAGTTTACAAAGCAACAAACACAGAGGTTGTCCTATACTCATACTCCATTGGTTTTGCATACCTGTTCATCATCATGCTCGTCACCGGTGACCTTGGCAGAGGAATGGCTTTTTGCTCCATGGTGGGTGTGTTTATATTGGACTATTGTCTATATCCTGAGTCTTACGACCTTGTAAAGGATTTTTGACATGTAAATAAATGATGATGATGATGATGATGATGTTGTCAACATGAGACAGTGCTGTGGCAACATGCTGTAGTTGGTAATGTTTACAACGTGGTTTGAGTGTCATAACTTTAGAGTTCAAGTTTGGTTATGCTTCTGACTCAGGGATCCAAAGACTTTGTTACTGTGAGATGGACTTGGCAAAGGTGAGCAAAATGGAGTAGGTCAATGGCTCTGTTGCACGGATTTGCCATAACCATATTTAGTTTTAAATATCATTTTGATGTGGAAGAATCAAAATGAAATTAAAGATAAAAAAAATTACATGTACAACCTTTGTCCATAAAGTTCTGAGACTGATTTAATATCTCAGCTTAGGTAAATGTTGTGCAGTTCTGGGAAAAGGAGTTCTAAAAATGGGATACTTTACGACTCACCTGTGTTATTGATCTTAGTTTGCTTGACCTCAGCTAGGTAGTAGGGCATAGCAGAAAATTTCATGTCAATTGTCAGTTGTGGATTGAACAGCGAGTTAACATCAAATTTTTGTGTGAAGCTGGGCAAGACAGCCACATCATTGCAGCTTCTACGTGTTGCATACGGCAATGAAGCTTTATCTTGGCCACGAGTATTTGAGTGGCTTGGGTGATTCATGTCGGTCAGGGTGTAGGTGGAGGATGACACAAAATCAGGCCAACCTATGAGTTCCTGGAATGAAGACAACATGTTTTGCATCAGTGATATGGTATGGGAAGACCATACTGTTACAGTGCACATGTTAGCTGATGCCCTGAATGTCAATAAGTCAATCTGCCACCAAATTCTGTGAGAGGATCAAGATCAAGATCAAAAGGTGATGCAAGCTTCAGGTTGTGCTGATTTGTTACACAAGACACACAATGATTCCACATTCATCAACAGTGTCATTGCCGAGGATGAATCGTGGTGTTTTTAGTATGCCCCTCAGACAAAGACACAAAACACTGAATGGTGGTCAGTGGGTTCACTAGCATCAAAGAAAGTGAGGCAGCAGCTATCAAAAACAAAGACTATGACAATCGTTTTTTTCGATGCCAGGGGTATGGTTCATCATGAATTTGTTCCGCAAGGGCAAACAGTCAACCAAGAATTTTACATCTCTGTACTCAGGTGTATGTGCAAGACACTTCAACGTCGTCCTAACCTGTGGGCGTCTGGACAGTGAACTTTGTTGTATGACAGTGTGAGGACCACACACAGCTCTAAGTGTCAACAGATTTCTCGCGAAACATAAACTTTGCTGTGCTTCAACATCCCCTGTACTCCCCTGACCTCTCGCCATGTGATTTTTTTCTGTTTTCACAACTGAAAAAATGCTAAAAGGATGGTGACATCAGAATATCAAGGCTATTCAGGCGGCTGTGACAATGGAGCTCTCAGCCATCCTGAAATACGCCTTCACCAGCTGCTTCCAGGACTTGCTGAAATGTGGCAACAGTGTATTGACTATGGGGAGGACTGTTTTGAAGGGGACAGGAACCATTACTAAATAAGTTGAATTTTGTATTTTTTAGACTTGGTCTCGGAACTTTATGGACATAGGTTGTATATAACATTTATGTTTCAAGCTTATTCAGGCAATGCAGAAACAGGAAATTTCAAGATTCTTACTCTGTGTATTAAGAATCTGTGTGTATGAATGTGGATTGCTAAATGTGTTGTGCTTCCAACAGGCTTGATTGTGGACTAGCCAGTTCAGTACTTAATTTTACAATATGGTTTGCAGCATTTGATGGAAACATATGGTTATGCGCTGATCTTCTCTCTATCTGGATACCTAGGGATACAAATTGTTCTGACTCTCGTAAAGACGTGTGGGGCCTTCACAGCTGCAACAGTCACCACGTGTCGCAAAGCTGTCTCCATCATCATCTCATTCATGTTGTTCTCCAAGCCTTTCACATTCCAGTGAGTTACAGATTAGTCCAGTCTGCAGTTTGAAATTGAATATCAAAAGATATATCTCTGCCCAGGATAAGCAGAAAGTGTTGAGAAACAAATATTTACATGTACAAATATTATGTTTTTGGACATTGTCTATCCTCTTATCTTTATCTAAAAACTGTCCTGTTTATTTTTCAAAACAGCGTTTCAAAGACTGAATTCTGTCTCCATCTTCAGGTAAAACCCACTCAGTTGGGCCAAATAGATAGGGCTAGTGCTTGTCTCTGGACACCTATGCCAGCTCAGAGATGGAGTACATAAATCAAACACAGCACAAACCATCTGCGAGAGCTAAGAAAATATTAAATTATTAAAACTCCACATGTATGAGGCCTTACACCAGAGAAGTATCTCGATTGAAATTATCACTGGAAAGAAGTTATGCTCCTTGTGGTACCAACACAAGAAAGACACATTTTTCCTACTCAACCTACACTTGATGGAGTTGTAGTTTCTTGACTTCTGCTGTGATAACGGGGGCCCAGATGGGAGAGGTCCAAACTGGGTTGACTGATCAGATGGTCCAGCAGAGACATGTGGGCTGATTCTTTGAATTTACTGTATGTGGTGTTGGGCTCAATCTGCAAGACCTTCGCTTCATTCCAGCATATTTTGTGGCCTTCCTCATATGCATGTTGGGCTAATTTTGATTTTTCCAGCAAACCCTTTGTCAGGTTATATTTGTGCTCCATAATACGTACTTCTAAAGGTCTGCTTGTTTCACCGATGTAATATCTGCCACAATCTCATGGGATGCTGTACACACACTGCTTTGTCTGCTAGGCATCTCTAACTGGTCCAGTTTTCATCAGCGTTCCACAGCATATGTTCTGGCTTGAAGATGGTTCTGAGATTGAAATGGTTCATGACGTGTCTGAATTTCTCGGAAGTGCCCTTAACACATGGGATGCGGCCTCTGCAGTCTAGGGGTAACGTTCCCACCTCATGACTCAAGGTACGTGGGTTCAAACCCGGCAGAGGTCATGGAATTTTTAAGGGCAGAAAAATTCAGGGAACAAGTCCTCTGGGAGGGACTTTAAGCCGTGGGTCCCGTGTCGTAGATTTACGGCACGTAAAAGATCCTCATGTCTCTAGGAGACCTCTGAGCAAAATTAGGTAAAAAGTTTCCCACCCAAGTAGTTTCAAATACCTCCGGTAGATGGGGAAGTATCAGGTACTACTGCCAGTAGAGGGGCCGAACTCTCTGGCTGAACGGGACTGATAGTGAGCACCAGTACTGGAAGTGTATGGCGACTGGTAGAATATCAAAGGGGGACGTACAATAGATCAACAACTGGTCATGGTGCATGGGAAACCCACCCCCTCCAATAATGAATGAATGAATAACATATGGGATGATGACAGTGCCTTGGTATACTGTGTCTGAAAAGGGACGAATCAGGCCACATGTCTCAGCTGGACCATCTGATCAGTCAACCCAGTTCGGACATCTCTCCCGTCTGGACCCCCGTTATCACAGCAGAAGTCAAGAAACTACAACTCCATCAAGTGTAGTTTGAGTGGAAAAAAATTGTTTTTCTTGTGTTGGTACCATAAGGAGTATGCTCTCCAGTGATGATTTAAATTGAGATACTTCTCTGGTGTAAGGCCTCATATGTGTGCAGTTTTATTAATTTAATGTTTCCTTAGCTCTCACAGATGGTTTATGCTGTTTTATTTCTGTAACCCATCTTTGAGCTGGCATAGGTGTCTGGAGATAGGCCCAACTGTGTAGGTTTTACCTGAAGATGGAGACAGAATCCAGTGTTCAAAACGTTGTGTTTTGGAAAATAAACAGGATGGTTTTTAGATGAAGAAAAGACAAAAGATAATGTCCAAAAACATAAAATTTGTACTGATGTACTACTGTCACAAACTTTTAGATCTTAAATGTTTACGTGGTTCTGCATTCTCTTAACATACGTGTAAAATATGACCTGATACAACTTTTAGATCTTAATTAGCCTCTAAGAATCAGTCATATTACGTAACAAATTCTGTCATTGTTTTCTGTAAGTCAAGCTATAATGTTGCTGTTATGTTTCAGATATTTGTGGTCTGGCTTGATTGTTGTGGTTGGGATCTATCTGAACATTTATAGCAAGAATCAAAGTAAGATGGCTTTGCAAGGTTCCCTGCACAAGTTCCATAGATTTGTTCAACGAACTCTACTGAAGATTAAAGTTCCTAGTTATTCTGTGGATAAGAGTATGCTGTCTAATGTGTAGGCACCTAACATATATCGCTCTCAATGCTCCATTAGTAGAAATGTGAGCATAACATCAAGAGAATGTGGTGTCAGTTGGATATTTTGGCAGGATATTAGCTGCTGCAGGGATAGCCACCTGATTGTTCGTGAATGGTTCATGCCTTACAAACTGCAGATGTAAGCCAGATCAAATGAAATTAGAAGATGAATATGTATCCATAAAATGGAAAGCACTGGAGAGAAAATGGTCAAAGCCCATATCACTATACTATCCCAGCATTTCTGAACTTGCAGGACAAGAATTTTACTGGGATGTGAAGTAAATCAGGAGTGGCAAACTGACTGATCCCAAATGACTGAATGTTTGTTATCTGTAAAGGTTACTTAGCATCAAATGAGATGACAGGACAGTTTAGTATGGTGAACAGCAAAGGCTTGGTGAACCAGTAGTCATTGTCTGTGCAAAGTAACCTGTGTCTTGACACTCACATTGAAGATCTGTAAAAATCTTGCAGCAGACCTTGTGAGTTGCTGAGACCAAACTGAGTGCTTTCTGGATACAAGTAAAAAGGTAAAGTTGTCCATGAAGATGTGTGGGGGAGTAGATGAATAGATTAATGTATTCTTTACTTGGCACTAGTTGGAGGTGAGTGGTCAGCTTCAAGCCCTGACTGCTTTACCGCCCAGTGAAAGGGCCCCTGGTGCCCATCGCGTATGGGGCTGGGTGGGCCCCAGAACCGACGTGGATGACGTAGAGTACAGAAATCTTCCCCTTACCGGGACTTTATATCCAGCCTCTTGGCCATCCAACCTGTAGCCAGTTGCTATACTGACTATGCTATCTCAGCTCTTTTCTGAATCAAAGTTTGATATATTAACTTCTTGAGTTTAGGTCGTTAGTGACCAACATGAAGCAAATGTGCATGGATTCAAAATGTCATCAGAAAGTTATAAGAATTGTGATAATGTAGCATGCTGTTTCATTCATATGTCAGATATATTTTCTGTGCAAAATGGCTGAAACAGTTTTCAACTTCTGTTTAGAATACACCAGTAGGAAGGTCCAAGAGACTCAGAAGGATTTGAAGATGGAAGGAACAGTTCAGCTACTTATATAAGATGATGCCAATTTCTTAGTTTAAAATTAACGAAGAACACAAACTGTATTCTTCACTGTACTGAGGCCATGGAAACAGATGTAATTGTTGGTAATAAAGATAGCTTTTGAGACCTCCCAGTCTCTGCTTACTGCTGTATTCCCTTGCAGTTTCAGTAGCATATATCACTGAGCCAAAAGTGCTCATTGCCAGCAAAGATCAGGTTGTCATTTCTTTCATCATTTATGTGAACAGAAGGGCTAAGCAACAGGAAGGAATACAATGTATGACACAGACTCTGTCCTAAGTGCAACAATTTATTGTAGTTCTTTTGTCTTCTTTTCTTCTACACTACATATTTCAGCCGTAAATTAAAAAAAAAAATAAAAAAAAATTTAAATTTAAATTGAAGATTTTAAAAATACCAAAATTCAAAAATCAAATTGATGTATGTAAATTAACAAAGATTTTATACATATCTGACAAATATCAGCAAGAGGATTCTGATATATTGGGACCTATTAACAATGGAGAAATGAACAGTTAAGAAAGCTGGTGTTTTTAAATTTTAAACTATATGCAGTGTAACAGCTACGTGAGAGCATACACCTGATGATGTCCATTTACGGCTGAAACATGTAGTGTAGAAGAAAAGAAGACAAAAGAACTACAATAAATTGTTGCACTTAGGATGGAGTTTGTGTCATACATTGTGTAGAGTTAAACAGGATGCTTGAATATAATAATATAATATAGGAAGGAATACGTTGAAGTGTACTGGAGGAGGAAGTGTAACAGCTCAAGGAAGTTGTGGAAGTGGTCAGTCTGTTGGAGTTTTTACTGTGGCATCATAGAGAGGAACTTGATCCAAAAGGGAGCACATATGAAACTAAATACATATATGTTTATGTCTAAGTAATAGAATACAGGACAAAATAATAATAATATAAGATCTGTTGATAAATCCTTTTCAAATATAGCAAAGTTCAAATCCTTTGGAATGAAATAAGGATTAGAAATTATACCATGATGAATTTAAGAACAGATTAAATTTGGGAAATGCCTGCCACTGTTTAGTTCAGAATCATGTGTTTTCCCATATACCATCTATAACAGTCATTAAAATATATGAAGCTTTTATTTGTTCTGTATGAGTGAGCAACACCTCTCAGTGTAAAGGAAGACCACAGATTGAATGTGTTTCGAGAACAAAATATTGGGGATGGTATTTGGATGTAAGAAAAAAGTGAGAAGAAAGAAAGACCGGCGAATGTTACATATTGGTGATCATAAATTGTACTCTTGACATTATAAGATGATTAACTTGTATTGCACTATGTACCACTGTAGTAACAGCATACATATGTGGTCCCATTTGTGAGGTGTTGCTCCTGAAGTGAAGTCTGTTCAACGAGCTGGTTGGGAACATGCAGCGTGCTTGGTGACTAAACATGAAAAATAAATATTGTCATGTGTTAATGACTAAACATGGGGTTTGTATTGGTTATTGAATTTATTGACTCAGCTACAAGTAATTGTAACATGTATTAATATAGACACTACACATAACTACAGTACACAGTATGTTTTCACTAGTCAATGCTTCGTAGTGACTTCTCATAGGGTGATTTCCCTTCTTCCATGCTCATGGCCCGGCACTGCCTGTGACTCTTGATTGACTTGGTCAGTGGGAAAGATTGCTGCTGGACTTCTCCAGCACAGTCATTCTTAGTTTCAGGCCCCCATGACCATATTTCTCATTCATGATACTGGGTTATGAGACTGGCTCATTTGGTTGGAGGGTAGGGTAAATTTCTTTTGGACTTCTGCAGTATAGTCATTTTTGGTTTCAGGCCACTTGGAACCCATGGCCATCATAACAAACTACACTTTATTGACTGGCTTGGTTGGTCTGTTGGGTAAATCATTGCTGGCATTCATGAGAACAATCATTCTTGGTTTTGGGACCCATGACCATATTTTTCTGTCTCACAACTCAGACTGAGTTCTGAAATGGACTCAGTTGGTCTGGTAAATTGCTGGTGGCCTCGGCCAGTAGGGTTAGTTTTGGGCACTGGTGAGGGTGTCCACTGTCATCAATCCTTGACAATGGGAAACAGTCTTCCATAGTGATATAACGTGACTTCCCGTAGTCCACACAGAAATGGAGGTCACCGTTTTTCTTCCTGAAAATGATGGGAGATGGGGCTGTTTGTTCGATAGCCAACTTCTGCCTCCTTTGCCAGAGGGAGCACACTTGGGGATTGTCAGATCCATTGGGCTTCTCCAGCACTAATACGGTACACTGCCAATCTACTTGTACTTGCTGCTCGTCGTTGTGAAGACGTCTTTGAACCTGTGAACCTGGTGATTAAGTTATCCAATTCCAACCCTCGCTTGAGTTTGGTCTGGCAATAGCAACTACATCCTGTAACTGTTCACAAAGTACGATGTTCTCTTGCATCTATGGTTCCATTGCATTGAGTGATTTCAGAATGACTGTTTACAGTTTTCTGTGGGGGATAATTTGATTAGTGTCTGGTCTTGATGGGTAGCTTGCAGGACTTTGACATGTGCCTCCCAGTGAACCCTGACTAGGGTCCTGGCTATGTAGGCCTATCAGGGTTGTGAGTCTCAAGGCTCAATTTACCATGCCACTTTCTGTTCCAAGGGAGTTTTCTAGCCATGCTAACACGACTCTCACATTGTGCTGGTATCTCTTGGTCACTGGCCACCATAAGGTGGACGACCGATGTCGTGCCTGGGAGCTCAACATTGATACTTCTTCCTGACCCAGCCTCAGAACACACCAGCCTAGATGAACGAATGCATCAGAGGTGGGCAAGACATCAAGTCCCTGGGTGAACTTGTCCATGATTCCTTTGACAAACGTGTATGGGGCTCCATCCCAGGGTAAGATTCACTAAGGCCTTCAGGATTGGAAGGGTCTGTTCTGATGCAGTCTATAGAATATACGTTGATTCTGCTTATTTTCTGGCAAGCTTGCGGTGATGTCGAGGCTAGCAATGATCATGGATGTCCAGGTGTTGATGGTCATGAGCCATGGTTTGTCACCAATCCAGCCCTGTGCATTCAGACTGTTGTCATTTCACTCAACTAAGACGTTATGCGTGGACTGCTGCTGTGATAATGGGAGTTCAGATGGGAGAGTTGTCCAATCTGTGTTGACCGATCGAATGGTATTTCCTAGTATTTTCTGTATGTGGTGTTTGGTTCAATCTGCAAGACCTTTGCTTCATTCCACCTTATTTTGTGGCCTTGTTCTTATGCGTGTTGGGCTAATTTTGATTTTTGTAGCCGACTGTGTGTCAAATTATATTTGTGCTCCTTATTGCATACTTCTAAAGATCTGCTTGTTTCACCTGTGTAACATCTGTCACAATTGCATGGGTTGCTGTACACACTACTTATTCTGCTGGGCAGCTCTGACCAGTCCAGTTTTCATTAATGTCCCACAGAGGGCATGTTTAGTTTTGAAAACTTTTCTCAGATTTAAACAGTTTCCGATGAGTCTGAATTTTTCGGAAATGGCCTTAATACATGGGATAATGACAGTGCCCTGGTTTATTGTTTCTGAAGAAGGACGATTTTTTTGTCGATGGCCTGATTAGGGAGTCAACGAATTCTTTGGATATCCATTAAGCAACAGATTGTCTTATTTTTTTTTTTAAATTTCATTGTTGAAATCCTTCAGATTTTGACATATGACCTTTGCTTGGTTGACCAAGCTATGAACGATAGCCTTTTTCATGTGATGTGGGTGGTTGGACTTGAAGTGCTGATAACGACCAGTATGATGAGTAGGCTTCTGGTACACTTTTGTGGTCAGTTTTGGACCATGCTTCATAACCCATACCTCCAAGAATGGAAGAGTATCATTAGCTTCAACTTTCATTTTGAATCTGGTGGTAGGTCTAATGCTGTTGAGATGAAGAAACTGCTGTAACCTTGCTGGTCCATGTGGACATACCACAAATACATCGTCAACATATCAGCCATTTAGTGGCTTTGTGGTCTACTCTATCCACTGCTATTTCCTCAAAGTGCCCCATAAATATGTTGCTAATCATTGGAGATAGTGAATTTTCCATTGCCATACCCACTTTTTTTGCTTATAGAATTTATCCTCAAACTGGAGTATGTGGTTGTTAAGTAGATGTCCAATGTTCCATCATGTCTTCAACTTGTAATGGTGAGCATTCTGTGAAGATGATATGGCAAAATAACATATCTTAAAGATATGATCACTGAAAATCTGATAACTATTTGTATTGCAGTTCAGTAATGGAAGGGATTATATGGCAAAAATAACATATCTAAAAAAAATATAATGAATACTGTAAGTCTGGTATGTATTCATATCCAAGTTCAGTAATGCAGAGGACTATGTGGCAAAAATAACATACCTAAAAAGAATATAATGAATACAGAAAATCTGGTATGCATATTCCAGTTCAGTAATGGAAAGCTTTATATGGCAGCGCCAGACTTCTAATGTAGTTACAAGAAACACTGGATTAGATGGCGTATTCGAATATTCGAATGTCCACGGTGCCAATAATCAGCTTTGACTTGTCTGTCTTTCTATTACCTGTGGTGTGGTGTTCTGTGTCTTCACACGTTGTTGTTCCCAGCGGCGACAGAAAATGGCGGCAGCATTTGGAATTCACATTGGGAATACGTCGGCATGCTTGGCTTTATTTAAGGTATATTTGTTACTTGATGAAGCAGTTTTAATTTATTGAGAGTAATTAATAGTGAATTACGGAATTATCTGATACAGTTTGCGGGGCTTTGATTTTGGTCTTTTGATGTAGGTTATGTTCCATGCACCATGTGACATTCAGTATGATATTAGCGTTTAATAACATTTATATTGACTAATGAAGCACAATAGATCACTGTAGGTCGCGGTGCAAGGGCCGAGAAGGCCCACCCCTTATACAGTCATTCGTATATTGACTAATGTATTATCACAGTTTGTTGAAGTTTGATAATGTGTATAGTAAGGTGGTATTCTTGTGTTTGTGGTTAGCGTATATATTCTTTAGGCTGAGTAATGAAATGTAAATAAGAGGTAATTAGAGTTTCTTCTCCAGGCACAGGTCTAGTTCAAATATGAGGTTCATTTTTTTTTTGAATAAGTATGCGTTGTGTACAGGTGTGAGCTGTGTGTAAATAATAGTATTCAAATTCGATTTACTTGCTCATTTCAAGGCCGAGTGGCAGGCTTTCTAGTTCAAGGTTAATGTTAACTTAATTTATTACATGAATAAATACAGAGTCTTAATTATGCAGAGTGCTGTCACTTATATTTAGTTTATATAAGGTTTTTGTTATAGGTTAGTATTATGCAGTAGTATGGTGACACAGTGTCAGACTTTTTCTCAATATAGAACACCTGAGGTGTTACCATTGGATGACAATACATTTCAACCATGATTATGAATTGAACTGGGTTTGGAAATAGTCACAACTTTATTCCTTCAATATTGCCTTACCTTCACCTTTGTCAACCTGTCTAAGCATGCCTAGACTTTAATTTATATTTAACGCCTCTCTGGCAATCCATAAGATAATTTTGTTCATATTAATACCCAGCTCCATGCTGGAAACAAGCAAAATAAATCTTTTCTGTTACATACTTATTTGGTGAAAGGCTGCACCATAGCTCAAGTGGTTAGTTGCTGGCTTCCCATCGCGGCGGCCCGGGTTCGATCCCGGGTCTGGTCAAGTGAGATTTGTGTGTGGACAAAGTGGCGCTGGGGCAGGTTTTCTCCAAGTACTTTGGTTTCCCCTGCCAATCTTCATTGCACCAGGTGCTCCACAGTCACCCTCACCTATCATCTGGGGCTGGTACAATAGGCCAGAAGTGGCCGCAGTATAAGGGACTTAGTCCTACCCCACTAGCAATAAAATGAAATAATATTTGGTGGTAAAATATAATAATATTGTTTCTGAAGACTCTGAACTCCCATAGATAGTAGATTATAGGTCGGATTTAGAGCGGTAAGCATCAAAATAGTCACCAATAAAAAGCTCCACAACACATTTCTTACACTTTATTTTTCCTTTATTTATTATTGCTTATGTGGAAAAAATATAGCAATATGATCTGGAGGATTGAACTGGCCAGCGATTGCTGAAGTCTAGCCTAGTAACCTGTGTCCCCAACACAAGGGGTCAGCACAGTCTCTTGATCTCCCAGTCTTTCCAACAAAATTCACCCTGATGACAAGTTTGGAATGGTCTTATAGCCATTTTTGGTCTGATTGCAAAGATTTTGAAATGTTTGTTCTCAAGGAGCTGTTCTTCCTTGTTGTTCCACAGAGGTAAAGTTGTCCTTGTGCTTTACTAATTAAGCACTACACCATGAAGGCATGTGGGGGAGTGGATGTATAGATCCACATTTTCTTGACCTTGGCACTAGCTTCACGACCTGGCCAGTTTACCCCTGGGGAAAGAACCCCAAGAACATATTGGATAGGAAGTTGGGTGGACCTCAGATCCAGTCTGGACAACATGTAGAAGAGAAAATTCTTGACCCTACCATGCTCAAACTCCATTCCTTTGACCCTCCAGCCCATAGTTAGTCGCTATGCTACACTCCACATAATTGTATAAAAGCATTAAAAACACCTTTCAATATGCTTTAAGCTATTTAATAACTGAACACAGAAGTGGTACAAATGCATCTGCGAACAATATGAGTAGAAACATATTTTTCTTTTTGGCTAATAACTTGTGAACCATTACATAATCTATCCAGCCTTATCAAATTCCTATAAAGACACCAATGGCTCTTTGTTGTTAAAGAAACAATAGTTATTTGCCTAGTTATATGAAACACACATGAACCATAGTCATAGAGAAAGTATTTTTATTGTGAAGACACAGTTCAGAGCACTGTCTTACAGTCCTTGCTACACTGAGTGTGGACCTACTCATTTCCCATATTTTGAAGAAGTGACAAGAAAATGTATGAAAATACATCAAATGTTTGCAAAGGAATGATCACTAATTGCATGTGTAAATGCTGCTATTTCAGTACTTTGCACACAAGTATGTATATGGATTCATTCTTAGTAATTTAGTTCTTTCTAGCCTAAAAATTTAGGTCCAATATTTTTAACAAAATTTGGTGCTTTAGAAGCTTAAAAATTGTGTTTTAATTTTAGAACCAGTGTGCTAAAGGTTAACCACATGGTTATGTTCCATTGGACAGCCCTACACCCCATACCCCCACCCACTCACCTTTCTGCCTCATCTGCCCTGACATAGGTGATCACTGTGCATCCTGAAATGTTGGAATGGCTTCAACATGCAATTTGAGTAATTGAATTGAATTTATTTACATTCTATAAATCCTATAAACACTGAAAGCAGAAGTTATGCATATTTTTATGTAGTTAGATCATTTACTGACAGACATCTGTAGTTAGTGAATTTAAAGCAAACATATGTCTTTATGTTTGTATGAGTATATATTTTTCTAATTCTCCAACACATTTGAATTTTTTGGCAAATCAAATTAGGTATTTTGGTTTCATTTAGTTTCATTTAATTTATTTTATGTTATATTTTATTTATGTTGAATCTAGCAAACCGAATTCAAATTTTGTGACAGATTTGGAGGGAGTTGTGTGGCTGCATATTAAAGGGGCCCAAGTACATGGTCCTTGTGTTTTAAAAATGTTCAAAGAAGCTGTGAAAATTTCATCAGGATTGCCACATAGTATTTGATCTATGGACTTGTGACTGAGAGGAAGTTACCCAGGGCTAACTCATAATTGCATATGATGCTAATATACTATATTGCTTTTGAGCGAGAACTTGTACTGTTTTCATTCCAACATTTATAATGAACAATGCTGTGCAAATAATAATGAAACATTGTAGAGTTTGTATTGTATTTGTGTGTAGGATACAAAGATCGAGGTGATTGCAAATGATGCTGGAGACCGAGTAACCCCTGCAGTGGTGGCATTTAATGAGTCAGAAACAGTAAGTCTAATATGTATGCAACTCTTCACAGACTTTGATGGTGCAGTATTAATGTACAAACTGGTATACAGGTAGCCACAGATGCAGTTCTTGATTAGGCTTCTAAGTTCCCCTACCAAAGAAATGCACAGAAAGATCCTCATTTTTTAAATTATCCTCCCTGGGTTATGCATTAGCCTCTTCAGACTTCATCGTCATCTTTTGAATTGTGTCGCTGTATTATTTTCATTTGTAGTGATTAGTAAGTTTTGGGAGTCTCTTATTGTCCATTCTGTTAAGGTGGGATTAATGGTTTTCCTGTGTAGTCTTTCTGTGTTTCTATTTAATGAGTCATTTTCTTTTTTTATTCTCATTGTTATTTTTGTCTAATATGGTAAATCCTTTCAGACTTACTAAAAACTTATTTTTTGTTTGCATTTTACTGAAATTTTTGTTCTCTTAGATCCAGGTTTCACTTC
This sequence comes from Cryptotermes secundus, assembly GCF_002891405.2. Classification (NCBI taxonomy): domain Eukaryota; kingdom Metazoa; phylum Arthropoda; class Insecta; order Blattodea; family Kalotermitidae; genus Cryptotermes; species Cryptotermes secundus. The sequence goes on from NW_019734322.1 coordinate 861,114, forward strand.
CATATAAAAATGTGGAAGCTGTGTCACTTTAGAAAATATCGGCTTTTTTTTTTCCTTCCNGTTAATCCTTTCACAGTAGTTCGTAATATGAAATGTATTGATATATGACTTCACATGGACTTCACAAAGAATTTAAAAACTTTTTTATTTGATATAACTATGCCATTAGGAAGGTCCAGGAAAATGAGGTTGGACTGAAATTAAATTGGACACATCAGCTGCTGGTCTATGCTGATGACGTGGATCTGTTGAAAGATAACATAGATACCATAAAGAAAAACATGGAAACTTTGACGATAGTAAGGAAGTTGGTCTAGCAGTAAACGCAGGGAAAACCAAATATATTTGCGGTTTTATCACCAGATGCTGGGGCAAATCATGACATAAATATAGCTAACAGAACCTTTGAAAATGTGGCATCGTTCAAATATTTGGGAACAACAGTAAGAAATCAGTTTTTTTTCTCAGAAGGTAATTAAAAGGAGTTTGAATTTGGGTAATGCTTGGTACCATTCAGTTCAGAAGCTTTTTTCTTCTTTTCTGCTGTCTAAAAACGTAAAAATTAGAATATACAAAATTATAACATTGATTGTGGTTCTGTATGAGTGTGAAACTTGGTCTCTGACATTAAAGGAGGAACATGGGCAGAGGGTGTTTGATAACAGGATGCTGAGGAGAATATTTGGACTGAAGAGAGATGAAATGATAGGATATTGAAGAAAACTGTATAATGGGGAGCTTCATAACTTGTACTGTTTTTTAAGTCTGATTACAATGATCAAATCAAGGAGGTACTCTCACGATCTCTCTTCCCTCATGAACCAAGTTTGAGACAGTATATGTGAGGTAGAACTGTACTGTTAGTATCATAATCTTTAGGTAAATGCTATGAGGAAATTAGATAAGCATCAGTGTCCCAAATATGTAAACTGTTTGAATTGCAGATTGTTGGGTTGGCAGCAAAGTCGGGCCTTGCAAGGAATGCACCCTCAATTGTAGTACACAACAAGAAGCTACTGAATGAGAAAATAGAGCAGACTGAACTTGAGGAGGTGGTGAATGCAAATGCATGTAAGGTGAAGCATGAGGAAGGAACCGTGAAATATGAGATAAAGAAGGATGATAAAATATGCGGTTTCACACCTGAAGATGTAGCAACCTGCATCTTTAAGAAAATGTATGGTAAGCAACATCTTTTGAATGATTAGGAGCTCTTCTTTCCTTTAACACTTCGAGCCCAGAGATTGCACTAATGTTATGCTATATTTTGCCAATATATTGATGGACTTACCAGCACAATTGAAGGTCTAATCCAGTGGAGCTGCTTGTGGGTTTGTTAGAACCATTTTGTTCTAATTTTTTTTTGTTTACAACAACAGAGAATAACCTGCAACTTTGCCACTTCATGTACCTTTTGGTGACTCCCTTCACTGTAGCTATGTTGCTTTGTCTCAGTTTTACTACTGTAGTATTTTGATGTACGTACGTATTTTTCTAATCAGAGACGTTCTAATTGATGCTAGTAAGGAGGTTGGTCTAGTTATACAAATTATATAAGGAGTCAGAGATCTCAGTGACGATAAAGCTTAAAAGATTGCAATTGGCTGGGCATGTACAGAGAATGGATAAGGAGCATATCCCAAAGAAAATATTATATAGTACAATAGGTGGTAGGAGATGTGCTGGGAAACCAAGAGCTAGATGGATTGATGCGGTGGGAGAAGATGCAAAGAAGTTAATGGGCGTAAGGAACTGGAAGAGAGCAGCGTAGGAAAGAGAGGAATGGAGGGGCTTGATAAGGGAGGCCAAGGCCTGACATCGGGCTGTTGCGCCATAGAAGAAGGATGAGGTTGGTCTATAGGTAAATGCAGAGAAAACTAAGAATATGTTGATGCCTCATCACTGGACTGGAGGAAGAAATCATAACACTAAGTTAGTGAATATATCCTTTAAAAATGTAAATTTCATTTATATGGGAATGAAAGCAAGAGGAAAAAATTTGATTCATGAGGAAATTAAGAGGAGACTGAATTTGAGTAGTGCTTGCTACCATTCAATTTGGAACCTTTTGTCTTCTTGTTTTCTGTCTGAAAACATAAAAATTAAAACATACAGAGCTATAATTTTGCCTGTGGTTTTGTATGGGTGTGAAACTTGGTCTTTGGCATTAAGAGATGAACAAAAATTTATAGTGTGGATTGTGATAGGATTGTCAGAATTGTGATATAAATGTGAAAACTTACGGCACAGCATGCTGTAGAAACTGAAAGTTAGTGCTTTACTTTGACGTCTGAATGAACATATATTTATATATAAAAACTGATATAACTAATAATAATTTGTTTAAATAGCCCTCCTGTTCTTAACCCTCTGGTTCTTGGTGGAAGGACATGTAGATGTTGTGGATTCAAGTTAAGTCCCAAAATTTTCCCCGTAAGGCCAATATATTACTGACCTATTTAATGTGCATCCTGCATAAAAGGGTTTCCTGGATATGAAGCACCATTTTAATGTTGTAAAACTTTTTACCCATTTAATGTGTTTTTCAATAACTGTTTTTCCTCAGCTGATTTAGTTGTTACAGACTTCACCATGTACAAGAGATGGTTGGATATTGTTTATTGCTCACATGCTTCTTTAACTGAGTGGAATGTGATAGTTGTTCATATTGACACACTCCTTTCTTCTGCTTATCTGACCTTCATTGTAGTTGGTGTGATTAGAATAGTATCATTCCTACTTACACTCCATGCTATCAGCTGAAGGTTAATGATTTTATGAAATAATTAATCATTCAGGTTTAAGAACTGTGAAGAACTTGTAGAAATTGAAAGAAGTTGCGTCCAGTGCAGCCCTTCTCAAATAAATGGAAGTCGCTGAAATATTCACCACTGGAGAAACTGGAATCTGCACATCTGCATATTTCAAGCAAGCATATTGAGTGTCGTTCTTCCATTGATGGCACCCACCTCAACAAGAAGGGCCTACACATTTCTGCTTGTCTGGAAGTAGCCAACTTTTTAGCTTTCAGTGGATGGGTCAGTAGATTTAACAGGAAACACAACTTTGCGTACAGAAATCTATCAGGTGTGAGTAGGAATGTTGATTCAGAAACTTAGAAGACTGGAAAAATTACTGATTACTGAAAGAAATTGAAGGTTATGGCCTCTGTAACATAAATAATGCTGATGAGAAAGGTCTCCTTTTCAGTCTACAATCTAGCAAAGCGCTCTTTCCTCAAGGACACTTGTTGCATGGTACAAAATCTAAACAGTGGGTTACTTTGCTCCTTGGATGCAATAAAAATGGTAGTGATAAACTACCACTGTAGTAATTGGAAAATGTAGGAGTCCACATTGCTTCAGGAATGTCAAGAGACTACCTACAAAATATGAAAGTAATCCAAATTCTTGGATGACCACCAACATATTTTAATATGGCCTCACACAACTGGTTAGAAAACTGGGTGCTAAAAATCACAAAGTATTTCTTTTATCAGTGTGGCGCTTATCTAAAGAACACTACATTTTTCATCAACATCAAAGTTCTTTTTTTTTTTAGTTAACTATGCCACCCAGGTATAGCCTTCATATTTGGGAACTGTGCATGCATTCAAATGCCAGTACAGAAAGCAGCTGATTTCAAAGACTGCAGCCATGATAGATGGGGGACGGCTTCAAGGTGCTGCACAGATGAAGCTGGGTGCATTGTCTGCAATGCATTTAATAGCAGAATGTTGAAGACTGGTAATGCCTACTACAATCAAGAACTACTTAGTTAAGTGTGGTTTCTTGCTTGATCATGACAGTAGCAATGATGGCCATGTAGTGAAACTCGCTGAAGATGAAGAGAATGACTGGTACAGTTTACAAACTGTTGGAATGCAGTCTGAGGATTACCCAACATGTGACAGTGCTCTTGATGTCTGTAGAGTCTGGAGTGTCAGTCTTGTTTAGATCAACATTTGACTAGGCCAGAAGAAGAAACAGATGTGGAAGAGGAAGCTGCAGAATATGAAGTGACATTCTTGGGTGCACTGAAAGGAATGGAAGCAGTGAGAAAGTATGTACATCAATTTGATACCAAGAACAGTGTGACTGTAGTGTGCAGCAAAGCAAAAAATGAATTATACATACTGAGAGCTGAAGAAGGAAAGAAACAACAGACTAACTGCTTGAAGAAATAGTGTAGCTAAGTATGTACCATATTTGCCAGTCATTCCAGGCAGATGCTGGGATAATGCCTTGAAATAGGCCATGACAACTTCCTTCCATATCCTTTCCATTCACTGGTTGTAATCAGCATCTCATCTTACTGATGTTACATAAACTTAGCAGATGTAAACCATTGTAACATAAACCAAGAACCATATTCTTCAGTTACATTTGCATCGTTGGTGTTAATACACATATATTTTAAATGATTTTCCCAACTTATGTTATAAAGACTGCAGTTTTATTTATGTTGTAACATTAATATTTCCCTGAATTTTGCGCTTTCCTTGATTTTATGTTTGTTGCAAGGCGGTCACTTAAAAAGCCAAAATCTCACTGTACATGTATGAGACAATGGGATGTGATATCAAACAGCAAACAAACTCCGTAGCTTGAGTCCGCAAGTGAACTATACCGACTGAGTGATTGCCGCTTGTCGGTGAAGTTAGTGCCAACTTTTAGTGGATAGAGGGTGTCACGTGGTCAGTGCAATGAATCCCCACGGCCGTTAATTTTGGTTTTCTAGATGGGAGCCGCTATTTCCTTGCAGTAGCTCCACAGTTATCCTCACGACGCTGAGTGGACCCCATTGCAGACCCAGATGTGATGTTATACACAGTGAAATTTAATTAACATTACAAATTTGCAAATATCAGTGAATAAATGTAAATACAAATCTTTATAATCAAATTCATGAAATCAGCTGTAAAGTGCTGGATTGATCAGTGTCAATACATGACAGGGCTGGAAAGCGTAATTCAAAGTGATGTAATGTACATATGTAAGCTATTTGTTTAATTTAATTAATTAATTTAATATTTTTTCCTTCAATAAGTATGCAATTATAGTGATAATAGGCTGGGGCCACACGAGTGCACAAAATGCATCTGTTGTAACGAACGTACTTTATGATGGACGTTGCTGAGGACACCACACAGTTGCAGAATGCTGTGCATAGTTTTTTGTCTGCAGTAGAGCCAGAAGAAAGCATAGCATTCGCCTCTCTTGTTTATTTCTACAACGGACATCACGACGTTCGTTACAACTGACACATTTTGTGCGCTCGTGTGGCCCTAGCCTTAACGGCATTTTAGTACATTTAACTATTAATATATGTACAAAAAATTGTTTCAGGCGATTCTGCCGTAATTGTATAATTTCCACTAACATAAATTCCCACTGAATGATTTTCATACTGGTGTCATGTATACAATTTTTAACATACAAAAATGTTAACATAAAACTGCCTGCATGCATATGGTATATCACCATGCAGATCTCACATTCCTTGTGGCATTGGCTGGTAAGTTATTTTTCTCAAATTGAAATGGAAATGTAGATCTATCACCATGTGAAATTTCAGGGTCATGAAATAAAGGGCACTAGGGTCGCTTATGTAGAGGAAAGTAGCACTTAAGGGATAGAAGTTCCTTTGTGCATGATATTCATATTGATTTCATAGAAATCAGTTCATTGATTTGAAAGTAATTATTTGTGGACAGACATGTGGGCGATGCAGAAAATAGATTAAAACTTTAGTAACACTTACAGAAGAGGCCTCTGTGCCATAGAAAAGGAGCATGAGATGTTCAGAATTAAATGACTTCACATGGTGCTTCCATTCCATTATATATGTATGAATTACTGTGTGTCAGGAAAGTATCTTATGAGCATCAGCTGGATCTGACTGTAGCAAAACTGTCATGCCAGCTCATTTCACTTTCAGAGTATGGGTTACACCCCGTATGGGTTACACCCCATGTTTGGATTTATTAGATTGCAGAACTTGTGATAGAAAAAAAAGACCTTTGTGAAGTGTTTTACCCTTTGTAAGTTATTTTTGTCATTTTTATTTCTGGGTAAGGGCAGAGTTGTCCCTGTGCTTAGCTAATTAAGCACTACGCCATGAAGGCATATAGGGAGTGGATGTATAGATCCGTATTTTCTTCATCTCGGCACTACTTGGAGGTGAGTGGTCACTTTCAGGGCCCGGCCGCTTTACCCATGGGGAAAGAGCCCTCATTAACCATTGTATAGGAGGTTGTGTGAACCCCCAGAGCTGGTCTGGACAATGTGGAGAAGAGAAAATTCTTGACCGTACCGTGACTCAAACTCCAACCTCTTGGTTGTGCAGCTCATAGCCAGTCGCTATACTTACTGCACTATCCTGGCTCAATTTTTGGTAAAACAAAATTATGTTTCAGATATTGCAAGCAGTGCTTTACGCTCAGAGGCAGATCTGCGTGCAGTGCTGACCATTCCCTTGCACTTCCATCAGAACAGCCGTCAGACAGTGATGCGGTCAGCCGAGGAGGCAGGCTTTGAGGTTCTGCAAGTGATCAGTGAACCGTCAGCTGCTGTACTTGCTTATGGTGTGGGGCTGTCCAATTTGGATGAGGAACAGTATGTGATCAGCATATACAAACTTCTATCTTTGACTAATGCATGGGAGACTCTGAGTAATGACTTATAACAAGGGTTATTTTGTTTACATCACCAGATTCATTCCATAGTAGGTAAAGGAATTTCCTTGGGATTAAGACTGCTGAGGATGTGAAGGTATATGAAGTAAAGAGATTGCGGGAAAATAGCACAATGTATACTGTTAACCCATTTGAGAGCACTGAAAGAACTTAATAATGTACACTTCATAGTAATAAAACATTTGGACCTAAGAAAGATGATAATGGAAAAAATTATGTGCTTATGAGCTTCATAAGTTGTGCTCATCACATATTGTCTGATTATCATTTTTCTGGTTGCACATGTTAAAGTTCTGGGTTGTTGATGTGGAAGTGGGTGGTCTGTACTGCGGACTGGAAAAAATATGCCTTCTGTCACATGATAATGACTTAATCTATTTATTTAGTTCCATACTCATAGATTTATTTTTTTTTATAATTTATTTATTTGACAGTGTTGTTTCATCAGAATTGGCATAGCTACTTCAGAGTGAGTAGCATCAGTGCTGTAGACAGAATTGTATTGCTCTCTCTTTCTCTCTTTCACACTTATATTATGCTGCATACCTTGTGAGTCAGAGAGAAAATAACCATGCAATAATAGTGTTAAGGTGATGGCATCAGAGAGAATTAGATGAGTGGGAAAGAAGAATTGTATACAAAAATTTTGATTTAAATCCTTATATTAAAATAGATTTAGGGAAACCGTTTGTGAACAGTGTGGCAACTTGGATTTTAACTTGCTAGATTTGATGGTGAGCTTTTGTGAATATGCTACTGAAGCTTGTCCTCCCATAAGATTTCTTCATCCTGTGATTTCAAAGAGTACCTTGGTGTTAGTAATTAATAAAAAAATATTTTATTGGCCAGGTGCACATAATTGTGTGATGATGTGCCATCACCTTCATTGCTTCTATCTTCTCGTATTTTGCAGAAATCTCGAAACAAAGTCTTACATTCATTTAACAGCTTAAGTGTTCACATAAGTTTTCTAACAAGCCCTTCTCTACACAAAAATACACTTTCTGTGTCATCTGAAACATTGCATTGGTTCAGAAATTTACACAACAGTTTGAAAATATTGATAGTTATATCTAACATGGTCCCCAGCGAATTTCCTCTTAAACTCTAATTGAACAATTAAATTCAGAATATCTGCCTGGAGCTTGCATCGTTACAGTCTCTTTGAGTGACTTTAGAGGTACATGTTCTAGTTGATGTGTGGAATGTGTAGAATGCACCCCCACAGTAGCCAGAGTTTAAAAATGAAAGCTTCTGGTGTTTTGGAGATATTGTACGATGTTGTATTGTATGAATGATTTGGTTGCAGTTTCTGCCTTGTGTACCGGCTGGGCGGTGAGACACTGGATGTGACAGTGGTTCAGGTCAATGCTGGCATGTACACCATATCTGGGACTGTGCACAAATCGAATCTTGGAGGCAACAAGTTTACCAGGATACTGGCTGATTACTTGGCAAGCGAATTTAGACAGTAAGGAAGTATTTGTTGTGCTGGTCTAGTATGAAGGGGGGCCCTATGAAATTAAATCTTAGTTTGAAGTCATATAATAGGAATTTATTCTCTATGGATTTGACTTTGAGGCCTATGGAGGGGTTAGCTGCTTACAGCTATAGTCCAGAATGTGGACTTTTTTCTGGAGAAGGATAGAAAGGGTGGGTTAATGGGACCATTACAAGCTGCTAGCCACAAATAATTTTGGAAGCAAAACTGCAAGTAAAGTTGATGTAAAAAGTTACTGGAAAGCAGTGGCGGTTGGATATGTATCATTCACTATGAAGAAGTTGGAAGAAAAAAGCACTTACTTTGTGCAGTCGTTTTACATATACACAGCATTAAAAACTTGATGATTCCAATGGATTTTGTCACTATAATGAAGTCCTTGTTATAAGCCATAATTTTTTTTACCACAGTATCACAGCGTATATGCAGAAAAAAGTAAATGTTTGAGCAGATAAACAGGCTGTTAAGTTTGTTTCTCTTTATATGCATTCAATTCATTCTTTTTATTACTGATAACTCTATATTGCCTGCTTACATACTGTCATTTGTAGGGTATTACGTGTGACAGGAATGACAGATTCTAGTTTGGATGATTGGATTTATTAGCACTTTGGTTACAGTCTCTCTTAATCACATTTGAATACAGGCATGCAGCACTCTCCAGTGCACCGCTGCACACGCACTAGGATACCCGGTCTTTACTAGTGTCCTGGCAGTGTATCTCAACACTGAATCTACCACTTCAAATCACTATGAAGTCTTCTTGTCTTCTGTGACAAACTTTCTGTGGCTGTCTTCTACCGAGAACTCAGAACTGACTGACTGCTTTCACATCTCTTATAAGCACTCTGCACTAGTCTCTTAGTCTTGTCTAAGCTATAACAGGTACTTGTTATATAAGCTTCACATGGACCATGTAGAAAACATCTTTCATTCTTGACAGATTTTCTTGGTATGTATTTGGTTGAATCCCAAGTGCCTCCACAGAGTTAGCAGCTCTTTGCAACTTGTAAGCTACACTGTTACAATTGAAAATGTGTTATCGTGTAACACAACAGTCAGTCATTAAGTCACTTTATGTGATTATGCAGATTGTAGAAATGTGGTTTGACCTGAGTTTGAAGCATTTGCGAAGGAACATTATGATATTAAGTATTTAAATGATGTATTTTATTATCTGTAGTCGTTGGAAGCTGGACCCACAGGAAAGTCGTCGCTCAATGGTGAAGTTACGCAGTGCAGCTGAGACCTGCAAACATGTGCTGTCAACAGTGAGCACTGCCCATTGTTTTGTGGAGTCATTATGCGAGGGTGTTGACTTCAGTTACAACATTACAAGGGCTCGCTTTGAGAACCTCATTACATCCTACCTTTCTGAGTACTTGCAACCAGTGCATGAAGTATTAGAGAAGGCTGGACTTAGTAGCAAGATTATTGCCAAGGTGGGTGACTGAATAAGGTTAGAAGGCTTGAAACATGTATCCATTAGTTTAGCTAAGTTCTTGAAGGGTTGTGTGGCATTATGTAGGAGGGTGAAAGTGAATACTGGAAATTGTTAGGCCTATTTTAAATTATTGTCCCAGCCTTAACCTCTAAAGACTGTGGAAAAATACAGAAAATCACAGCCAACCATTCTTTGTTCTGAGAGTCAAACAGACTTCCTGAATATGAAGCAGGAGTACCAAGCACTCCATTGTGATCTTTTGTCACCAGCTAAATTATGGGAAGAACTTATGGCACCATGTGTACTTTAAATTCTGCAATATAAATAAGACTCACAGAAATGTTAATAATTATGCAGTTCAGTGATGTATTTCCCTATGAAATTTCCTACTAATTTAAATTGGCAGACATAAGCTCAAGATTTTGCATCAGTGTCATATTTGTAACTTTTAACACACGGAATTGAATGAAACCAGGCTGTATTGTAACAAATGAGACCCTGGTGACATTCATCATGGTGGAACCATTGTATCTTGTGTTAAGGAGGTGTCACAAATGAAAGTTAAATGGAAGTTTAATTTTTGATTTGTTTAATGTGTTGACAGTCATGAATAATCAATGCAGTTGAGCCTGATATTAAACTCATCAACTACTTAATCTCTTTCGTTCGTGTTATTGAATTTGCTCCTATGAAATGAATGCAGTTGATCCTGAGTGGTGGAGCCATGAAGATGCCAAAACTGCAACAAGCAGTGGGGGAACTGTTTCCTGATGCTGAGATGTTAAATTGTATCTCTCCTGATGAAGTGATTGCCACAGGTGCAGCCAAGCAGGGTAGCTACCTTGCACGTCCATTTGATCCAGACTGTGAACATCTTGCCATAGAAGTCCCTGCTGTTTCCAGGCCTATATGTGTGAAGGTAAGCCTGAACATGGCAGGGACTTGTACTTGTACATGCCTAAGGCTGAGGAAGACATTGGAAAAAGTGTTGTCAGAACAGGGTTCATTGCATGTGCCATGATTTGGGGTGGGAGGAGAATGAGGGGAAGAAGAAGAAGAAATGTAGTTAGAGAGAAATCTGACAGTATTGCAGTTGGAAAAGGAAATTGTTTCACCATCAATTTAAATTTTCAAGGAAGAGTTTGTCTTATATTCAGGGAAATATTGCATATAAAATTTCTCAAAAAGTCCATGGTGTGAAAAATTGGTGTTATAAGAAGTTAAATTTTGTTAAGATGTATTTTGTTACTTGGATCATTTCTCAGTATAATGTAAATTGAATGACTTTGGAAGCTGATGATAACTCCTGTTATTTCCCTTTGGTTCACTGTGATCAGTAATACAGATGGGGCCAAGTAAGTAGGTTTCAGTAGTGGCAGTACCCTTGAATATGTGTTTGATACATATTTGGCTTGAATTTTTGTCAGATTACTGACTGTCATGGCTTGGAGTAGTTCTTTGTGAATTTCCTGACTGCTATTGCGAATTTCAGGAGTGCGTCTTGAATGCCTCTTTCTAGCTCTTTACTGTTCACTGTCTATGGTCACCTTCATCCCATTCATTGCTGTATGACCTCTGCCAACGAAATGTTACTATAAAATACATAAGAACCTGTCAGAAAGGATAGATACATGTAATTTTTCTTGGTGCTGGTGTAATTGTAGGTGTCTGAGGAAACAGGACTCAAGTGCATCATTCCAGCAATGACGCCAGTACCGGTGAAACGTGTTCAGACACACGCCATCACATCAGAACAGTCAGATATTACAGTAGAGCTATATGAGGCTGATGGTGATTCATGTGGAGCACCACTTCTGATTGGAAAGGTGATAATTGTCATTGTGACACTTGTATTTTGTTTTATATTGATAAGAACATGTGGTCACAGGAACGTGAATTGGGGATTGGAGAAGATTACGTCATGGGGAAATTTAACACTTATATGTTTTTTTTTGCATGTTGTTGTTTCTAGGACAACTAAATCAAGAAGGATGAGGTGGGAGAACAAGAAATGCATACATAATTTTAATAGATAACACTTCAGATTACTTGGAAGGCATAAGAACAGATGCAAGGATAATATTTAAACGAATTGTAAAGAAATTTGTTGAATATTGTAGTTGGCTTGGGGTAAGATGCAGTATGAGGCTGCGCCATAGCTCAAGCGGTTAGCACTGGTTTCCCACCGTGGCTGCCCGGGTTTGATCCCGGGTCTGGTCAAGTGGGATTTGTGGTGGACAAAGTGGTGCTGGGGCAGGTTTTCTCCGAGTACTTTGGTTTCCCCTGCCAATCTTCATTCCACCAATTGCTTCACAATCACCCTCACCTATCATCTGGGGCTGGTACAATAGGCCAGAAGTGGCCGCAGTACAAGGAACTTAGTCCCACCCCACTAGCAATAAAAAAAACACGGTATGGGTTTTTGTGAACAGTCTGATAAACCTCGAGTCATAGTAATGATAGGAAACTTTTTGATCAGCTTAAAACTGTCACCGGCAGAAAGACATTATTGGAAGAAGTTATCAGTGCCTCTAATAATATCTCATATCTTTTGGGCATCAGTGTTTCAGATACACAACTTAAATCTTCTAGCCACTTGAGAAAAACCACTGACCCATTATATTTCAGTGTGTTTTACACAAACGCATTTATGCACTACACTGGTTATCATTAACTTGGCTGTCGTGAGTGTGTGACTGTATTTGTGGATTATTGATGAACAGTGCCTTGCTTCATGTCTGAAGAACTTTTGAAATGTGAATGACACCCATGTGTACTAAGCCAAGATACTATGACTATGATGCAGCATTTTGTTTCCTTTTTTCAGGTGCATTTATTTGATGTCACAGGCCCAACGAAAATCAGTGTAGAGATGAACCTAAACAGGTGAGTTCTGCTGATGTCAGCATAGATATGAGTTCTTGCTTTCTGATCTGATGCCAAACCAAGCCAGTTGTGCCTTTAGTGTGATATGGTAAAACCTCATTAATTAGATACTGAATTATTCAAAATACTGTGAATTTTGAACCAACCATTCTGTAGTTATCCACTCAGCACCATGATTTTATATGCTCCTTAATATGGATAACTGAAAATACTAGGCAATCTGTATTGAAGTTGAAGGAATGGAGGAGGAGTAGGACAAGGAATAAGGAGAGGAACAAGAATGTAAAATACTTTTACGTTGATATTTAAAGTCTTGAGAGCAATGGTGAATAGTTTCTTACCTCAAAAATATGATCAAGTATTTCTTATCCACACCCTTCCCCATCCCATAATAGCCATTATGAGTATTAGCAGGTAGTATAAGGTACATATTAATAGCAATGGTAAGGAGTGGAATAAGATAATGTTTTTAAACGTCTGTGTATTTAGTCCGTCAATAATGCAACAGTCATTAAAACATTCACCATTCAACACCAACATGACATGTTTTGGCCACAGACGGCCATCCTCAGGTGTTTCACTGCGGCTAAACTGTTACACTGTTTTGATGCGCGCCAAAATTGTGCGTTACAGTCTACTTTTAAAATCTTACGTAAAATCCTATCCACCTCATAAGGGGCGTTGTCCACCTGTTTAAAACTGTGTGATGCGTATATTCCAGACAGTTTGTTTCAGCAGCTACATCTGTGATCTGCAATATGCCCATTGTGTGTGTGTTGTTCCCTCGGGCATCGTGTGTTGGTGTCTTCACTAGTGAAGATGCATCGAAACACCCGAGGATGGCTGTCTGGAGCTGAAACATGTTGTGTTGGTGTTGAATGGTGAATATTTTAATGATTGTTGCATTATTGACAGACTAAATATATAGACGTTTAATAAAGATGGACAACAGGATGCTGAAATACAGAATAATGTTTTTGTAAAAATCTGCAGTACAGTTAGTAAAATACTGGATACAAATTGCAAGTGCACCATAGTGTATAATGCATTTCACAGTAATTTAATGTTTTGTTCTATGTTGAAGAATGATAGTTTGTTTTGGGGGTGGGGGTGAGAAACTTCAAATTTGCGCAAGTTTCAACAAATATGTTTGAACCCTTGAACTTTGAGTGATTGGAGTTTTACTACACGTAGAGGTAGGATAACTCAGTAAGTAGTGACTGGACTGTGGGGTGGATGACCAGGGTTTGGTTCTTGGGAGGATTAGGGACTTTTCACCACTGCATCTACACAGGTTCTGGGCTCACCCAGCTTCCTATCCAGTGTTGTCTGAGTATTCTTTCCCCATGAGTAAGTGATTGTGAACTTACCACATAACTCCATCTAGTGCCAAGGCTAAGAGTTCATGGGACTATACTCCCACTACCCCCTGTACCATCATGGCATGTTTCTTAATTAAGTACAGACATAATTTTACTGTTTTTCTTACTTGGTTATGAGACACTTCAAATATGTACCATAGATATCTCGCTTAGAAATACTGGCCCTTTTGTTGGAAGTCTGTTCTGTTTGACAAGTTATATGAAAGAAATTTTTTGTGCTGTCTCGCAACAATTGAAGCTATTTGCATCTCTAACAAATGAGGAGACAAGAAATGTATACAAAGCTTTGGCATGAAAACCTCTTGGGACATCAAGAAGGTGAAGGAAGGATTGTATTAAAATTGATTGTGAGGATGGAGATGAATTGGACTGACTCAGGATCCATGTCCAGTTGCAGAATTTGGTGTTATTATTATTGAACAGTGGGTAATTGTATCAGAAAGTTAATTTTCTTGGTGATATAGCTGATTGCTGTGATAAATAATTCTAAATAGATAAATTTGGGACTAATGAGATAATTAAAAATGGTTAGTAATGTTTTTAGGACATATAATTAAAGTCTTGTGTTTAGAATTGGTATAGTAAATCAGCCCTTATTCATAATCCTGTGATTTCTCTTTTGATATTACTTAACATAGGCAGTTGGCAGAGTATAGTTAAATTGCACATTAAACTGTTGTGTTGTTGCAGTGTTGGTGGGATGCATGTGGTAGTGACAGATCACAAGAGCCAGAAGAAACAGACATGGAAACTGGATACATGATGATATTGAATCCTAGGTCATGTGTATCTAAATGTTGTGTCTTCACAAACTATACCTCCATCCGCGATACAACTTAAATAAGTTCCATTGTGGACGGAGGTGTAGTTTGTGAAGAGTATATCAATGCAACAGGTTGCTTAACTACAATAAAATGTGTCAGTTCTAAGCAATAAATAAATTTTGTATATATAGTTAGTAGTCATGAGATTTGGGTTTGTTACTTAAAAGTGACCAGTTCCAGCAGAGTCTGTGATGTTATGCATTGCTTGTGTGCATGTGTGCGCAGACATAGGAAATGCCTGGACCCTACTTGGCTAATGTTTTTCAGATGAGACACAGTAAGACTGTACCATTTGTTCCTTATGGGTCTCCTGTGAAAGTGAAGATCAGTTACAGGAATATCACCCATCAACTTGGCCCATAGCCCTTCATCTGGGAGGCAAATCTGATACACAAATGGTGTCAGAACGGTTGGCAGGTCCAGGATAAGTGTATGTGGGGTGAGACCAAGGAAGAAGCTGTCCCCAACATTTGATGTACATACCACAGTGTTCCAGCCAGAAGTTTTTGTGATTTAGCTTCTTCAGTTCAAAGGGGTGTATTGAAGGGTCTAAACAGATGAGCAAGTCTGTATATGCTACAATAACCAAGCAGTTTTTTGAGCTCTTGAGGCATCAACGGTGATATTGAAGCTGGTCTGGGAATGTCAACAGGCAATATGTGGCCTTTGTATTTGAAAGAAGGTTAGATTCTTCTGGGTTTCTGGTCACATTGCAACTTAGGGTAATGCAGATGCATATACCTTGGCTAGGGAGGGATTCAGCAATTCATTTCCCTATTCCAAACCACCAGTTTCTGTCTCATCACATGCTGGTAGCCTCAAGATTAAGGAATGGGTGAAGCAGAAGAACTCTGACCAGTGGGCTGCCACACCAGTATGAGGCAGCTGAAGATCCTTGGGATACACTGTCTAGGGACCTACTGGCCATGAACAGGAACATTGGAGGCTGGTGACAGGACTGCTGACTAACCACTATGCATTGAGGTGGCACTTGCATATTATGGGCCTCTCAGAAAGCACCATATGGGGGAAATGTGGACAGG
The DNA here is from genome assembly GCF_002891405.2 of Cryptotermes secundus. Taxonomy (NCBI): domain Eukaryota; kingdom Metazoa; phylum Arthropoda; class Insecta; order Blattodea; family Kalotermitidae; genus Cryptotermes; species Cryptotermes secundus. Next base: position 876,891 of record NW_019734322.1, read on the forward strand.
AAGAGACATTCTCCTACCACATACCTTGTCAATCCTCAGCCTGGGCTGGGTGTAGAATGAAGATGTTTGGCAGTGCATGGCTAGAGCCAGCAGATATTAGAAGGACCTCATTTGAAAAGATTTGGCTTTAGCATTGAAGACAGTGTACTTTGAAAGACTGTAGTGATATCAGGAGTGTACAATGGACCCAGCAGTGGTCCAACTGCATGCATGGGATGAAGTTGTGTCCTCCCCAGGTCAATGCAATGCTATGGAGTAAATTTCTTTGCATAAAAATAAACACTAAACAGAAACTTAAGGTGACAGTTTTGTTCCTCCAGTGGAAGAGAAGTAAAAGTAAAAAGTAAAGCTATCCCTGTACCAGGCTGTGAAGGCCCATAGGGTTGTGAGATGTTGAGGTTCCCACATTATGTAGACAATCGGCTCACAGATGGCGATAAGGTTGTCAGCCTTACGCGCCTGCTGGTTACATATTATGTTCAGAAACTGTCTGGAAATTGACCTAATCCTTCCAGCTGCACTATGGCTGTGGGGTAGGCTCAGCCTCTAATAGAAATGAGTACCAGGAATCTTCCTGGGTCTAAAGGGCTACCGAGAAGTAAAGCTGACCACCTCACCACCATCTGTGAGCCAGCTGTCTAGAAAATGTGGGAGCCTCAACTTCTCACAACCCTATGGAACTCTACAGCTTGTTACAGGGATAGCTGTACCTAAACTGTCTGTATATTTCCTGTAAGACATCTCAAAAATTGAAAATGTATTGATAGTGACACACCCACTGTACTTAGATTAAAGGTTTTCCCTTATTTAATGTTTTTTTTTAATGTTGAAAACGTTTTTATACAAGGATGCAAATGGAATGAAGCTGTAAATAACAGAAAATGTAACAATTTATAATTATTGATACCTTTGCTACTAAGTAACTGAAGTTTTTTTGTTGATTTCGCTACCTTGGAAATGTTCATGGCAAAGTGTAACAGTTTGTGATTATTGATACCTTTGCTAGTAATTAATTGATGTTATTGTTGACTTTGTTACCTTGGAAATGTGCTCAGTGTAGTACATAGACGGATCTGGACAGATTGCGAGTGAAATATGTTAATAAATGCGAGCATCTCAAAAAAGCAACCCATTTTGGTCCATCGCTTACAGTTTAAGGGTTATGACCATTTGTTTCTATCAAATACGGCTAATTCATTTCCACTGTTTAGTGGATGATGCATTACTATAGGCAAGCTACCAGCATATGATGTCATGCACTGATAAGATGTTTGCTGGTAATAGTCATACTGCATGTATTAGTACAGGAAATGGAAGCGGTCAGAAGAAGATAATTGTAATAATGTACCAAAATGATCTAAGTTAAATGCCGAGCGACAGCGTAAATATAAAAAAACACATAAAAACTTATCTGCTGAATTGTAAGACAATAGATTACTGTAACTATAGCACACAAAGTCTTCAATGTCTGCTTGCTAGTCGTTGCTCGGTAATGAATCTTACCTGGTGAACACTTCGCAGCTGTATGTTCAACTGTTGAACTGCTTTCTGAGTTGTGTTACGAATGAATGGATTTAATTCACTAATAAATTCTCTTTTATAAGTTCGGGAGGACCAAATAGAAGCTATTGGTCTCTAGTATCTGTTGTAGCGGAAATGCATGGTGATCCCAAGATTCCTCATATTTACGGAAACCTTTGCTGAATCTTTGTTGACATGAGAATGAGTTTTAGTGAGCCATTGTCTAGCAAACGGACTTCTGCTTGTTTGTTGCTATTCCTGCTTTCAGATGGTGTTAACTGAAATGTTGCCTAGCAAAGGTTGGTTGGAGCATTTGATGCAAATTCCCCTGTACGAATGCTACAACATTGTCAAACATTATTAAATGTGGATAACATGTCTGAAGATACTTATGAATTAGATGGAATCAACTAACGTTTTCAATGTTAGTCCTGGGAACCAGGGATCCCAAATTGTGTTTCAATGATCCTGAGTCAGTAGTCTTGGTGATAAAACACCTCCATATCAAACTTTCCTCATTGTAGTGCTCAAATCCACTGATCCCGAAGGAGCCTTAAATAGGGATTTCACTGTATGTCTTCTTTGTTCCTTTAAGTTATATATGAAGTTGGTGAGTCTTGGTACTGTAAGGTGTTCTTAATCTGCCTTTTTTTTTCTGGGTAAGTTTTTATAAACTATGACTTTTCTATGAAAGGCATTGATCTCCGCAGTTCTAAGATGCTCCTGTCCGAAAGCATCATGACATCAAGTTTTACAGAGGAAGTGGAAGTACCATTTCAGTCATTCTTAACCTCAAAAGGGTGTGGAGGTGGGTGGTGAGATTCATGCTGCGACTCTTTTACTTCCATCGCAGTACTCACTGGATGCAGTCTGGTGGAGCCAAGAGTTGAGGCGAGCACTAGTGTGACATTAGAAGTCTTACTCCTGCCAGAAATGGAACCCTGCTTCTTCACCTTATATTTTCCACATTTATGCTCAGAGATATGTCAGCTAGGTGCTTGTTGTTCAATGCATTCATATAGGGGTATTTTAAGGCCTAGCACACACATGCAATTTCTAGTTGGCCAACGGTTGTGCACAATCGTGGAGGCCCAACGACTGTTGAGGGACGTGCGCTCACATACAATTTCGAGTTTTCCACAACTACGGCAGTGAGCAGTCGGTCAGTCACAGCATGGATGTGTACAGTACAGCAGTAGTATATGCATTATTGTTAAGATTAAGGAAAAAAGGAAGTGGGAATATTGGGTTCACACTATTTATAGCAAACGTCTGTTAAAAGGAAAATTTTATACATTGTACCATGAACTGAGGCAATAACCATCAAAATTTTTCAGTTATTGCAGAATAAGTGTTGCTAGTTTTGATGAATTGTTACTTCTTCTGAAACCTCATATCTTGTACAAGAATACAAGATGGAGATTGGAGTTTAATATTTCTAGAATTATTATGGCAAACAGAAACTGTAAAAAGGTAAAGTAAAGGTATCCCTGTAACAGGCCGTGGAGGCCCATAGGGTTGTGAGATGTTGAGGTTCCCACATTTTCCAGACAGTCGGCTCATAGATGGCGGTAAGGTTGTCAGCCTTATGCCCCAGCCGCCCTTTACAGACAAGAATATTCCTGGTACATATTTCTGTTAGAGGCTGAGTCGACCACAGGAAGGATTTGGTAAATTGAAAAAAATCCAATGACCTCATCGCGATTCGATCCCGCGACCTTCCGGCTTCTAGCATAGTGCCTCAACCAACTACGCTACCTCGTGCCCCATTGCAAACACACAGCACACAAAAACAGTATTTTTCTCTTACATAACATTAAGGGTATGATCACTTTTTTATGTAAGCAATTAGACTCATTACACTTCAGTAAGAATTGTCAATGAAATAAAAATTGATCATGCTAAAAATACTATATATGCAATATGTTAGAGAAAAATTTTCAAATAAATAGAAATAATTGTACTATATATAATTAAAATATGTAACAGAATTTATTGTCTTAAAATATTATATACAGCACTGTATGTAATTTAAGAAGATTATAACTGCATAAAGTATAGATAATTACCTTCAGTTTTTTTCTCTTCAGGAGCCAGACCATTCCAGTTTTCAGTCAAAGCGGTACACACCTCTTCCTACAACTCCTTCGTATGATTAGTATTAGAATATTATTGGAGTGATTTTAAATAAAGAACTTGCCGCTTCTCCACTTATACTATAAGCTTTTCGATGCTTTGATCCCATGTGTTGCAACTAGAGGAACTAGAGCGAGCTCACGATTTTCAATTGTATGTGTGTGCACTCCCATAACAGATCATGTACACCAGTGTTATCAACAACAGTTGGGTCGGCGGGCAGTTGAGGTAGAACCCAACTGCTCACCGACTGTTGGAACAACTATCGTGATGTGTGCACACTCCCATTAAACACAATGTTTCTCAGTGATGTGCACAACTATCGGCCAACTAAAAATTGCATGTGTGTGCTGGCCCTAATTCTTCTCTTCACCATTGTGTCTAAGACAGATTGACCTATCCAGTGAGTACCAAGAGTTTTCTTTGGAAAGGAAACAGCATGAAACTAGTCACTCACACCAGACCTTGCCATAGCCCAGGTGTTTAGTCACCATCTTGTCATTGCAGAGGTCAGTGTTTAATCTTGGGGCATTACAGGTAGAATTTGTGGTGGACAGATTGGCACTGAGCAAGGATTTTCTTCAAGTACTTCAGTTTTTTCTGACAGTTATCATTCTGCCATAGCTCCATACACTGATCTATCATTCAGTGCTTGTACAGTAGACTCATTCTTGGCCAGAGTACATAGATACTCAGTCTTACACTACCCCAAGGATAAAAAGTACACTTTCTCCTATCCATTCTAAACGTTGACAATGCATGAAGCTTTACATGTATATTGTGTATAATACTTCATGGCACAGTGCTTAGGACACAAGGTACCAAGCATTCTTTCCTCTCACACGTGAAGGTAATGACATACTTCTGTCTGTTGCTAAGGTAAAAATGCATGGTCCTGCTTTGACCTCTTGGTGGAATTCTTAAGTCATAGGGTGCCAAGAGTTCTCTCTTGGGTAAGGTGGCTAGAAACTATAGCTTAGTACACTTTCCTATCTAGTGCTAAACATATGCCTTCATGGCCACATTTCATAATCATACTCCTGCATGTTGTTAGCTAAAACTTGTTAGTGGGACATTTGGTTTCATTGGTGATATAACAGATGGTAACACCATCAGAATGTTTAGCTCTTGCATCAATTAGTGTGATTTTCACAAGGAACTCCTGATCACTTGTTTAGCATGGCTGATGTTTTCTGTGGTGTCTCTGCTAACTGTCTGCTAATTAGTGCCAATGAAGCAATGTGGCCTTCCTGCAACACTAGTTGTGCCCAGATAATCAAGAGTGGAAAGATGTACTGCAGTCCGGAGTATACATAGTAAAAATAAAAAAGTAAAGCTATCCCTGTAGCCGTGAAGGCCCATAGGGTTGTGAGATGTTGAGGTTCCCACATTTTCTAGACAATCGGATCAAAGATGGTAAGGTTGTCAGCCTTGTGCGCTGGTCACGCTTTACTGCCCAGGAAAATTATTTAATTAATTCGTTGTACTCATTTCTGTTAGAGGCTGAGTAAACCCCAGGGCCATAGTGCGGCTGGAAGGATTAGGTCAATTGAAAAAAAATCCAATGACCTCATCGGGACTTGAACCCGTGACCTTCCAGCTTGTAGCATAGCCCCTCAACCAATTACGCTACTGTGTGCCCGGAGTATATATAGTATCCAAAAGTAATGTTGCTCTTTTTGCGTCCTGTTGTCTCGATGTTCATTTATTGCAGATAGGGATCTGCTGCTATATGTGTGTAGCATGCATGGCAGAGGTGAGAAATGTGTACAAAGTTTTGGTCACAAAACCTGAAGGAGAGAGATGCTTGGGAGACACAGCCATACGTGGGAAAATAATATTAAGACGGATCTGAAGGAAATAGATTGCAAGGGTGTGGACTGAATTGTGTTTGCTCAGGATGTTACCCAGGATCAAGCTTTTGTATACATGGTAGTGAACATTCTGGTTGCATAAGGCAGGGAGTTTTGAAGACTAGCTGGGAGATTGTTAACTTGTCAAAGAGGACTGTGCTCCATGGGCTTACTTAGAGGGAAATTAATAACGAACAACTTAACCCAACAGCTGATATGTCCCCACGTAGGTTCATTAAGACAGTTCTTGTCCAAGAGTGAGGAAAGCAAAGATATTGAAGTATTTCTTTGCTACACCTATCACATGTATCCAGCTCTAACATTTCAGAGTATGTTTTGAGTATTTATGAGGACACATTAGAGTGGAAAAGAGTATTCCAGTTTTCCAAACGTCCTTGTTGGATTTGAGATTCTCAAAGTGGTGGTTATGAAGAATTTATCTTCTGTTATATAACGTCATGTAGTTCATTGAAAGTCAACTGACAGTTCAGGGGAACATGTTACCTCCATCTTCAGAGTTGAAGAACAAGTCAAGCAAGAAAGCAGTGTGTGAAGCAGATAACAAGCCTATCTGCTTCACTCTGGTTTCTTGCTTAGCTTATTATAACATATTTTTTTATACCTGTTCAGAACTTTGGTATTTTATAGATGAAACATGTGGGTAGGTACACAGTGTTCCTTTTGTACATTTGTTTTGTACAGTGTTTGGAAAGAATATTTAAAGATGAAATGTATATAATGCATGGCCACAATGAAAAGCAAGTTTTTAGGACATTTAAATTTACAGAGTTGTTAACTTCAGTGCACATCCCAATTTTCCATATGTAAATGGCTGCCAGAAGAATGTGTAATATTAGCTTTTTGTTTTAATTTTTTCATTTCCTGTAGAAAGTCTCGAGAACTGCAACATTATATTTTCATTCATGAAAGTCCTTGATGGCAAAATTAAGTAATAAAGTAAATTGTTTATTAGACATTTAACAGAAAATAATATGCCCCAAATTATTGAAGTTATTATTTCAGTTAAATAATTTGATGAAATTGGTGTCTTCAGATTAGTAACATGCACTGCCTAGGAAAGAAAATGTAAGGAAATTAATAGTTGATTTAAGAAAGTGAATAAACTTACTTGGATGGAACTCTGATAAAGAAATTTATTAATTAAGTCACACTTAATTTGGCTTAGGTGTACAAAATTAGGAGAAAGGAACTGTTAATGAGGGAATGAAGTGGGTCCAGGCTGTAATTCTTTGTCCAATTTAATTGCTACATGTATTTGTATAGCATTGTGTGAACATCATTCCTAATAATTAGTCAACAACTTACTTATTGAATAAATGCCTGGTTACAACTGAGTGTTCTCTGTCACCTTTACTGTCACCTTATGCTTTCCTTCTGCCAGCTTCCTCCATGAGAGAAGGTTACCACTTCATCACATGTTCTGTAACTAATGTATGGAAGGATGTTAGAATCCATTTATGTTGCATATTCACTAAATGCCTGGAATCAGTAAATTTACTAAAGCTGAAAGAAATCCTTGTAAATGTGGGATATGTTAGCAGGCTAATCCTTAGATTAAGCTCTCCAGCTTTAATCTGTACCTGAATGTTAAACTCTGTGCAACAAGTATTAGCTTGAAGAAAGCAGTCTTCTGGGATTTGGCACTGTGTATATATGGTGTTAACCTCCCAGAAGACTGCTTTCTTCATAGTCACCGCCGTGAAAGCCTCAAATCTTACAAGTATTAGCTTGTAATCTTTCCAGTGATTTCACAGAAAGACTGAATTGCAGTAGGAAGTTTACATTAACATTGTTATGATTAGAAACATGCAGCTACTAATTACACAGGCATTATAATATAATTATTATATCCTCCATGGGAGTGACTATCATGCAGTGTCACCATGGCAATATATAGCCCAGCTCAGGTTCAGAACCAACATGTGTTCAGAATTTTGGTGGGGAAACTCATTTATCAAGGGACCACTTGGATAACTGTTAGCTCAATATCTTGTCTGAATGCAACTTCGTGATATTTTTTATTCTACTAGCAGAGAGTTGGTTATTTAGCTGATCTGTGACTAAATGACTGGAGTTCTGTTCCTGTCAGTGGAAGAGTAAATCTCTTCGCCATGTTCAGCCTCATTCCAATGCTTATTCAGTCTCTAACACAATGGGTACAAGGGGTTCTTTCCCACAGTACAAGGCAGCAGGAGTGTGGAGCTGACCATTCACCAGCTTCTAGTTCTAGAGACTGGAGTGTTACCACTGTCTCCCATATGCCTTTTTTTATTTTGTCCCCCCCAGAATGTTTTACCATGCTGTCAGTGTCTCGACTATATTGAATTGTAGGGTAGGATGATTGATGGATTGAAAAGGATTTGGAAGAAAGTTTTCATGGCCTGATCAAGGTACTGTCTTAGTATTTTCCTCCATCTTCATGGTCAAAGTGTATAAGGTGGGTGAATTTACGTGTATATGTAGGTTTCTGTTTTGTTGTTTTGGAAGAACCATGGGGGGTGGGAGGTGGGGGCTTGTGCCCCATCCAGGCTGAGAAGTTTAGTGGGCAGGGAAAGCTGTATAAGCTATGAAACAGTCCTTTTGACACAAAGGCCTATACATACACAGAAACTCACCCACCCTATTCACTTTGAATCTGAAGACGGAGGCAGCATATACCTCCAAAATATCAGCAGTGCTTCCCTCATTCACATGGTATAAAGACCTACAGCATCAACAGAATGACTATGAAAGCCCGAAGTCTGAAAACATGTAAAATAAATAGACCACAAATGGATATAAAATGTAACACGTGTGATATTCGAAACAGGGAAAAATATTTCTCGACATATCCTCCACCAACATTGATACACTTGTCACATCGCTTTACTATTGCATCAAAACCTGCAGCATTGAAGTCTTTTGACTGTTGTCTCAGCCACTTCCGCACCTCCATTTCAACATCTTCGTCATCAGCGAAACATATGCCATCAGGGCGTGTTTTTAGCAAACCACACAAATGGGAATTACTAGGAGCTAAGTTCGAGCTGTGAGGTGGATGTTCAAGAAGTTCCCACTGTAGTTCTTGAATTCTCTCCTGGGTTGCTTGGGCTTTATGGGGTCTGGCGTTGTCCTGCCAGTTGGCCTGGATGTTTTCTACACATTGCATCATGAGGCTTCAGAATTCACATTTTCACCTTGCTTCTGAAAATGATCTAACAATACTCCCTGAGAATCCCAAAACACAGTAAGTATAGTTTTCCAAGCTGATGGGTTAACCTTAAACTTTCTGGTTGAAGGTGAACAGGGACGTTTGTTTCCGTTGCATTGAAGCACACTTTGATTTGGGTTGGTAGTGATGCACCAATGATTTGTCCTTAACAACAATCCTGTTAAGCATATCTTCTCCTTCATCTGCATACCTTAAAATGTGTTGCAAGGACCGCCCCATTTGGTTCATTTTTTCTTGATCCTTCGGTCCTCTGAACACCCATCATATGCACACTTTCCAAAACCTCAAACGATCATGCATTATGCTGTATGCTAAACCATGGAAACAGTCTAGGGCAGTTGCTGCACTGTCTGTTATTATCCTTCTATCAGATAAAATCAATTTTTCCATCCACTGCCTGGTTGCTTCTGTTTCAGTCTCAACAGGGCGACCTGGAGGCATCATCTGTGATTTTCAATCGTCCTTGAGTGAATTTCTTGAACCAGTTGTGAATTGCTTTACGGGGAAAACATTTCCTACCATAAACAGGATACATTTCTTTATGAATATCCTTTTCATTGAATCCTTTTGCCCATGAAAAACGCACAACAGAATGTTGCTCTTCGGTAGTATACACCTCAAGCACAGTCACAATTTTGACTACTGAAACCAGCCTCTGAAATTGTGCATGCACGTTTGATACCTACATTGTCATTAAGCTGGACTGTGCTGCTACCTAATGATAAACGTAGAAAACGTATTACATCCACTACAGCTAACTAAAGTAAGTAAAAGTAATGTAAATTTGCCTCATGTCTAACCACTACAGTATAAAGACTTGTGTTCAGGAGTTGCTTGATTTGAATCTCAGCAGGGCCATCAGCTATCCTGAGTTTTTATATTGTTTCCCTCAGTCCCTCTAGGCAAATTTGGGGTAGTATCTTGATAGGCCATTACCACTTTCTGCCAGTTCCTTTCCAATTCATCTGTCACACTACCGTTTAATGTTGTAGTCAAGTCACTCCCCGATGCGTTTTAGTTTATGTCTCGAATACTAATTTCCATCGATATCCATTGAGTAGTTTCACAGATTAGACATGTGAACAGATAATTGATATCCCCATTGTGAGGCCATTTTATATATTTGTTGCTAATAACACAAAATAAGAGGAAACATAATTTTGTAATCTATATTCAAGATAAGAAGGGAACGTGATGAATGAAGCTGACAACCGTTAAATGATAAAAGTTGCACTGTCAGTGTTTGTTTTAGTTACGTTGTCTCTTGTCTAATCTGCTTAGCAATTGACCTGGGCATTCGCAACAAAAGAGTTGCAAAAATGCGCCAAATAGCTTCACTCTATCTGCATGTAAGAACTTGAGAACCGCTTCACGGATTCTCATTACATATGATACAGGAGCCATTTACTGAAATGTATCAACATCTTCCACTTTTCGTTACAATTGGCCATCAGTAATGGTTTCTATGAATGAAAACCTTGTTAGAGTGTTTCAATGCTCATCTCGTGGGTAAAAGATAAAGGTAAAGTTATCCCTGTACTTAACTAATTAAGCACTACGCCATGAAGGCGTATGGGGGAGTGGATGGATAGACCCGCATTTTCTTGACCTCGGCACTAGCCGGAGGTAAGTGGTCAGCTTCTATCCCCTGCCGCTTTATCTACGGGGATAGGAGGCTGAGTAGGCCCAAGAGCCGGTGTGGAATATGTGGAGAAAATTCATGACCTTACCCGGACTCGAATTCCGACCCCTCAGTCGTCCAGCCCGTAGCCAGTCGCTATACCGACTACGCTATCCCGGCTTCTACATCTCGGGCGTAACTCACTAAGTATTAGTCAGAGCAAAACATGTTTAAAAGAAAGCTATAGAGAAAATTGGGACATACATTTTATGCCCAGTCATACGGTTTTCGAGGCAATTAAAATTGATTTTTATGGCGTATCATCTCAATTTCAGAAATCACTAAAAGCGGTAAGAGAGCTAAACTAACGCGCCGGAATTGTTAGGCTGTGCTTAGTAAACATGTCCCTGTGCTTAATTTTAAGCATCACGCCATGAAAGTGTGTCGGGAAGCGGACCTCGGTACTAGATGGAGGAAAGCGGCCAGCTTCACGCTCTAACTGCTTTACCCCCTGGTGAAAGAGTCTTTACTACCGGCTGGATAGAAGGCTGGGTGGGCATCAGAGCCGATTGTGACGCTGTAGAGAAGAGAAAAATCCTTTGCCCCTGCTGGGAATCGAATCATGGCCCTCTAGGCCGTAGCACCGGCTGAGTTATCTCGGTTCCTGGCAGTCTCAGAGTCAGAGTCACATCGCGACTGACGGTCGGTCAGTCAGTCTGCCTGTCTTGGGGTCGAGCCCGTCCGGGTCTCAGGACCAGATAATCATTCTTGTTTGAAAGTTACTGTCCTGTCCATATGGGGCGCCCTCTCTGACGAAAGGTCGGGTCTGTCATTTGTCATAGTCATTAGTATTAAGTCCATTGTCAGTATGTACAATTATTTACATTTTGCCTCTTATTACTATTCGTATATACAATATATACAAGGCCTCTGTCAATCTAGGCTCAGTACAGCAGATTATGCAGTATCTTTAGTAGCTTCTAATACAATGGCAGTCTAGTCACCTGAACGGTCGTTTGCTTGACCGCCGCCAAGTTTAAGCCTTTTATATCTCCGTACATGAGCTTCGATTTTGACTTTGACTTGAATAAGTCAGTTGAGTTCTGCAAGGCTGAGAAGGGATGGTGCTATAATTAAGTTGACAGTTAAGTTGTGGGATACTCAACGAACAGTAATGACGTGTGCACAGAAGATGAAGAATTTCAGTTGTTGAGAGCTGTTACCAAGTAACGACAAATGACACTGCAGGCTGGAAAAGATTTAAGGGGCCCATACACGTACGAGTCTGGTTTGCGAGTCCGACTCGGCTCGGGTTCCAACGAGCTAAACTCGTCCGTGTGTGGGTGGCACAGCTGGCAGGCAGCTCATGCGTGTGTGGTTAAATTAATCCGAGCCCCGCTCCCGAGTGAAGCTCGCCGAGCCGGACTCGCGAGTCAGACTCGTACGTGTATGGGCCCCTTTAGCGTATAGTGATTTATACAGTGAGGAAATGAGCGATAATGTTATAGTTATTTGTAGTTACGGCATGCAAGTAGTCAATAAATCTATTCAGCAATCCATACCCGAAGGAGAGAACATCTGGCAGGATCTTCAGATAGACCCTAGGGCTGGAGATCGCAAAGAGAATAGCCGAATCTTCCGTCAGGATGCGAAAAATGAGTGTCAGGACATTGTGGTGGGGTCGAACCCTCCGGAACGAAAGATAAAACCACTTACAACAAAATAAGAGTCGGAGATGTATGAACACTGGCCATTCTCGGAATTTTTGTCCTCATTGATCAGGAAAGCAGGATGATGATGATACATGTGGTGCGACTGGCACTTTATCAGGAAGCCGCTCGGGAGGAGCGACCTTAAGGATGAAGCAGCTGGAGCAGTTGGAGAGTAAACAACTTGAAAACCGAGCCACGGGGAGGAAAGTGAGATCAAACACAAGCACAGCCTTCAGAAAAGAAGAAATGGCGATACGCTAAAATATTTTTAAAAATATTTGGAATTCAGAAGTAAATCTGATAAAATATGACAAGAAAAATAGCAATAACATACAAATAAAAAGCCAGTATGAATGTTTGAAAGTATGCATGTGTCTGTTATACTAAACAGAGTTCTTCAGCGTTCGATATCATATTTGTTAGTTTGGGTTTTAGGTGTGATTCAGCGTTCGCTCCTCTTGTTTTGGCATTTGGACCTTATTTGGCCACAGGTAATGAAGACCCGGCTTCACGCAGCGACACTGTAGCAAATGGCATAAAACGCTACTGCTCAGCCTGAAAGTTGTGTGTGCGTTTAACTTTTATGGAATCAGAAGTCGGTTAGTAATGCCTTTTAAATTCTGATCGAAATGTGTCGTCACAGGAAAACTCCAACATGCACGAATTTGCTGGAAAAATTAGACGGCAAAGGCAAAGTTATCCATTTTTTTCTTGTGGCGCTACAGCCCCAATTTTGGCCTACGCCTACCTCCATGAAACTCTCCGTTTCACTTCGGTTTACTAGATCTTACACATACGGTAGGACTCCTTGGGCGAGTGATCAGCTCGTCGCAAGGCCTCTACCTGTAGACAAACACAGAAAAACGCACACAAACATCCATGCCCTGAGTGGGATTCGAACCCACGATCCCGGCTTCCGAGCGAGCGAAGACAGTGCATGCCTTAGACCGCTCGGCTACCGTGACCGGCAAAGTTATCCATGGGCTTGAGTAATTAAGCATCAGGACATGAAGATGTGGAGGTATAGCTCCACCATTCTTAACCTCGGCACTAACAAATTTCATGGCAGCTTACTTACTTACTTACTTACTTGTATTTCAGTATGAAGATATTACGCTGTTCTGTTTCGGCTACATACCAATATACAAATTGTTTCTTCTAGCTAAGAAAATGTCTAATATCATTTTTATGTCATATTTTTATCAAGGATCAACTAATTTTAAGAAAGAAAACTTTGAAATGTTGGAAATTTACTGAAATTGTCTTTCCCTAGGAGACTAAAAAGAACTGAAACTTTTTAATCATTGTGTTGCCTTTGTCTCTTACGTTAAATACTTTTTTTTTAATTCGCTTAGTTGGGGGTGGAGTCCAACTGGGTCCACTCGGCACGGCGGCCACTGATTGGCCTATTGTAGCCTGCCCCGGGTGATTATGGTGATGGAAAATTTGTGGAATGAGGATTGGCAAGAGAAACCGAAATACTTGGAGAAAACCCGCCCCAGAGCCACTTCGTCCACCACAAATTCCACTTGACCAGACCCCGGGATCGAACCTGGGCCGCCGCGGTGGGAAGCCAGCGACTAACGCTTTGACCTATGGCGCGGCCTTAAATAACTTTACCAACATTTCTTGAAGATATCTAAATTCGAGTTGCAGGTGTGACAATTTGAGGGTCCAGAATTTTCAAAGTTTTTGTTACCTTGAAATGGACTACCAGTCACAGTAGAAGGCAAGAAATCCTCATCAGTAAATATGTTTGTATTAAACGTCCATATTGCCGTTACCAGAAATCCATACTTGATGTTCTTTGGTGTGAGTGCATTTGACAACGACTTGTTCACTATGGATGGCATGTCATATATTGTCATAGTTATTCCAAGATGGCTTCTTAACCGTGAGTCGTACTTGCTATTCACGCACTTTCTGAAATGTACATGAAAGGACCTACCTAAGGGTTGTAATTTGTGAGTGGTGTGAGGTAGGAAAAACAGTACGAGTAATACCGCTCTAGTTTCCTTAAAAGGCGAAGTACTCTTAAGGAAACACGTGGGTGATGACTGCCCAGTAGAAGTAATACAGGTTGATATTTCTTAACCGTAGTATACTCTCTGAAATGCTTCATGAACAATAGAAAATCGTCGCTTATCATCAATCCTGACTTATTTGCAGATCTAGCACTGTCTTCTGATCCATTTGCAACAGAATAACCGCGAAGGTTCTTTCTTGGAAATACAAAGAATGGCGGAATAGAATTCCCACGTACACTTACGGCCATGGCCATGGTGGCCATAGAACCTCTTTTTTGAGGATATCACTGCTCCAACCTACTTCACACCTTTCCTTGCTAAGATTCTAATTGGTTCACATTATAAATGTCTTGGCACTGAAATTTGTACTTGTTATACTTTACTTAAACTGGCTTAGAGATCTCAACACTGCCTAGTGAAAATAGTTGCTCTGCCTGCAATTGTAGCCAGCGGAGTGCGAATGGACATTGTGTTCTCCCGTTTAAGGAATGACGACAGCCGGTCACAAGAAGCATGCTGTTTGTCACACGACCCAGCTGGAATTATCACATTATTTTTTACAGCATACTGATGAGCTAGGTTTCTCACGTCTTTCCTATTTGATTGCTTGAAAAATCTCTGGATTTTCGAGATTATTAACGGTGATCCATGATGTAGGAGTTGGTGAATGTATAATGCCGATCACAATGGCCGCACGGTCTAAGGCATGAACTTTCTTCGCTCTCTCGAACGCTAGGATCGTGGGTTCGAATCCCACTCAAGGCATGGATGTCTGTGTGCGTTTATTCTGCGTTTCTGTTGTCCTTTGTGTAGGTAGCGGCCTTGCCACGGACTGATCCACGTTCCAAGGAGTCCTACCGACTGCTTATAGGCTTTAGAAACTAAAAGAGCAGCCAAGGTCCAACAAAGGGCTGTGGAGCCATAGATAGATTGTACAGCGTACAAATTAGAAATGGATAAAACCGAAGATTTTTTTTTTTTAATTTTTCTCATGGGGTGAGACTGAGTCCACTTGGTACTGCGGCCACTGTTTGGCCTGTTCTACCAGCCCCAGATGATAGATGATGATTGTGGAGCAATCGGTGGAATGCGAATTGGCAGGGGAACCGAAGTACTCAAAGCCTGCCCCAGTGCCACTTATTCCACCATAAATCCCATATGACCTGAACCGGGATCGAACCCGGGCCGCCGCTTTAGGAAGCCGGCGACTAACCGCTTGAGCTATGGCTATAGCTCACCGAAGAGGTTACTTCGGTACTGCTTTTTTTTTTCCTTGGCACTACAGCCCCAGTGGGCCTAGTCCTATCTCCATGAATTTCTCCATTCACTTCGGTTTTTCTAGATCTTACACATACGGTAGGTCTCCTTGGGAGGGTGATCAGCTAGTCGCAAGGACTCTACCTGTACACAAACACAGAAAAACGCACACATACAAACTAAACATCCATGCCCTGAGTGGGATTCGAACCCACGATCCCGGTTTCCAAGCGACCGAAGATAGTACATGCCTTAGACCGCTCGGTACTGAAAATACTACCTCAAATAACATGCATTAGTCCGATACTGGCACCGGTTCTCTTGTCAGAGAATATGTTTATCAGTCGATTTAAAAATAACCACGCTGGTTCTCTGAAAAAGTTGGGCGCACTTCCTCTTACGTGTGTCGAAAACGAAGCCATATTTCACAACGAATCATTTAATGGGGCACGCTTCGTGTATTCAGTAATAGGGTCTAGAACGTTTCCTTCGACTAAACAACTGACTCGGCGATGGACTCAATAACTGACTAACGGATTGAGTAATTAATAAACATATTGGCTAAATAACTGACAGGCAATCGATCGTACAAATAAACAATTGTCTGACCTATTAAATGACTGCCTCATAGACGAATAATTGGCTGGCTGACTGACACACATTGCTTCACAGACTGAATAAGTGACTAACTACAGGGTCGAAATTAAGCATTTGCACCTCTTCAGCTAGTTAGTAATTTCCTTGATACTGAAGTTTCATTTCCTCTTTCACAAAATCCAGCTGTTAGTTCCTATCCTGAATCAGTTCATTGCAATTCTTTATCTTTACGGGCAATTATCGTCCCTGTGAATATTGTCCTCTATCTACGCCTAGAACTTTTAGCTAGTTTCTTCGCATTCACATTTTGCTGAAACTTTGTATGCATTTATTTTTTTTCACTCTGGCTCACATGCTACCCTGTTTGTGGTTGAATCATCCTTGGCGAAAAGCACAAACAGTGAAGCTGATCATTATGCAATGTTTTCCATTGTTATTTCTTCTCCAAACATCACAGCACTTGTCTTAATTCGTCACTTGGAACGGGGGGGAGGGACTTCGGGGTGAGTGACAGAATCATTCAGTACCCATCTGTTGTCCTGTGCCTCCTGTGCTATGCGCGAGTGTTTTGTTCTGTGAATTCGTCTCACCAGCGCCAGTTGCTCTGCAGGCTCCGTGGTGGAAGGTTGTGGTTGCATGAAGGTCGAGTTGATAGGGATTGTACGGGTCTCCTCAAAGTGGTGCTGAAGTCATTCTTGGTAAGTCTCATTGGAGTAATTTGCTGACCTTAACGGGAACTCAATCGAAATTATAGTCCATAGTGGTCTGGCAGTGCTGCAGGAAGGATGGACATCACTGATGGTGGAGAAAGCAGATGTATTTCAGTTTGTTTCGTTACGCATATCGCTTTATTAATGTTTACCACAAACTTTGCACTGAGATTAATTAGAGTGGAGTGTTGTGCGCTTAATTACCAGACACGTTTCTTCTTAAATTCCACATATCTCATTAGTGTTGATGCCCATTACAAATAAAACCACAGTCTTAATTTTGATATTCGTTAAGGCCTCATTGCCTCTGACTTGTGTCTGGGACGTACGCAGTTCAGATCTTGGTGAGGATACCAACTTTTCAGGAACATTTAAACGGTCTTCCATGTTCCATCAAGACGAATGCAGGAGTATGCCTCGAGTTAGGCCATGACCTCTTCCTCTCCATTATTTTCAGTGTGATCCTGCCATATCACTCGACGGTAAATAAGCTATTGATATAGCCTCGTAAAATAATATGTGATCTATTTTCTTTCACTGCAAATGGAAGTGGATACTGGCTCTGATTTTAGATACATATCTAACGTTATAAATTTGTGTTATCATCCCCCATATATCTACTTACAAGTGTATGAAAAGAAAAAGAAAGAGTCGTGGTAACGTTTAGACGTATGAAAGATGAAGTCTGTAGGGACTGAAGGTTTCAGTAATGAGGAACTGGGCGAGTTATGCGTCTCGCCTACTGCAGTATTATTGGGTGACCAAATGAAGGAAGCATTGGGCCGATTTGACGGAGAATTGAGAAGGAGGCTGCTTGAACTGGCCAAGCAACCTGTTCGATAGCGGTCTTTGCTATCTACTGTGTCTAACCTTCGAGCTCCATTACTTGGGAGTCTGTATTTACTCCTAGTGTTGACACAGTACGGATGTGTTAGACCTAAGTCATGGGCAAAGATTTTGTTGTTGGTAAAAATGGTGAGCAGTACAGATAGGTCACTGCATAGAGGGATACATATACCTACTTTTTCATAGTTTATTTTGTTAAATAATGAATATATAGAAGAACTTAAGCAAAAGCTGCAGACTAACGAGATGGTTGTTAAAAATATATACATAATTTTGTGACGATGGTATATTAATAAAATTATTGTGTTTTTGGACATTATCCACCGTCCTGTTTCAAGCATTCAGAAGTTTATAAGGGGAGGGGATACGCAGACAACATGGTGATCTCGTAAGCCTGCTTCCCTTATTTTGAAAAGAAAAATGAAAGTAGGCTTATGCGATCTCCATGCTGTCTGTGTGTCTGTGCCCCCCCCCCACATTAGCTTTTGAATGGATGAATCAATCTGTGTGAAACCTGTATGTATATCATGGTACCTGAGCCAATCTCAACTTCATATAATATCCCTCCCACAAGTCTCTGTGTGTATTCCCCTATCGTTGCTGAGCAGTGGCTCGGTAAAACGTTCGCTGCAACGAATACACACGCAACACTAGATAAATTGTTACGCGTCATTTTCTATGCCGGCCGTGTCGTATCAAAGGAAAGTGCCAAGAATGTTTAGCTGATCAAGTAGGTGATTAGTTCTTCCCAGAACTTTTTGTTTCCAAGTAAGGAAATTAGACTAAAAAGGTAAACATGGAATACCATTTTATATAAAAAGTAAAATGTATTTCAAGAGATGTAATGTATGTAACAGCTGAAAGTTAGGACAGTTTAATTGGAAACTGAAGTTTAAATTTATTACTTACTTTTTGTTTAGCAAATGACTTAAAATAATTGTTTTAATAAAATATGTAACTGCCCATGTTACCCATGTATATGGAGGTATTTTGGAATGGTGTTTTGTATTACCAGTCCTGCTCAAATAAGCATGAAAAACATAAAGTCTTTATACTATGGATAGTATTCACATGGAAACATCAAATGAAAGAAAATCTCAGGCACGCTTTTCAACTGTGAAGATAATTACATACAGAAATTCACACATATTCTGATTCTTCACATTACAGTAGTCAGTGCATGCCCAGCCTGTACGGATTAAATATATAACGTGTAGAACCGTTTCTAGGCAACGGCTCGGTAAACACGTTCCCGCGGCAACGGATACGCATGCAACAGTAGAGGTACTCTTGGAAACATTTTTACTCGATCCGTGTAATGGGGTTATGATGAGGACAATTGAAGCAAGTGGAGGCGGGGCCGAATACCTCCACCGTGACCCTGCTAGTCATAGGAGGCGACGAAATGGAAGTCTCAAGTCTGAGACAGTAAAATGTGGCCGCGAGTCCCAAGGGACTCGGACCCGGGGAAGACTGCGCTGGCAAGGACCAGCAGCATGTACAAAATACAAACCCATCCTCTCGTGACAGAGGGCGCTCCACAGTAACAAGACCATAACTGTCAAACAGTAATAAATTGGGCTCGACACCAAAACTTACTGACTGATTGACTGACCGTCAGTCCCAATGTGACTTTGACAAGAATAGGCAGTTGAAAGGGAGCTGCCGTTCAGAGACGACTTGTGCTTGGAAGCAGAGGAATAGCCATTGTTAGAAGCCGTTACCAGGAAACGTCTAATGATGACTCGCTGGGAAAGTCTTGGCGTGATTTTATGAAGTGTAGAAATAGCAATAGTATTTTAGTTATTTGTAGTTACTACCTATAAGTGGTCAATAAATCCAGTATCCAATCGAATCCAAAATCCCGTCCATAATCACCTTAACACATGACAGTATGAACCATTCTCTCCTGAGACAATGCCGGACAACTTTCCAGTAGAGTACGAACACGTTGCATCATTATTCGGGTCGACAGATTCCTCAACTCTGTCTTTATCATTCGACGATTGGTCATCAGAACCGGAAGAGCGGTCCTTTCGTTTATCGACGTTTAGCTTTCTTCTGGAGCCGGAAAGCTCATTCGAAACAGTGACTAGGCTACGTGCTGGATCGTCGGGTTTCGATTCGTGGCAGAGGCAAGAAGTTTTTCTCTTCTCCATAGCGTCCATACCGGCTCTGGAGACCGCCCAGCCTCCTGTCCAGTGGGGGACGGGGTTTTATCCCCGCTGATAAAGCGGCAGGGACGTGAAGCAAACCACTTACTTCCATCCTGTGCCGGGGTCAAGAATGGTGGAGCAGCAGACACTGAACCAGTTCTTCCACATATTTGAAAGCGTTATTTTGTCAACAGAAATTTTCATAGCTTCAATAGGAAATAAGTTTGTTGTCACAGACAACATTCGGAGAGTAATCCGACACACATGGAGCAGTTCTCAGGATTTCGTTAATCCCGTCAAATTTACTCTGACGACTGTTTCTGTCATTTTAGTAAGATTATATCGTTTTAGGCCGCGCCATAGCTCAAGAGGTTAGTCGCTGGCCCAGGTTCGAGCCAGGGCATGGTCATGTCGGATTTGTGGTGGACAAAGTGGCGCTGGTGCAGGTTTTCTCCGAGTACTTTGGTCTCCTCTGCCAATGTTCATTCCACCAATTGCTCCACAATCACCCTCACATATCATCTGGGGCTGTTACAGTAGGCCAGAATTGGCCGAGGTACTAAGTGGCCTTAGTCCCACCCCACTAAGGAAAAAAATTCAATCGTTTCTTCCTTTTCCTTCTCCGTGCTTCAGTCTACTTATGAGAGTAGCCCTGTCTGGTATAAATTCAAGTAGAACCATGTAGGCCTGCCCAAAAATAAGCAAATCTCTTATTTTAATTCTGTGTGTAAATTGAAGCGAATTTCAAACGTCGAGAAAAACGATGATTGCTATGGATGAAACGATGAGCCTAATTCGAGAAAACCTGCCTTCATTTTGTTCGTGACTACCGCTGGAGCCATCGGGATTTTGGCCAGCGACCTAAGCACTGGTAGCACAGAACCTAACCTCTTGAGCCACGTTGGACATAAATTAGGCTATATACTGTGCTTTACTTAAGTGGGGACAAGTGTTTAACATTAGAAACTAAAATTTAATAGCCTTTGGTTTTATTATTGAATGCAGTCTTATTTCTATGATATTATACATACAAATTATTTTCCAGACACTTCAGGCGGTCTTGAACATTCTTCCATATTACCAGCATGTAAGGGTTCTGTAGTATCCAACGCCATCTTGAAACTGAAGGTCACACAAAGACGTGAGAAAGGCGCGTCATAAAGCAATGTGACTTTTCTTGAAGTAGGATGTTTTGTGTGTTGTGTCTGTATTATAATTAAAAACAGAGATATAGCATGGGAACTGTAAAATGATATTCCCCTATCTGGAAACGTTTAGGAATACTTCGAAATTTTCTCAAGTACGCGGTACCAGACACGACGGAAATTACGTCTCTGCGACGTCAGAAAGCTATGTCGGAAGTAATGTTTCACACCATTGACCGTACAAGGAAGCACACACCTCACTCAGCGCAAGGATCTTTATTATTATTTTTTGGCGTGTGTTAAGACTGAGTCTACATGGTACGTCGGCCACTGTTTGGCCTATTGTACTAGCCCCGGATGATAGATATGATGGTTGTGTAGCAGTCGGTGGAATGAGAATTGGCAGGGGAACCGAAGTACTTTGAGAAAACCTACTCCAGTGCCACTTTGGCCACCACAAATCGCACATAGCCTGACTGGGATCGAACCCGGGTCGCCGCCGTGGGGAGCCGGCGACTAACCGCCTGAGCTATGGCACGGCCTTGTTTGTTATTAACTGCACATTCGAGATGTCTCTTCTTTTATCTGCTATAGCGTCTAATAGTAGGATGATGAGTGAATAATAAATTGGAAAGATGTGGTTGGACGCAGCCGTGGCCTAATTAAATGATATATCCTGGCATTTACGTGGGAAAATGAAGTAAACCACAAAAAGTCTCAGGACATCCGGAGCCCTGGTCGAGATTAGAAAACAGCACCTTCCGAGTACAAGCTTGCTCGGTTTGTTGACTGCTGTTCTAGGTTTATCCAGTAATGCTTTGTCATTTGCGTTCTCTGTATAAAAAACTCTCCATGACTTTAGTCCGCAAGCGAACTATACCGAACGAGCGACCGCCGCTTGTCGACGAAGTTAGTGCCAACTTTAGCGGATAGAGGGTGTCGTGTGGTCAGCGCAACGAACCCCCACTGAATATTTAAGATGACTGAGTGTTGAATTGGAAAAGATGCGAAAGTGCTCATCACTTTTCTGTAGTGTCAGTGGACACAGTCGCCCCACACGTTCACTTTGTGACCATATAGAAAGGTGCAGGTCTTCCCCCGCATTACCCTCTGCACTGACATCTCTGTTTCGACTGGTTAGTTGGACTCCAAGTCGACAATCGAACCCGGGACCTAACTACTTGACCGTGACGTTTGCTGCACAACTCTCACGTAATTCGAGCTTGGTTTTACGCCGGAATACGGTGCCCATTTTTTTCGTTGTTTGTATTTTTATTTGTTTGATGATGCTCTGTCAACTGTACGTGTTATGTGTAGAGTCTGAAGATTCATGGCTCTGGTGAGCACTTCTGCTTCGTATTCAGGAGGTACCTTGTTTGGATCTCGGCCTCGAAGTCTATGTTTTCTGTTGGAATAGTGCTTCCGTAAAATATATCAGATCCTTCCATTTCATGCCAACAGTGGCCATTAACTCGTATGAAGTTAAATAGCGTCCTAAACTAGACCGAGAATGAATGAATCAATAAGCAGACAGTTTATTGTGATAATAATAAGGCTATAATTCGTCCTTCTGGAGTGGTAGCATAGGTGCTGCATGCGCAAACCTGCCCTTTTTTCTTTATTGCTAGTGGTGTGGGACTAAGTCCCTTGTACTGTGGCCACTACTGGCCTATTGTACCAGCCCCAAATGATAGGTGAGTGTGATTGTGGAGCAGTTGGTGGAATGAAGATTGGCAGGGGAAACCGAAGTACTCGGAGAAAACCTGCCCCAGCGCCACTTTGTCCATCACAAATCCCACTTGACCAGACCCGGGATCGAACCCGGGTCGCCACGGTGGGAAGCCAGGGACTAACCGCTTGAGCTATACGCGGCCCTGTTATACAAGTTAACTCCTCCCTTCTCGCCGAATATTTCTGACGTTCAAACATCGGAATGAAGGACTCGAATTCCATTCGGGGCGTGACAGATTGTGTTTCTTTGTTGTTCTAAGACAGCAGAGGCTTCGCGACGATTTGATCCCTCATGCAAGGAATTCTACTGCTTATTTACTAAGGTTTTAAAGAACTTCTAGAAGAAATGAACCCATAAGAAGTTAGTGAATTGATGTTAGAGATTTTGGAATGGTTTGATCTCTAATCCAAGGATTCTCACTGTTTCTCTCATGAAGGCTTTAGGAAAGCTCTGTAACAGAGGAGACCAAAGCTCGGAAGGGTTGCAGCACTCAATAAGCTGCTGAGTGATTGTGGGAAATTGTAGTTCCGGTATCATATTACTAATATAGTTACGTATAGGTCGGCTGGTTGAGTAATGTGCTTAAATTCGACTCGGAGACGCTGAATGGATATAATCACTCATAAATACAGGGACGTGAAGTAGGTTGCTAAGTGGGAAGGTGACATGTAAAACTGCCCCCGGTTCTTAACCCCACGCATGGAGGTGTATGGGGGAGTGGAGGTAACTTTGCACAAATTCTGAATTTCAGCACACTGTGGAGACGAGTGACCAGATTCACTCTACGGCCGCTTTGCTGTCCTGAGAGAGCAGTTTCGGGAGGGGCTCGGTTAGAATTTCGGCCAGGACATAATCTTACTTTGCGTGTCACTTTTCGCCGTGTGTGTGCAACGTCGGTTGATATTCTCGTCATTTTCTCTTTATTGTCACTACATTTTTCAGCTTTTGTTCACGAGTCGTATCGTTTGAAGCGATGATCTGCATTTGGAGACATTGCTGGCGCCGTGCAATGAACAACAAAACAAAATCCAGAGAAATTCAATCGGTACCCCTTAGGGTCGTTCCAGACCCAGTCTGATTATACCCTTTTCGGGAATCGAATTCGCTCAACCCACACATATAGTCACATTTTCTGAATATCCCAGTAAAAATATCCGTAATATAAGTCCGCAAGGAATAGAAATTCCGATCAGTGCTACATACACCTATAAAATCGCAAGGAAAGCAGTCCATAACTGTCTTTAACTCCATCTAGAATAACTCTTGTTTAATGGCATGTCCGTGGAATGACGTTTATATTTCGTTACAGTCGATGACGTCATTAGTGACCGGCATTCTAGACAAATGGAACTTCCTTTGTAGCTAAAATTCTGCAGTGCTCATCCGTTTTCATGCCGATCTGAAGGGCGCGTGTCCTTAGGGTGCTCGAGGGCTAGGATTGCTAGTTTGGAGTCACGACTGTAGCTTCCAGCTCCGTCTTAGCTGCGTACTCATACGTGGGACGCTTGTATATAGCCATTAACAGACCAACTTCATGGTACAAGACTTTTGAGTAATTGATTGTTACCCATCTCTCACTAGATTAACTGCTTCTGTTGAGCCTTAAGTCATTGTTCACAAAAGCACCCCATTTGACACTCTCCTGAGCTATTTGAATCTAATCCACCACTTTACATCGTAGACTATTTCTTTATTATTATAATTATAGGTACCAAAGTGCGTGTGGGTTCCCATATGGTCTCTCTATTCTGAGGGTTTCTAAGTTTTATTTCCCCACGCGTGCCACACAATGTCCGACTCTGTGTAACCCCAGTAGAACTGACAGGTGAGGAGTACGGATTATGTATGTCCCGTAAAGTAAAAAGTAAAAGTAAAGCTATCCCTGTAACAGGCCGTGAAGGCCCATAAGGTTGTGAGACGTTAAGGGTCCCACATTACCTTGACAATCGGCTCAAAGATGGCGGCAAAGTTCACTCCCCAGGAAAATCATTTAATTAATTCCTGGTACGCGTTTCTGTTAGAGGCTGAGTAAACCCCGGGGCCTATCCATGTCATATCGTCTTTCTTTGGTTCAAATATTATTCTCTAAACTTTTCTCCGTATGCCTAGAAGTTATGATTTTGTCTCCAGCGTGGATCAAGTTTCTCACTAGTATAGGTTTAATTTAAGATATTATAGTTTCGTACGCATCAAAATCTTCTCGGCCTGTCATATATGCTCGGCCTGGTTCCGGTAGAAACCAACGTTTCGGAAACTCGCAGTAGCCATCATGAGGACCATTCTCCGACCCTGATAATGGAGACTGAGAACATCTCGGAAACGTTGGTGTTTTAGTCAAATCGTGACGCTTATTTTCAGTGAACACTTTTTAATCAACAGGTTATTTTGATCGAACGCGCGAAGCTGCCAGATTCTGAATTGAATTGGAGGCAGCGTTTCACGAATTTAATCTGCTCTTAATTTAATTAATTTGTCCGTTTTGATTTGTTACTTTGGTTCCGAGGTATTTGAGCTTTTTTTTTAGTGTTGCTGGCAAAGCCTGGCGTGCTGATACAGAGACCCACAAAACCTGGAGCATATTGTGTTTAGACTAGAATGAATGTATTTGCATTTAAGTGAAGATAATGTCCTCGCTGAGATAAAACGGGTTTACATCAGCGATGTGCTTAACGCCTTCGAATAACTGGCGAACATATTTGTGCATTACCGCTTTATGTTACAGTTGCATAGAAGCTTAACGTCTTCACAGCGCACAAGATACTCATCTCTTTCCTCTGAACTAGCCGGAATGGCTCAAGTCACTGTGAAGCTGATGACTAAGTTGTAGGATGTACGATCGCGTTTCGGTTAGGAGCAGGGATTGCCACCGCGCCAAGAACGTCCCTGGGGCCACCGAGCCTTCTATAGGTGCGCCGAGACTACGAGTCGTAGCCCATTGTTGCCGTCCTTTCTCTCTCTGTTTCTGTTTGTGGCAGTCCGTGAGTTTGATCCCGTAGCTTTGGAGATGTAGAAGTTTTCCGGAGTCGGAAACTATGGTCAGCTGGTCATGTACAGGTAGTATCCACCTTTAAGGGTTTGCCTGGGCGCCAGTAGTGTTCAGAGGAGGAATCCACCTTCAGGCAGTAAATTGACAGGATTGCTAACTCAGTGTTAGGTAGGCATGTGGCTACGTCGCGGCTCTTCATAGGCCACACACAGGCAGTAGCCACTGCTTCTCAATGCACCATACGCAATAAACACAGTCACGCTTTGAATATTATTAGCACTTGTAAAATCATGCACCGAACGGTTTACTTATTTAATATTATTACCAGTTCTAGTTTATCTCCGGCATTGTAATTTATAGAATGTCCCAAAAGTTGACTACAGTAAGCGGCGTCTTTGAAGTTCAGAAGGTTGAGGGGTTAAGGAATTTGAATTTATGTCGGAGCGACACAGTAGCACGACAGCGAGGTCTTACGGAGCCCACCTCCAAACTGTGTCCTCGAGATGCACCCCCTCTCAAATCAGCTAAGCGGGAAAGGGGTACTTCCTCTTTGGGTTCCGACTGAGCCTATTCAAACTGCAGGTCTTGGGTTTTTACATCTTCCAATTGAATGCAAAATGCAAGCGATTCTTTTCCTTGCAGACTAACGGCATTTTTGACAGGAACAAGATGGGTACCACTGAAAGCGTTGGACCTGGGCCTTCCCACATTTGGTTTGCGAACGCGAAAACGTGTCACCTTTCCTTGTTACTCTACTAGTAATCTTTAATGTAATGTTTTAATCTTAGAAGTTCCACTCGTTCCTATTAAATAAAACAATAAAAACAATTAAACCTATCGTTAGATTTGAACTGCTACACCATGGCCTATCCCGGATCCTGGGCTCCGGAAGGTCGCTCTAGAGGCGTTATTTCAAAGAGAGGCTCTACGAGGTGCATTGTAGCCTGTACACAGCCCGGCAACATTCTTAGCATAAATAAATTCAGCGCACAAAATTTCGAAGAATGAACCTTAAAAGTAGGCGGTATTGTGTGCGCTTACAAGTAACCTATTTTGCCTGAGATCGAATTTAAAAACCCTTAACCCCCCCCCCCCGCTAAGCACAAGGCAAGTGATTACAATGGAAGTATTTTTTAAACAAAATTTTACGTCTGTCCTTTAAGCGACAAACGTTATTACGAGTATTAAAGCGATGAAAAATATTAATATAATTTTTTATGGCCTGCAAATTTATTTTGAAAGCTGGGAGAAAGTTAGTGAGAAGCTTGCTGTTGTTTCTTTGCCACCAGCCCTCAGAATTTGGATGTATATGGGGAGTAGCGTCTGGGAGTCCGCTTTTTAAATCTTTCATAATCGAGCTTGTTTTTAACTTCATTCTTGGCACTTCTATATCATTTTTAAAATAACTGTTCACAATCATGCGTGCATTCGAAAAAGTTTGTCATTCGCAGTGCATGGTCGCTAAACACTGAAAACTTATCAACATATAAATAGACTTTATTGCGTACCGACATGTTTTCCTCAGGCCTGTATTTTACTGAAATTCTGGCATTTCCAGTTGATATGCAGCTAGAAAAGTTTAAACATTAACATAAAATAATATTGCAAATCACTTGACTGTGGCCTCATGTTTACATATATCTTCAAAACAGGAGTTAAATTATTGTTCAAGAAGCTAAATTTCTTCCGCGATCTTCTCAGGAAAGGTGTAATTTTTCGTTGTTATAATTGGAAAATGTGTCAGATTGTTTGATCGAAGTTGCAGTCCCGCAAATTCACACCTTTTTTTTCGGAACGCTGTCATTTTGTCAGACAATGTGACTATGTGACTCGCTTCCTGTAGATTAATATTCCGTTTGTTCACATGTTCAGCGATGTCAATGTAAAACGCAACGTCACACATCCAGCAGTAATCACAAAGCTTAGGGAAAGGTTTCCCCTTCATTTCCAGAAATAATTAAGTTTTTGGCGCGATTAAGCATCTGCCGACGACTCCGCCAACGAAATTCCATATACTTAACGTCAGATTTCATGTCACTCGAATCCAGAAATTGGTGAGGGTTCTTTTCGTTTGACCTGATGAAATTAAGTTCAGAAATCACAGTAACAGCATTCGTCAATTTCTTTCACATATTTTTTTTTGGTGGATCAGGGAATAGTACATCATCAGATTCTACACACCGTTGGTCATGAGTAAAGACAGGATTTTAATGGGAATATTTTATGTTATATCTTGTTGATGTGTTGGTTTTGTCTTTTGGCACTGTGTGTAGTTCGCTCTGTTTTTATATAGGAAGTGCTGTGTATGCCCTCCCAAATGGTGTTCATTTCCTGCAGTGCTCTGAATATTGGGTTATGTGTGTCAATGTTTGTGTTATCCATTTGCAAATTATATTTACTGATATCGTATATCTCGTATTTTTCCAGTGTGTTTAAGTGTTTTCTTTTTGTATGTGTCCTTACGATGTCCACTGTATCTGTTATAGTTCCATATTTACAATCTTTTAATATGCGGTTCGAGTATCCTGAATTACTATTATTATTTCTAATTGCTTGTATATAATCTTTGTATCTTGCGTAGAATGCTCTGTTTGTCTCTGTGCTTTAGTGGGAAGTCTATTTCATTTGATAGATGCCACTTTTGTTGTATATTTGTATGTTCGTGAATGTTGTTCCGCTATGTTTTGTATTATCTTCTGCGTCATGAAAGCTATTTTTATGTGTATTCTTGAATAATATTGTGATTTTTCTTCATTTTCCATTGTCTGTGAAAGTGGTCCATTTTGCTTTCAGATCTTGTGGGTCGGTGTCTGTATTTTGTTTTGCGGGGCTGAATGACTTATGACTTTGTTCACATTTTATTTATTGTTATGTAGTTTATTTTTATAATATTTCTTTTTTTGCTTCCTTAGATACTGGGTACATGTTTAATTTGTTTGCTAAGTAGCTGATACTTGAAATTTTATGTTCTTGTGGATGGTGGGGTCGTTGGTTATTATGATACTGTTTGAGTGGGTTTTCTGTGTATTTTAAATTCGATCTCCTTTTCCCTGCGGTCTATTGAAAGATCGAGAGAGTTAATTGAGTCGTGTAATTCCTTTTCTGTAGTGAATCCTTTAGTGGGTGGTGGTTCGTTGAATTCAGCCAACATTTCGTCAATGTTTTTCTTCTGTCATAGAATAAAAGAATTTCATCCATATATTTAAGTATTCGTTTATTTGGTGTTGTATTAATATTGGGTATGTTTATTTGTGTTCCGTGTTTTGCGTATATGCTTCAGCTAATATTGCTGATGTTGGAACAGCCATAGCTAGTCCATCTGTTTGTAATATTTCTGTTCAAATTGAAAATAATTTTGTTCCGTTTCGGTTTCTAGTATGTGTATTGTCACGGTTTTATGGAGTAACTATAGGCGCGGTTAGGGTTGGTGACTGGATTTATTCAACAGTTAAAGATCGTAACTACAAGTAACTCTATTGCTATCGCTCACTAACACAGTCCTCAATTCACTACAGCACAAACTTAAGTTTTCTCAGCTTGCTGTGTCTTAACCTGCTTTCTGGTAACGGCTTCCAGCGGTTGACGTTCCCCTTCTTCTGGGTTCCCTAACTGTCCCCGTGCCTCAGCTATCAGCTTCTAATAGCAACAACTCACAAGGACGGAATCGCAGCAGTCCTCAACTAACTAACTAACTAACTAACTAACTGCGAGTAACTCACTCCACTACACTAACTCCCAGGCTGGCGGCCATCTCGCACCAACCTCCTAGTTTCTTCATTGCCGGCTCAAGACGCTAGACTATAATGGCAGCTGGCCTTCATTATGTATCCTCGGCGTGGATCTCATGGAACACGCCTCTCCCAACAGTTCTTCTATTGTTGCGTCATTTAGCTATCACACGGACCGCTTAGAGAACATAGTTTTTCAGTTTCTCCACTGTTGTCGGTTACGATTCTGTTGCCTACCAACGGGCTTTACTCAGAGCCGTTTCCTAGCAAAGGCTGTTTGTGCTGGCTTCACAGTTCTTGCCTTGAACAAATATGCCACAGTATTATTTCCTTTTGTCTATTTTCGTTGATGCTGGTGTTTAATGGAACCGGGATAGAGTAGTCGGTATAGCAATTAGCTACTGGCTGGATGACCGAGGGGTCTTAGTTCGAGTCCCGGTAGCGTCACTGATTTTCCCTTCTCCAAGTCGTCCAGACCGGCTCTGGGGTCCACCCAACCTCCTGTTCAATGGGTACCGGGGGCTCTTTCCCCGGGGCTGAAGCGGCCGGGGCGTGAAGCTAAACACTCACCTCCAGCTAGTGCCGAGGTAAAGAAAATGTGGATATATACATTCACTCCCCCGTACACCTTCATGGCGTAGTGCTTAGTTAAGCACAGGGACAAATTTACCTTACCTTTTACCGGAGTTGAACACTAACGTACCAATGATACGCACGCGGGTCCGTTCCTACAAGCTGGTTATTGGCCTTATGGGTGTATTTGATGTGAGCAATTTTATTGTGGCATGGAGTCTTCGGGGTGTTGGGTTCATGTTTGTATATCTGTATATATGGTTTGTTTTTGTATTATTATTATTATTATTATTATTATTANAGAGGCATTGGAAACTACTTGGGCGGGAAATGTGTTGCCTGATTTTGCTCAGAGGTCTCCTAGAGACATGAGGATCTTTTACGTGCCGTAAATCTACGACACGGGACCCACGGCTTAAAGTCCCTCCCGGAGGACTTGTTCCCTGAATTTTTCCGTCGGGTTTGAACCCGCGTACCTTGAGTCATGAGGTGGGAACGTTACCCCTAGACTACGGACGCGGCTTATTATGTTGTTACTTGGCTTTAGTGTTTGTTCTATGTTTTTTGGTAGTGATTTGTTTGATTGTTTTGGATTACTATGAATTTATTATCTTATATGAAGTTATTTACTTTATGTTCGCCTACCTCTTGTGTAAGTATAACTATTATTTTTTCTTTGTCTGCTTTTGCTATGGCAAGTTTATTTGTTGATACTTTGCTTTTATGTCTGTATTAGTTTAAGTTCTTTTTTGTTATCATTATTTATGTTATTTATATTCTTATTTTCTTGGGTGATTATTATGATGGCTTTTGGTACTGCGTGTCTGTGGTACTGTTGCGTTATATCCAGAGTACATATTGCAATTTCTGCTTCTAAGCTGAGTGTTTCTATCCTTTTTTTATGTTTATAATGTAAATTCTTTTTTAGCCCTTTATTAGTTGCTGTACTTCTTATTGTGTGAATTGCGTGTTTGTGGTGTTTATTATTCTAAGGTAGTATTCTGTTTTTTATGTTACACATATTTTGTCGTTTGCTATGTATTTCCTCCATCTGTTGTTGTAATTTTAGGTTTATTGATTCTGTGTTGGTCAAAATGTGCTTCCAATAATAATAATAATAATAATAATAATAATAATAATAGTAATTCAGTATACTAAAACCACATATTAAACAAAGGACATAAATATGGAACCATAATAGATACAGTGACCATTGTAAGGACATAAAGAAAAGGAAAACACTTAAACGCATTGGAGAAATACCAGATATTACAAGATCAGCAAACATAACTTGCAAATGAATAACACAAACATTGACACACAACCCAATATTCAGAGCACTGCAGGAATTGAACGCCAGTTAGCAGCACACATGCCTTACATCCTATGTAAAACAGAGCTAACTACACAGAAACACTCAGACACAACCGCACAAAGCGCAAAAGGACAAAACCATCACATCAAAAGAAAACGCAAGTAAAATCACAACTGCAGATAGAACAACAGAATGTGACACAAACTGTCTATCTTGTAAATAAAACGTTAGTATAACCCATTGCATGTTATAGGTATACCAGACACGTGTACACAGTTAAAGTGACAAAGGCGTGATGATCTAAATATAACCTACAAAATTAGGAGCATTTTACATCAAAAGGTTTCTTTAACCCAACATCTTATACAACTGATGGTGACCAGTTAGGCCGAAACATGCAGTGCTATAAAACAAGAAGAGACGAACACGTTGAATTGTGAATATTAACATATTGACGACAAAGACGGCGAGGAGCGAGGACACGAAGTACTTGCAACAGGAAGCTGCAAATTAAACGTCTGTAACTACTCCAAAACACTGCTTGATTATATCCTGGTCACATGGAGGTTTCATGTTTCTAACAAAAATTTCAGTAGCAGTGGCTGCAGTGTCTGAATATTTTAATAAGCTGTTGCTGAGCAAGACGATTCTGAAGCCGAGTTAGTTTGTCCCTCCTTAAATGGCCCTGCATTGCATTCACTTGTGATGCATGCTTTGTACAGCAGCCTGTATTGTAGTGGAGCTCAGCCCTTCTTGAGAAGCCGCCAGTTGCTCAGCTACTGAAGAAGTTCCCAAAACTAAGGTTCATTCCCGTGTTCACAAGAGCCTTCCACTGGTCCATATCCTGAGCCAGATCAATTCAACTCTACCTCCCCATCCTGTATCTCTTAAGATTAATTATAATATTATGCTTCCACCTGCTATTAGGTGGGTTTCTTTCCGTCTAGCTTTCCAACCAAAATCCTATATGCATTCCTCTTCTCCCATTCATCCTACATGCCCTGCCCATCTCATCCTTTTTGACATGATCATTCTGATTATACTCGGCGAAGAGTAAAAGTTAGAAAGCTCCTCATTATGCAGTTTTCTACAATATCCTATCACCACTTTGAAGGCATCGCGAAAATTCAAAAACGTGTGGTCTCCTTAAAACCGGTATCTCGACAAACAGAATAACGCTCTCTGTCTAAAAGCTAGCGAAGGATAAATAATTCCAGCAACCGGAAGAGATTAAGTTCACACACAATAAATCACGAAGAGTCTCTAACACAGGTGTTTTAATAGGCGCAGCCCGCCGACCCGATCTCACTGCAACACCGGAGTATGGAAATATCGTGAACACCTGCCAACCAAATAGCTGGAGTTAGACATAAAAGTCAGTATGCGCCAAAATAATCAGTACTGAAATGAAAAGACGTCCTGTTGATACCACTGTCTCTTCATGTGAAGGCCCCTTGCACGAGAGAACCTTCTCAAATCCTGAAGAAATGGTCCGATCACCATGTCCCTGTAGCGTTCTTGGGTGACGGTAAGAGCATTGCCTTCCTCATCCTCATTGAAATATGGGCCTAATATACCGTGTGCTGAGACGGCACACTATACCGTCACACATGTACTATGTAGCGGTTTCTGGACTATAACATCTGGCCGCTCAAAACCAAGGAAGCGAGTTGTCTGGCGAGCACGTCCGTATGAGCGGAAATAATGCTCAACTATGAATACTTTTTCCTCCGTCGAGAGACCTATTTCCAAAAACAACTGCACAACACAACTTCCTTTTCACTACTGGGAACACGTGCGGCTGGAGCTATGCCCCGTCGACAAACGCACATGCGCGTTCGAGATGCACGAGTTTCAGTACTGCAACTTTTGGCGCATACTGTATTTACGATCAATATCTTTTAAATCCTTCTCAATACAGCGAATAATTAACGAAGTAACTGTTATGTCTCTACTGTTGATTATATTTGTCAGAAGTAGAAGTGATGTGCAATTAAACCTTTGGTTTGCGTGTGAAGCGTATCCTCTCTCCTTAAGGAGAGAACGAATATGAAAGGTGCTTCAGTGCAGTCGAAACGGATATTTAGACCTAAGAAGGAAGCACCAGGAGACGGGAGAGTACAACGCGAACTTCAAATTTATGTTCTTCGTCGGACGATTCTAAATTATTGTCGGGGGTTCTGTGGCCTATAATTTTCAAACTGGGGAAAAAAAAACTGTTTACGGAATATGAAAGAGTAACTCAAAGCGTTTTATTACGTGTGTTATT